>NC_142619.1:53590579-53904878 GCF_059453375.1 Lepisosteus platostomus
ATAGTTAAATATTACATGGGTTCGAGATTCAGGAATAGCAATGGTGCCCTATAGGGGTAGGTCCACTGCTTATAATGGGTTTGTGTTTTGTATGTTTTAGCAAATTTGATGCAGTATGTTTATGACACATGAAATAAAGAGTTTGTGTATTCATGATAAGAGGCACAGGTATATTTTTCATTGACTGTGCTTATTACAATGATAAAAAAATAATTCAAAAGAGCAAGTAAACATATAGTGTATATATATAATGATGGAAAAAAGAAACGCAACATTTTCTGGAATGAGAATACTATAGTTATAGCTTATGTACTTTCACAAAACGTTGTCAATTTGTTTTAAGCCCTCTGACCAGCAATACAGCTTGTGCAGTGAGGCATTGCAACTTGCCAGTCACACGAAAGTTTGTTAGGTGCACTTTTACCCAGCGAGGTCCAGGTGGAACAATGCCTGATCAGGTCACCTTTAAAAAGGCCTTAATTCAAAGCTTAGGTCACTGCAAGAAAAAGGCCAGACTTAGTCAGTTTTCTGTGCATTCCATAATGCCTTGAATGTCACCAGAAGCAAGGGAGAGGGCCATTGGCATGCTGCAGGCAGGCATGTCATGTGCCAGCGTTGCCAGACACTATGGAGGAAGCCACTCCACTGTGTCCAAACTGCAGAGAAGGTTCCAGCAGACCAGCAGGACAGATGACCATCCAAGATCCGGTCGCCCTCGAGTGACCACACCAGAGCAGGACCGACACATCAGACTGGTCCATCTGAGAGATCGTTTCAGATCTGCCACCCGTACTGCTGCAGAAAGTGCCGGCAGACCCAGTGCCCACATCAGTGACAGGACAGTGAGGCTCCATGCTGCTGGCCTTAGAGCAAGGCGGCCTGTCAGAGGCCCTCTGCTCACACAATTTCTCTCCCTGGCCAGCTGTGCGGTGTGGCTGCTGTGTGTTACCCAGGGCTGGATGATCTGGGTTCTCTCCTTTATGTAAGGTGCTTCGGGATTCCTCATGGAGAAAAGAAGGCTTTGGTGTTATCCTGGGGGAGTAATTAGTGAGGGCGCCACAGCGATCTGTATCCACTGCTCTGCTTAAGGTGTACCCATAATCTATGTTCTTGTTCAGTTAGTAACTAGACAAGTTTACAGATAAGTTAAAAAAAAACAGGTGGATCAGTAAACCCTGTAGAGGTCAAAAAAGAAAATGCGAAAGCTTTAGTTTTGAAATCCTGTAACTTGGAAAAGGCCTGGCTGGTGGGGTTATGGTTGTAATATAGGCGAGAGCAGCGCGTTGCCCAATGTACACGACGCCAAGACATCAAACTCTACAAATAAAATGAGAGAAGCGGAGTTTGAAGAAACGGCTCATGAACGAAGTCTGTGTTGTTGATACTTCCTTTTCATCTTGCGCAATGCGGAGGAGCACAAAAAAAGGCAACTAAACAACGTTAGGATTTATAGTAAAAGGTTAAGTGGTGTCTTAGGTGGCTGGAGGTAAGGAGTCAGATAACGCAAGGAGGAAGCAGGTTTCTGGTTTAAAGTCCGTGGATGCGCTAATTGATTCAGGTGGGTTGTGGCCTTTGGAACTGAATAGCTTGTACTACATACCAAGAGCTTGAGGATGATGTGTGTACTAGCCTCGTTTCAGTACTTTCAAGGCGTGTGTGTGTGAGGAATGTTTCTCATTCCGGCTCCAGGGTGAGTTGCCGTCAGACGGTGCGGATCACACCTGCCCTCTTACCGGGGGCGAGGGAAAAAGAAACACGAGTCTGTTTGGGGCAACAGACCTGTGCGCCGCGGAGGCGCAGAGCCGAGCGCGCAATACAGGAAGAGCGTCTCTGAGAGGAGGGGATCGTGGAGACGGGAGGGCGACCAGACAGACAAACACACACACACACACGCACACGCCGCACTCGCTGACTGAGTGACGGGGGAAGAGAGAGAGGGGCGCTGCGCTCCGGAGGCTGCGAGCGACAGAGAGAGAGAGAGAGAGCGCATCGGAGGGACCGGCGTGCGGTCAAGCTCGGCTTCTTCACCGGTCGGAGAATGACGACCCGGACCAGACCCGGATACTACCGGCAGGACGTGAACAAGACGGTGTGGGAAGTGCCCGAGCGGTACCGGGAGCTGAAGCCCGTGGGCACGGGGGCGTACGGCACTGTGTGGTGAGGCTCGCCTGGGGTTCATAGAAACACATCTGTCGCCAGTTTGTCCCGCGGGGCGGCCGCCCACGGAGTTTGTGGAGTTGTCTCGCCGGTTTCGGGGACGCGCAGACACAGGAGAAGGAGGGCGCCGAGTCTGAATTAGCAAGGGAACAATAGAAAGCCCGAGCCGGTCTATTTGCTCAGCCCGCAATGTATATTTGCGTTCTTACTTCCTCCTTTCGCTCTCTCTCATCTCTCCGGCAGCCTCTCGGCTGCCTCCCCTGCCTAGCAGCTCACATCTGAGCGAAGCGACCGTGCAGGTCCGGGTGTTTCAGACGCCCGCACCGAGCAACGAAAGCACGGTCTATTTCAGCCTCTCCGTGTCTGTGCAGAGCACAGGCAGAAGTTTGTACAGTTGTGCCCGAGTGGACGGTGGAAAACCAGTTGTCTTCCGGGTTAGGAAATGAACGCTAGCTGCCGAGTGTCCGTCTGGCACTCCCCTGCTCCTCTCTGTCAGGACTTGCAAGCGGAGGAGGAGGTGTGGTTAATAACTTGGCCCGGTGGAGGCAGGGTGTCCTTAAACGTCTCCCTTTCGGCTCAGTGGAAGGGGGGGAAAAAAAAACACGAGTGCACTTTTACAAGCCCCCGAGCGTCGTTCACCCACCACGCGGAGCTATAAAAGCACTCGGAAGTAGGACAAGACCACAAGGGGCTGCGAAATTTCCTGAAGCAACCCGTTTTCAAACTGCGGCGTCGCAGCAATGCGCTCGACGATCTGATCGGTCAAACACCGCCGGTTCCCGGCAACGCCAGGCCGGTGACGTCACCCGCCCTGCCCGCAGGAAAGGTCATTCACACATCGCTTATCTGTCGCACCTTCGCTCAGGTTGGGAGAATCAACAGGTGTGAATCTGGGGGTCAAAAGTAGTTATCGAGGAGTTCTTGTGAAGTTCCTACTGGTAAGAACAAGAGTGCGGTATCCCCACCATACATAACCAGATAGTATAGGTTCATTAGAGCTCTGTAAGTTTTACGAGTTTTAATAACATTTTCGAGGCCTTCGTTGGTGTTCTGTTTCCAGAGCGTTAAGTCTGCATGCCCTCAGCTGCTTAAAACAATAATTATAATAATTATAATTGCTTACACTTATATAGTGCTTTTCTGGACACTCCACTCAAAGCGCTTTACAGGTAATGGGGATCCCCTCCACCACCACCAGTGTGCAGCCCCACCTGGATGATGTCACAGCAGCCATAGTGCTCCAGTACACTCCCCACACACCAGCTCTCAGTGGGGAGGAGAGCAGAGTGATGAAGCCAGTTCACAGATGGGGATTAATGGGGCTGTGTTATTAATCTCTGACCTGTTATTAAACCCTGGCTCACTCGGCGCGGACTAGTTGCCAAAGCACAGTGTTTCGGCCGTGGAGCCGCGTCTGGAAGAAGGTGTTCCTTCTCCTTCCCGCTTGTCCGCGCCAACGGCCGTGCGCTGCTCCTCCGCCGCCGGCGCACGCCGAGACAGCGGCTCCTAGCCCGGATACCTCCGCTGCCCTGCACTGCGGGTGTCTCACGGGCCTGTTCTCGCCCTCCCGCGGTCCGCCGGTTGTGTGACGGTCCCTCTGCGGCTCTGCCCCTTGCAGCTCGGCCGGGGACCGGCGGACCGGGACGCGCGTGGCCATCAAGAAGCTGTACCGGCCCTTCCAGTCCGAGCTCTTCGCCAAGCGGGCCTACAGGGAGCTGAAGCTGCTCAAGCACATGAAGCACGACAACGTGAGTACGGCTCTCTCCGAGCCTCCCGCCAGACTGGTCCTGCCGGCTGGCCGCCGTTTTCATCCACTTCAGGGCGGCAAGGGGGCCGGAGCCTATCCCAGCAAGCAGTGGGCACAAGGCAGGGTACTCCCAGCCCGTCACAGGACACGCACAGCCCAAACACGCTCTCACACCAGGGCCAGTTGTCCCAGAAGCCACTTAACCTACGAGTATATTTTTGTCCACACGGACAGCACCCCAGGAATTGAACCAGGAGCCTGGTACTGTGAGGCAGCAGCACCATGCCACCCATGGAGAAATATAGTCTTCCCTATAAACTGGCAAGGAGAGGGAAGATCTCATTGGTGACCCTGCTTGCTCTGTGCTCCTGTCCTGTGTTTTTCCTCCACTCTCTTCAGCCATGCCTTTGGAAGAACTCACTGCTTGATTAGCCAGTCCTGGAGAGCTGTGGGTAATGAAAAGTGGGTGGTGACTGGAAGGGTCTCTTCACCCTAGCCAGTGGGTAGGGGGGCAGGTGCGATGTGGTGTTACTCCCCGTGCTGAGCGGGACAGTGACTCTTCTCTCTGTCTCCCCACAGGTGATTGGCCTGCTGGATGTGTTCACTCCAGACATCTCTCTGGACAGATTCCAGGACTTGTGAGTGTCCCCAGGTTTCCACAGTGAGATTTGTCCACGGGTCTTCAGGCCGTTGGAAAGCTTACAGATCTTTCTTGAAAGAAAACGGGGTGTTGGTTTCAACAACGTGGCTGTGTAGACTGTTGCATACTCCCACAACTCTTTGCATAAAGAAGTGTCTCCTGTTCTGCAGTGTGTACTCCCCAAGGATTTCGGGCACTTGGTTGAGTTCTCACTGTAGTAACCTCTTTTTTTTTTATGGGGAGGCCCCACCTGTACTCGGTATTCGAAACTAGATTTTCCTGCGCATTGTGAAATTTTAACCCGGCGTCTCTTGATTTAAGTTCTGTGCTTTTTAACCCCATACGCTGGCGCTCTGTTGGCCCTTCCGCAGACGTGCGGGTCTTGATGGGCAGTGTGGACGGCTCCCGCCTCACACGGCGCGCTTCTCCAGACACGGGCGAGCTGCTGCCCTTGTGGGGCTCTCCCTGTCGCTCGCGGGCTCTCGGGTTCGGCGTCGTGCCAGCCGAGACCCCAGATAGCTCCGCTGTGCCAGGAGGCCAAGCCCCTGCCCTGAGAGAGAGAGTTACATGGTCTAGATTTCACAGGGGGGGTGGAACTTGCTTGGCACGCTGAGCTCTGCTTTAGTCGCACAGCTTGGGAACTTCTGCTCTTCCACGTGGCGTTCAGGGTTCCAGTTCTGGGAGGCTCGTGTTCCTGCGGGTTTTTGAGATAAGAGGCAAGTCCCCAGTCCTTGTCCTGGAGGGTCGGTGTGTCAGTCCAGATGGGTGCTTGACCACCGGAATCGGCTCATAATTGGCTCAACTGGACCAGTTTAACAGCTCCTCCCAGCTCTTGACGTGCTGCTGCTTCAAAGAGACCTGGAAGATCCGCAGGGACACCAGTCCTCCGGGATCAGGAAGGAGGACACCAGATTTAAGACTACAATGACCGTTTTTTGGTATAGAACCAGGTTATAATGAAAACGTGCCATGCTAGTCCTCTGGGACTAAAGTCCCATAGTGAGATGATTCCTTGTGCGTTAACATTTGAAATGACGTCCGACTAAAAACCATTCCTCATAAAAGCACAGCAGCACGTACAACCTGCTTCCCTCTCTCCCAGCTACCTGGTGATGCCCTTCATGGGCACTGACCTGGGGAAGCTGATGAAGATGGACCGGCTGTCCGAGGAGCGCGTGCAGTTCCTGGTCTACCAGATTCTGAAGGGGCTCAAGGTCGGTCCAGTCTGCGTGTGCGTCTGCGTGTGCGTCTGCGTGTGCGTCTGCGTGTGCGTCTGCGTGTGCGTCTGCGTCTGGGTGTGCGTCTGGGTGTGCGTCTGGGTGTGCGTCTGCGTGTGCGTCTGCGTGTGCGTCTGCGTGTGCGTCTGCGTGTGCGTCTGCGGTCACTGGGTAGAATAAGACAGGCAGTGTGTGCCCAGATGCCCATCGTTCATGCAGGTTCCTTTAACAGTGTCCCTTTCCCTCCACAGTACATCCACTCGGCAGGAATCATCCACAGGGTGAGTGGGGCGGGGGGGGTATCGCAGGGAGATTTTGTTCAGCTGTCCGCGGAGCACTAGCTCGGCATCAGCCTGCAGGGCACAGGTTTAAAAAGGCTCCGAGGGACATTTTGTAGAGGTGCTTACAGGCAACTGATCACAGTGATTTTCTGGTGGGTAGCTGCATCAGGACGCGTAGGCTGCAAAGGAACAAGTAGTAGGTTTATTCCATGCTGAAAAAAAGAAGAAAGAGAGCACAACGTTTCGGCCGTGGAGCCTTCTTCAGGTGTGAGAGAGACAGGGCAGTAGGCAAAAGTGACTTTTGCCTACTGCCCTGTCTCTCTCACACCTGAAGAAGGCTCCACGGCCGAAACGTTGTGCTCTCTTTCTTCTTTTTTTCAACAGTGATTTTCTGTCCTGGTTTTGCTCTGTATGCCCAATGGAGACCCAAGTGTTTTCAGGGCGGGCGCCGCACTGTGGCAGGCAGGTCCAGCCGTTGCAGACGGAGAGCAGCTCTGCGGGGGTCGTGGGGTCGTGGGCTCGCTGTCCGACAGAGGACGGACGCCGGCAGGGCCTCTCGCTCGGCGCTCGCCGTCTGCAGCGGCAGGGCTGGATGCGCAGCTCGTTCTGTTGCTCTGTGTGCGTGTAGCTGTCCTGGTACCTGACCTGCTGTTCTCCCCCCCCCAGGATCTCAAACCGGGGAACCTGGCCGTCAACCAGGACTGCGAGCTGAAGGTGAGACGCTCTGGGGTGCCTCCGCCCGGCCGTGTCCGTTTTCTGTCTCGGCCCCTTTTTCCACCTCCACACCTGCTGCCGCCAGTGGCCACAACGGTGTGATTTAACCTCTGCAGAATTCCCAAACCTCTCCCCTCCCCCCAGATCCTGGATTTTGGGTTGGCTCGGCAGACGGACAGCGAGATGACGGGCTACGTGGTGACCCGCTGGTACAGGGCGCCGGAGGTCATTCTGAACTGGATGCACTACACGCAGACAGGTAACACGGACGGACAGGCGTGCCCTAAACACGCTGAAGAGAGGGGCGGGCAGTCGTACTGCAGCGATCAGGCTCACGTCTCTAACCCCTGCTTCCCCTCTTTCTCTCCAGTGGATATCTGGTCAGTGGGTTGTATCATGGCGGAGATGATCTCAGGAAAACCCCTCTTCAAGGGCAACGATCGTATCCTTTAAGCTGTTGACTGCTGCCGTGCTCTGCTCTCTCGTATAGCGCCGAGTGCGTTGTTGACTGTACTGTCTGCTCTGCGTGCTTGTCGCTAGAACTTCGTGCTGGAGACGTGTTCAGTGCTGTGACCTTTGACCCTTGACTCTAGCACCGCAGACTTGGACCAGCTGACAGAAATAATGAAGGTCACGGGCACGCCCACCCAGGACTTCGTCGGCAAACTGCAGAGCCAGGAAGTGAGTTGCAGTGAAGATACACGGGATATTGACCATTAGCTGTTCTGTTCAAACAAGTGTTGTGAAACATGCACGCTATGGAGAAATTATATTTATTGTACCTACGAATGGGGCATAGGAATGTGTTCCCATTGATGAAGACAACACGCCCAAAAAAGAACTGATATCACTGTATACCCGAGTGTGTCTGGGGGGGGACATCGGCAGATGTGGCGCCCTCTTGTGTGTGCTGCTGTAGTACATGGGGGTTATTCTCCATGGTCCAGTTTTGCACTGTTGCTCCGAAGAGCAGTTTTCAGCACGTGGGTTGGCTTCATAAGCTCCAGAGACACGGAGACGGCAGGGTTACTGCATGGGTGAGACGCACTCTCTCCCGAAGGACCCCGAAGAGCGGCCCCCCATACACCAGGGGACCCACTGCCTCCTGCGCCAACCGGGTGACGCGGGGCGGCCATTCGGCACCTGCAGCCCTGCTGCACAGCCCATCGGGAGACGTGAGGGGAACCTCTGGGAGACCAGACTGGGCAGGACCAGAGTGGATTATATATTGGGGTTAATGCCCCTACTCTTTAGAAGCAGTACTCTAAAGAGTGGTGTCCGGGCCGTCGAACACTGGTTTAATACCTCATCTGAGGGACTGTTTCCTCCAGCACAGTGTGCCTGGTCTCGATACTGGTGCCATCTGATTCTTTCCTTCCGAGGTCTCTGAGGCCCGGCCCTGCTTCGCTCCCGAGCTCTGAAGCGGCCAGAGCAAAGTGACTCTGGAACACGGCCTGCACTGGCGCTTCAGACTCTCAACCCTGCTCCCCTTCTCTCCTCAGGCCAAAAACTACATCAAGAGTCTCCCCAAGGTGCAGAAGAAAGACCTGCAGGCCCTGTTCAGCTCGGCTAACCCCCAAGGTAATGAATGGGCTTAAAGTTCTCTAAATAACACCAGATGTTTGCTAGGAGCGCGTATCTGTGTAGCACAAATACCCTTGTGCTGCACTGCCACCGTCTGAATTTTGAGCAGGGCCACCCAGACTGTTTACAATCTGTGCTCTGTTCAGTTCAGACGGTCAAACACTGGGTGCTTCCCCAGGCGGTGGGGCGTCTGTGTGCATACGGGGGAGATAGTTGGAGAGAGTGGTGGAGTTTCTGTAGAATGGGATACACAGTGGGGTTTCGTTACAATGGCCTCGCTCATCGACAGCCGGGCTGAATCGGAATGGGCGATCAGTCGGACAGACAGACTGTGGGATCCGGGACAAGACCCGATAATTACTCGAGCACTGCGGAGGGGCGGTCATCCCGAACACGTGCACCCCTCTGCTTTAACAACAAAATATCGGGGTGCTTGAGCACCCGCAGCACCCACAGGGCTGGCACCTGCGCAGCCTACGTGACCCTGCTGGGGGCGTGTGTGAGCAAGTGTGAGCAAGTGTGAGCAAGTGTGACGTGTTCCTGGGCTCCCCGGCAGCCGTCTCCATCCTGGAGCAGATGCTGGTGCTGGACCCCGAGCGCCGCATCAGCGCGGCCGAGGCCCTGGGTCACCCCTACTTCGCCGACTTCCGCGAGCCGGAGGAGGAGACGGAGGCCCAGCCCTTTGACAACTCCCTGGACAACGCAGAGCTGCCGCTGGAGCAGTGGAAACGTGAGGAGGAGGAGGGCGGGGGACTGGAGGGGAGGAAGAGCGGAGGGAGGGGGAGGAGGAGGAGGGCGTGGGAGAGGAAGAGTGGAGGGAGGAGGAGGGGGAGGAGGAGGAGGGCGGGGGAGAGGAAGAGTGGAGGGAGGAGGGGGAGGAGGAGGAGGGCGGGGGAGAGGAAGAGTGGAGGGAGGAGGGGGAGGAGGAGGAGGGCGGGGGAGAGGAAGAGTGGAGGGAGGAGGGGGAGGAGGAGGAGGGCGGGGGAGAGGAAGAGTGGAGGGAGGAGGAGGAGGAGGGCGGGGGAGAGGAAGAGTGGAGGGAGGAGGAGGAGGAGGGCGGGGGAGAGGAAGAGTGGAGGGAGGAGGAGGAGGAGGGCGGGGGAGAGGAAGAGTGGAGGGAGGAGGAGGAGGAGGAGGGCGGGGGAGAGGAAGAGTGGAGAGAGGAGGAGGGCGGAGGAGTGGAGGGAGGGGGAGGGGGAGGGCGGGGGACTGGAGGGGAGGGAGAGTGGAGGATGAGGAGGGGAGGGAGAGTGGAGGATGAGGAGGGCGGGGGACTGGAGGGGAGGGAGAGTGGAGAGAGGAGGAGGGCGGGGGAGAGGAGGAGTGGAGAGAGGAGGAGGGCGGGGGAGAGGAAGAGTGGAGGGAGGAGGAGGAGGGCGGGGGAGAGGAGGGGAGGGAGAGTGGAGGGGGCGGGAGAGAGGAGGAGGAGGAGGAGGAGGAGGGCGGGGGGAGGAAGAGTGGAGGAGGGGGACTCCTGCAGCCTGTTCTTTGTCTCATCCCTGTGTCGCGCTCTCTCTCTCTCTCTCTCTCTCTCCAGGCCACACCTTCACAGAGATCCTGTCCTTCCAGCCCACGGCACCAGAGTCCCGGGAGACCTCGCTCTGAGGGAGCCGGAGAGGAGTACTCCACGCGGCGCCACAGCTGTCCGTCCGGTCCACATTCCTCCGTCCACCAGTCCGTCTGTCTCGCTGTGGGTCAGCGAGCTTTGATGTTGGTCTGCCTGTGGCGTCGCGGTCTCGGCGAGCTGGCGTTGAGGGGTCTTCTCGGGAGCCACGGGCTGGAGCTGAGGACTGGTCCAAAACCATCTTTCAGCTGATGTCACGCCGCGCACTGATGGCGGGTCTGTGTCTGGGTGGAGAAGTCTTTAAAAAAAAAAAACCACACACATGCTGTTTGTACAGCTTGGATTCAGGCTGCGAGCTCTCTGGAGACAAGAATTCCAGACCACTCTGGCAGGACGAAAGAACAGAACGGACCCGGGCAGTCTGTGAGGCCTGCGCTTGAGGGCCTGTTGGCGAGTGTCGGTCTGGGAGAGCGTGCAGCGTCTGTCGGGGCCGGTGTACCGCTTCAGCCTGGCAGTCCCAGCTGGGGCAGGAGTGGAGGGTCTTGCTGTCCAGGGGGGAATGCGAGAGCCGTGCCTCTGGGGTTTTTACACGTTCGCCCTGCTGCGTTGACACAGGGCCACACCTCCAGTCAGTGAGGGCTGCAGACTGGCCGGGTGTCCAGACGGGGCACAGAAATGCCAAGACTGCGTCGCTACTGGCCTTCAGTCCCACCACCTCCTTAATTAAATTCAGTTAATCAAGCCAGGGCCCTCCAGTCCTTCTCCTCTGCTGGGCCGGTGTCTCTGCAGGCTGTCGACCTGCCTGGGCTCTTAACTGAGTTTTTCAGTTTCTGGGACCACCCTGGAAAAGCTAGAGACACATTCTGGCCTTTCGAAGCCAGGATTGGACGGCCCTGGATCAAACCGTCAAGCCTGTCCATCCACAGGGATTAAACTGGGCGCCCCGATCTTTCCCCCGCTGCCCTTCACTGCGCTTTCAGTTCTGGGGAGGTGGGCCCTCTGGTGGGCAAACCTGGAACTGCAAGGGAGAGTGGGAGACCTGTGACCTTTGTGTCTAAGTGTGCAAATAGCATGTAAAAAGTTTGAAGATTTGGAGGGTTTTATTTCACATTATTTTCTTCTCAAGGAGGTTTTCAAAGTCTGTCTGTCGGTGTGCTGCAATCTTGCAGTCGCCTGGATGGGAGGTGGAGAAGTTTCACTCTTGGGTTTGTGTGCCCTGCAGTCCAACAGCTGGGCTGAAAGAACAGTACTTCTGGCCCAGCTTAACCAGGCTGCAGCTGCCTCTGATCTCTGCTGCTGGTTTGCTTGTGGCCAAGAGACGAGGTGTCTGAGGTGAGCTTGCCTCGCTGAGAGACGGCGTCAGCTGCTTCGCTCCTGTATTGTGATATTGTACACTTTTTTTTGAGAGTGAGTGCAGGTCAGAGCTACCTCTTGTTAACTAAAGCCACGTATCCTTCAGGTCTGATAAATATCGGATGCCCTGCGGACATCTTGACTTGAGCCTTTGGGAGTGTTCGTGTTCAGGCTTGCTGCTCTCGTCTTCAATCTGAGCTGCTGGCCGGTTTAAACTGGGGACCCTGGTGTTGGTGAGGAGGGTCACGGGGACCCCAGTTGGCTGTATGAGAGCATTTCGAGTGGAGTTGTGACCCCGACGCACTCTCTCCTCTCTGGATCGTACACATCGTTGGGGTGGGGGGGGGGTGGTAGGGGGACTGGGCTCACTGTAAACATCTGTATTCATATTTTATATAAAGAGTGTTTTGTAAATGAGGTGTTGGTGTGTTCTGTTTCTTTTGGGGGTAGGATTGTTCCCTCTCCTTTCCACTGTCTTTGCTTGTCTTCCAAACCTTTGTCCCCAATTCCCTCCCTCTGTCCCATTCCCCCACCAGATCGTAAGGAGGTTTCAAGTGAAGGTCCCCCAGATGTAGGATGGCCTGTTTGGGAAGAGGTTTTCAGTCCCGAATTGGCCTTGTGATCAGCTTATGAGCTTCTCCCAGAGCAGAGGCAGGACTCCCGTAGATGGGCGGACCGTCCGCCACCAGGACTGGGTTAACGGGAACAGCGCTCCCGCTTCCACAGACCGGTTATGAGGATTTCACTAACGGAATCAATTGCTTGAATCGCAAAAAAGAAATTCAGAATTGAAATCGGGGGATTCCGTGAAAGTACAGTACAGTCGCCGTGTTGTTGAGAATTCACGAGCATTGCGACGTGATGCACCTCTTCCTGCTCACGGGTCCCTGTAATGAAGACGTTTAATGCGAATGTATAAGCAGATAGGTCCAGGTTGTGCGAGGAGATGTTCAACGTGATCTGCATTCAGAGTTGACAGGACATATTTCTCTGCTTCGAGGCGATAAGCAACATTTCTATTGGATTAAAAGAGCCGTGTTCACAAGCCTGCTTGGTTACAGTGTAATGGGCTGCTTCACCTCACTGGACGTTTTGTTACCTGAATCTCAGACTATGGTGCTGTCTAAAACTAGAAATCGTCTGTTTTTCTGGTGTAAATGGGAAGTTTTACAAGTTATTTAGGACATTTTACTTTAATTTTGGTTTGGAATGCTTTCATTATTGCCGATTCTTTCCAACAGAAATATTAACATAGCGCTGCGATTCCCCTCAAATCCACACTGGGAGGTGAAGTTCTGGAAGCAACAATGAATTGTAAAAGCAAAGTCGATCACTACCAAAAGTGAAAATGGAGTTGAGCTGGTCTCCCCTCAACAGTGAGGATTTTTTGCTTTGTAGAAATTGCCACAAAATGGCAACCCTTTATTGTTCATTTAAATCTCTTAATTAAGTTAACTGGTTAGTTTTTCAGATGTAGCCAAAATGTTATTGCTGTCTCCTGTGTATTGATTAGCAGTGGGTAATGGCCTAATTCAGCCCTGCATGCATGGTTTGGTGTTTTTCTCTGGATGGGGAGAATGTTTTACTCTGAGCTCTGTGTGCAGGGGTTTGTCCCATTTAGTGTGATCCTGCTCTGTGATGAACCCACGCTTCACTGCCATACAGTGCAGTGGGTTGGATTATGCTTTCAAATATTCACAACTAGTTTTTTCTGGGGATTTATATTGCCTCCTCCTTATGGCGTAGAAAACCCCGTGCGTCTCCTCCTTCAGTTTTCACTGCCAGGTAAACTCCCAGATGGGCAGGAGGTGTGTGTGTTTGGTTGGGTGCTCAGGTGTGTTGTCGACCAGGGAGAAGTAGAACCTGTTTCCCTGAGACCCTGGTGCGTGCCAAGCCTGCAAGTACAGCCCTACTGTGCCCGCCTCTGCTGCAGTCCCCCTCAGAGCCAGTTTATTGCACAGAAACCCCTGTCGGCACCTGTGGGCTCTCAGCTCAGCACCCAGCAACCCTCTGACGCATTGTGCTACTGCGATCAAAGCAGAGTGGTTAATGTGTTTTTAATTAAAGGTGAAAGGTAATGTCTGGTAAACAGTAATATTGCTGAAATGTTCAATTTTCTGAATACTATTAACAGCACACAATCTCAACACTAAACAGTGGATTAATGCTTTACAGAAACGTGATTGTTTACATTTACAATTTTGTAAATCAGTATAAATCTATATTCTTACAGTCCGTTTATCTGGTTCTACTTTAGTAATGAGTAATTACCTCTGGAAGAGCCATTACAGCACAGTATTTCTACCGACTCAGTACTGCAGCTCAGATGAAGAACAAACACGTTTGAGAAGAGCTGACTAAATGGTTTCTAAAGAGGAGAAAAGTTTTCTGTTTTTCTGTGTGTTCTCCCCGTGGTCAGGTGGGTTTCCTCCTGCAGTCCAAAGATAAGCTGGTAGGGCAACAGGCTGCTGGGAAACCTGGCCCTGTGGGTGTGTGCGCCCTGGGCGAGACTGGCATCCTGTCCAGAGTGTGTACCCCCCCCTTGTTCCTGTCGTTGCTGTGAGAGTCTCTGGCTCCCCCTGCGACCCCGAGCATGAAGAAGCAGTTAGAAAATGGAAGGGTGACTTGTGAACCGTCTCCCTGTGCAGAATCTAACACTAGCACATGGACGTTCTGCAGCCACTCTGTGTTGTGGAGTCGCATTTTGACGTTTCCAGTGTTGTCTTCATCTGGGTGCCGGCTGCTCTCTCTGCTGGTCTTCCTCCACAGGCCTGCAGGGTTCTAAACATGTAAACCCTGTAAAAACACACAGATGTTGGGTTGTTTTTGTTTTTACTGAGCTGGTTTACATTTCTCTTTAACAGAATAATGTAAGAGAATGTAACATATGAATTAAATGTAACGTAACAGAATAATAGATCCTACCAGCAAACGGGAGGAGGTTCAGAAACTTTCAACACAGCACAAAATGGACTCCACATTTTTCAGACTGTGACAAAATGTAAAGACATCTCCTGCCCAATGCCATACACACGTCGCCCCCTGACAGGTTTGTGTCTTGCAGCCACGTTACTCAGGGGCAGAAGAAGCTTTGAAAAGTCTTGTGGCTGGCACTGCGGTTTCCTTCTATTAGAACGAAACTAGAGACATACCTACGTGGCAATAATATCCCTGGGGATAATGAGTATGGATTTAGAAAGAGTAGCTCTTGCCTAACCAACCTGTTACCATTGTTTGAACAGGCAGCAGCAGTACTGGACACACACAGGACATACAGTATAACATGATGTAGTTTGATTTTTTCAGAAGGTGTCTCATGAAAGTCAGATTGTTGGCTTGGGGGGAAATGCCAGTGTCTGGACTGAGAATGGGTTAATAAATGGAAACCAGAGGGTACACGTAAATACCCAAACTGTGGAGATGTAACTAGTGGAGTACCTCAAGGATCTGTACTAGGACCACTGCTCTTCCTAATTTATATCAATGTTCTACATTCCAGAACAGTAAATTTGCAGATGATACCAAATTAGGAATACAGTAATTCCTTGCTATATGAGCACCCTCTAGAATTTCTATCAAAGCTTTTCTATAATAAAGGCTTGTGTGTGTTAAGTGTATATACAGTACTATAGGACAGCACCTAATGATTGCGCATTTACTAACAACTGTAACAATGTAACTACTGTACTGTAAATGAGCACGAGTGTACTGTCTTCCTATCTGGTTTTTACATCAGCTGATGACTTGAAAGATGCAAGTCGAGCAATTAATCAGAAAGTAACCAGATGAAGTTTGGGGGGTCTGAAGGAACATTTGTGAGTTCCAGAATCAGTCAGAGGTTGTAACACGGGCAGTAATGGGAATTTACATTCCATTACACACGTTTTCACCATATGAGCAGTTTTCGAGAAAACAAATTTAGCTCATATAATGAGGGACTAGTTATACTAGCAAACACTGTAGAAGCAAATGAAATTAAAAAAGCTTTAGACAAAACTCGTCACTTGGCAGGTTACATTTCTTGTAAAGGAACCAGTAAAAGTTAATCATTTCTTCTCTTTTCAGCGTGGAAGAAGCCTTTACTTGCTCCTTTGCAGCTTACACATGCTGAAAAATTCCTAATAGAATAAATTGTGGCCAATATGGCCAATAAAGTGATCTTATCCTATCTTATCTATGGAAACAAGACAAATCGCTAAAGCTGATAACCTGGCTACTTCTGAGAAATGGCTGAATAAGGCCATTGGATCAATTAGTTAATAACTACCCAATGAGCAAGATGGGCCTAGATACACCTAAATAGGGCAGACGCTCCATGAAAAATCCTGTATTCTTAACACTCCATAACTCCAATCTGATTTTTCAACAACATACCCAACTTTAAAAAGCAGTCATTGCCTCTTCACAAGATCCCCAAGGAGCAAAAATGACTCTTTGCCCTCGGGCTATAGCTATAGCATGTCTCTTATCATTATTAACCAGAATTACTGGGATCGTTGTATACCACATCCTCTGTCCTGTTGAGAAAGACATGGCCAGGAGTCACTCGGCCCCGGACACTTGGTAAACTGCAGGACTGAAACAGGAGATGACCAGAACCTCAACTGGCCAGCATGCAGGAAGCAGGGGGGGGGTGAGGCGATGGTGTCGACAGGGGACAGTACGGCCATGTGCTTACGTCCAGCCGCAGCAGGAGGAGAGGAGGGCCAGGGCGAGGAGGACAGCCACCCAGCCGAACAGGGGCCAGATCACTCTGGCCACAGCTGCCAAGTGCCTCCAGCTGGCCTGTGCAGAAACAAACACAGCAGTGGAGACCTTCCTCTCGGCCGCTATCGACAGCCCAGCACCCCACTTCTGAAGAAAACTGAAGCTCCTCCCCAAATAACTGGAATCCTCCCATAACTTGGAGAAAAAAATATTAGGAATAAAAGATCGCAGTTTCCCATTTGGGGCCATAAAATACAGATGTTTATTTGTGCTGTTTGCCTTTTCTGTTGAGCTTTATCAGGGGTGCCAATATTTCTTGAGCCCACTGTATATACTGTACAAATAACCTGGGACTGTAAGCATACCCTCCAGGGACTGAAATCTGCTGAAACAGAAACGGGCGATCAGACAGACACACAGTGCCACTCACTGCAGGGACATGAGGAAGTGGGCAGTGCTGCTGTTCCTGTCGGCAGAGCTCTCTGTGGATACAGGTGCTTCCACACCACACACAGCCCAGCTTGGGATCCAGGGCTGCACATTGAGCACAGCCTGCAGCCTTGTCCGAGCACCGTCCTGCAACACAGAGCACACTAGGCACAACCCTCCTGAACACAGAGCACACTAAGCACCGCCCTCCTGAACACAGAGCACACGGAGCACAACCCTACTGCAACACAGAGCACACTGAGCACAGCCCTCCTGAACACAGAGTACACGGAGCACAACCCTACTGCAACACAGAGCACACTGAGTACAACCCTACTACAACACAGGTCACAGTGAGCACAGCCCTCCTGAACACAGAGCACACTGAGCACAACCTTACTGCAACACAGGTCACAGTGAGCACAGCCCTCCTGAACACAGAGCACACTGAGCACAACCTTACTGCAACACAGGTCACAGTGAGCACAGCCCTCCTGAACACAGAGCACACTGAGCACAACCTTACTGCAACACAGGTCACAGTGAGCACAGCCTTCCTGCAACACAGAGCACACTGAGCACAGCCCTCCTGAACACAGAGCACACTGAGCACAGCCCTCCTGAACACAGAGCACACTGAGCACAGACCTCCTTCAACACAGAGCACACTGAGCACAACCCTACTACAACACAGGTAGAGCACAACCCTCCTGCAACACACAGCAGACTGAGCACCGCCCTCCTGAACACAGAGCACACGGAGCACAACCCTACTGCAACACGGAGCACACTGAGCACAACCCTACTACAACACAGAGCACACTGAGCCAACCCTACTGCAACACAGGTCACAGCGAGCACAACTCTACTGCAACACAGAGCACACCGAGCACTGCCCTCCTGAACACAGAGCACACGGAGCACAACCCTACTGCAACACAGAGCACACTGAGCACAACCCTACTGCAACACAGAGCACACTGAGCACAACCCTCCTGAACACAGAGCACACTGAGCACAGCCTTCCTGCAACACAGAGCACACTGAGCACAACCCTACTGCAACACAGGTCACAGTGAGAACAGACCTCCTGCAACAGAACACAGTGAGCACAGACTTCCTGCAACACAGAGCACAGCGAGCACAGACTTCTTGCAACACAGAGCACAATGAGCACAACCCTCCTGCAACACAGAGCACACTGAGCACAATCCTCCTGCAACACAGAGCACACTGAGCACAATCCTCCTGCAACACAGAGCACAGTGAGCACAGACCTCCTGCGAAACAGATCAAAGTGAACACAGACCTCCTGTGACACAGAGCACAGTGAGCACAGAACTCCTCCAACACAGATGACAGTGAGCACAGACCTCCTGCAACACAGAGCACAGCGAGCACCTCCCTGCAACAGAAAGCACAGCCCTCCTGCAGCACAGAGTACACTACATCCACACCACATACTAACAGTCCTCTCTGTAGAAGCTACAGAACCTATGTACATCTTCAGGAGGTGGAACCAAACCAGTGTACCTGTAAAGACATGCAGACTCCACACAGAATGAAACCCAGTCAAAAATAAAACACAGGATCACAGAACCGTGAAACATCTGCACAAATGGTCTCTACACACAAACAATAACACAAGCCCAATCAAACAGACGAAGTAAGCTGTCTACACTTCACATCAATCCCTAAAACAGGTCTTCTGGACATGCAGAGATGCTGTGGTCAGAGGACGGAGCTTACCGTGAACTGTGAGGTTCTGGCACAGTGCGTGCTGGGAGCCGAGACGCAGGCAGTAGGTGCCGCTGTCGCCTGTGGTCAGGGCCGTCAGAGTGAAGGAGAAGTCGGCAGGACTGAAGCTGGAGACACGAGGGTCGCAGGGGGACGCCCCCACTCGCTCCCCTGGACGATACTCTACACAGACCTGGCCGTTGCGTGTCCAGACAATCCGCGTGGCCGTCGAAGTGGATCCCTGCGCTCCAGAGAACCTGAACGAGCCTCCCTCTTCCGCATGGTGCATTCTCCCAGCGACCGCCCCTGCAGGGCAACATGAGCTTCAGACGGGTGTCATCTCACCGGACAGGCGGCAAAGGCAACAGATGTCAGTTAGCCGTATCACCCTGCAGCTCCCACCTGGCAGCCCACTGGAGCTCAGCAGGGTTGAGCCTGGTCAGTACCTGGAGGGGAGACTCCTGGGAAAGATGAGGTTGCTGCTGGAAGTGGTGTTAGTGGGGCCAGTAGGGGGCGCTCAACCTGCAGTCTGTGTGGGTCCTGATGCCCCAGCATAGTGACGATGACACTATACTATAAAAAGGCGCCGTCCTTCAGAAACCGAGGTCCTGACTCCCCGTGGTCATTAAAAATCCCAGGGAGTCTCTCAAAAAGAGTAGGGGTGTAACCCTGGCCAAATTTCCCATTGGTCCTTACCAATCATGGCCTCCTTATAATCCCCAGCTGTGAACTGGCTTCATCACTCTGTTCTCCTCCCCACTGAGAGCTGGTGGAGGGGAGCCCCCATTACCTGTAAAGCACTTTGACTGGAGTGTCCAGAAAAGCTCTATACAAGTGTAAGCAATTATTATTATTAATGATCATTATTATTTACTAATTAGTTTAACGGCCATCTTAGAACAATAAGCATCATTCCTCAGATAGCAAGCTGAGATTGTAAGTAAGTGACCAGTCTGCTCACCTTCCTTACTTGACGTTCAGGAATTCAGTAACCCTACAGCCCAACCCAGGCCAGATTAATGGGCTCTCGTCTGTAACCTTTCTCACGTGAGCCCTTGACCTCCGGGACCCTTTCGCAACATTAAACAGTGGCGATGTTGACCCCTGTGTCAGTCCCGCACGCAGACCTTGCCGAAATACATTCAGGATTCTCTGACTTACATGAGACGAGTGCGAGGAAGATGGCCGTCCTCATTTCTGCAGTGGAATGCCTCTCTGCAAAGAGTGAAAGAGGTTTCCATGTCACTGGAGAGAGACGAGTCCCCTTCTGTTGCACACAGATTTTGAACTCTTCTCGCACTACTCCCAGTTCACACTTTACAGACGATTTGTTTTCTAACTCATCCTTCCCCACCCAGTGCTACTACTAAACCCCACACAGACTGGAGTGCTCCTTCATGGAAAACAAACTCTCTTCATGATACCTACATGAACCAAGTTAGAGTAACTTTTTTTTCCCTGGTCTAGAACACAAAAATCTCTGAATCAGATGTCTAGAACGCGCTGGACTCTGGCCCCTTGGGGAACAGAGCTGAGGATGTTGGAATGTTTAAGCAGGTAATGGGAAATTTCTCTTACCTCTGCGATGCAGCTCTAGGGATGGTGTCCACTCACTGGCAGGCCTGTCCTCTTCCAGCTCTCCGTCTGAATGTCCTTGCCTGTCTCCCCCAGTACTGACTGCAGCCAAGCCTGTCTCTTATGTGTCTCAGACAAAGGAATTCTTATCTGTGCCTGCAAGGGCCTGTTATTGTCTGTTTAATCATTGTTGGTTTAAACCAGGTCCAGCTCACTCCATTCCAGGCCTCCCTGATGTTTCAGCACCTTGTGGCCCATGAAACATTCTCTCAGAAAGAGGAACGTGGCTGTAGTTCTTGGCTCAAGAAGCAAAATGACATATTCATGACGTCGTGAACTGTTTCTCCAAATTCTTCTAAAAGTACTCTTCAATTTGGGTTCAAAACCATATAGTTCACACAGTGTTTAATAAACATGCTTTATTTACTGAGCTATCCGGCCATCCTCTTTCTAACTTCATCCAATTCAGGGTTGCCAGAGAGCTGTAGCCTATCCCAGCAAGCACTGGGCACAAGGTGAGTTACACCCTGGACAGGGCGCCCATATATTGCAGGACACACACATGCACACCACGACCAATTTTCTCTAAAGCCTATTATCCTACCAGTATGTCTTTGGACTGTGGGGGGAAACCAGAGCACCTAGAGGAAGCTCACACAAACACAGGGAGAACATGCAAACTCCACACAGACAGCACTCCTGGCATTGCACCCAGGGCCCAAGCCCTGCGAGGCAGCAATACTAACCACGGCACCACCGCCCAACCCTTACTTTCTAAGCTGTCAAACTGTTACCGAAATGTTTAGATGGCGTAGAAGTGAATTTTGTTACTGCTGCCACAAACATCCACGTTATTGAACTGGAAGTCAGCTGCGTGCTCCTCTCACCCCATACTTGTTGCTGATCCAGCACTCCCTGAAGGCAATGAACTGAACGTGGGCAGGAAAAGGGGCTTTCACGCTGGTCAGCTTGATAGTTCTTCGGTGAATCGAAGAGGTATGTTTTAATTCACTCACTGCGGTCCAGACCTGTTGAATGCCATGCTCCTCCCTACAGCCAGCTGGCCTTAATCAATATGATCAACTCAGCAACTCTGTGATTAGCCAGGTTTGGGAGGGGGGGTTGTGTTCCATGTCGCCCTGCCTCCCCTGCAGCCTATATCTGGGTCTTTGCTGAAAGGACAGAAGTCCTCCAGACAGATAAGACCATTGTTTCTAGTCAAAGTCCATCAGAAGCACCTGGTGACTGAGGTGATTAGATAGACAGCTGATGAAGGTGGGGAGGGCTCTGGCCATCCTTCTGCGATTGAAGGATAGTGTTCTGAACGACTGAAACCAATTAGATTAGACTACTGCACTTATTATTCTGATCCGTAGATGTATGGAGTCCAGCCACATGAAAATGAGCACCACCCCCCCCACACACACACACCCAAAATCAATAATGTATTACCTCAGGACACTCGTACGTATAGAACACAAACATAAGTCATGAGAAGATCTACGCCCAGAGAAGGCCAAAACGTTGTTTCTCTTCTTCTCTTTTCAGCATTGGATCAGTTTTACGCAGCGCCATCTGCGCCAGGCCCTGCCTGACGTCTAAAAGCCAGTCTGCCAGAACTCGTGTCACTTGTCTGTGTCCCGCTTTCTGCGTCGCTTGTATGTCAAGACCCCCAGAGGGCTCTGTCGAGGAGCCCCACTGAGAAACAGCGCCTGAAGGGACAAGTGAGGCTTAAGCTACAGCTCCTGTCTCCTCCTGCTCAAAGCCGGGTGAGGCGAAGAGAGATCAGGTGCTCTACTGTGGGAATAAGCCTCACGAGGGAACTGGGGGGTTTGTCCATGTGGGGTTCCTCCCATAGTCTAGACATACTTCTTGGAAAACTGGCCTTGGTGTGAGAGTGTGAGTGTGTGTGTGTGCGTGCGTGCGTGCGCCCTGCTGTCCCGTCCAGGGTGCATCCCGCCTCGTGCCTTTTGCTTGCAAAAAAGTCGTATTTTCTTCAAAATATAGAACAACAGCTATGTATCTGAAATAAATAACAGTTGCATATCAGAGAAGGCCCAACGGCCCACTTAACGTTTTTCAATTCTAAAAGCTCCTTTGATGTCTTGCCTCTAAAAAAAAAGTACCGAAGCGGAATCTATTGCATCACAGGCAGTTGCTGTAATAACTTAACAACACACCACACAGAATCCATTTCTGACCCAACCCCCCCACTTTACCACAACGTCAAGAAATAAATGAAATCGCTGTGCAGAAGCAGAGAATATTAAACGGGTCTGTGTTTAATTGCACATGCTGATTGTAAAAATATTTTACATTTCCTTAGTTAACAAAATGCGTTAAGAAATAATACACACAAATGAATATCACATTGCTTTCCTGTTATAAAAGATTACATGCCGTTTTTAAACTAATGCAGTACTGCTAAAGCACCATATGCTTCTGTCACCAAATAAAGTTTAAGGCGTACCTCAAACTTGAGATCATGGATTGAGACTAACTCAAAAATTGACATAAACTAAACCAACAAAATAGTAATAAACTGGAGGTATACAGTATTGAATTAGATCATAATGTTATGTCAATTTAAAACAGAATAAGATGCAGAATGTTTAAGAATTGTAAGTACAAATGTAGTTTATGGGTTGCAAATCCTTCATTAATACACAAACCTATTCATTTCATGTGCAGCTAATTTAAATGAGCAACATGAAGTTTTAAGTCCTGTAATTCCTTTCCCTGAAATGTTTTGCAAAATGTGAAATCAAATTAAATGAAATGTTACTAACCCATATGATAAATTGTAACATGTCAGAGGTTTAGGCACAAAATACATCATGCTATAAAAAATATTTCAGCATGTTATAAAAAAAAGTCATTGCTATCTTCTGGACTCACTGTACTTACAGTACATAGAAGAGAAACAAGATGCTTTTCGGAGCATTAGGTAATATCCACAGCCCAGAGGGGACGTCAGTCCATCACAACACACACCCACACCTGAGACAATTCTTTTCACAAGCCCAGTAACCTACCAGCATGTATTTGGATAGCATGAGGACATTCAAGCACCTGGAAGGTGGAAATGACCATACAAACTCCACACAGACAGCACTCCAGGAACTGAACCCAGGGCCCCGGCACTGCAAGACAGCAATGCTAACACTGTGCAATTGTGCTGTCCATAGGGGTGCTTCCTTCACCAGAAAAAAAAAGCTAACAAGTTAAATTAGTAAGAATATTTTTATTGCTTACAGATATTAATTACAGGCAGCGGGACACAGGTCTTACTGTTTAATGTACACGATGAATGATATTAGGTTGCTATATGACTGTTTTATACAAGGTGTGCATACATTGTTTTATAAACATAAATAAAATGATCAATGTAATATATTTTTCAAGGATGATGATTGAGATTGATTCAAAGATTAATGATTCAACCAGCTACAGAAGAATTAAATGAAAAACTATGTTCACTCTGGCTGGTGACACTCAAAAACCCAGGGAAAACTGTTGCAGAGCCTGAACATTAACGGAGATTCAGTTTCCGGCTCTGTGGGAGACGGACTCTGGCCACTGCCCACCTCGATTCCACAGTCTCAGATTACAGAGACACTGTACAAGAGGAATATCACTCTCAGCCTCGTGCCATGAGCCGGGACACACACCGTGGAGCACAGTAGGTCATTAAACATGATTAATTAGGCCCTCCAGAATCCCACATCACTTGATTTAAAAAAGGCAATACACATTAAATGTGCGGTCATCACGTTCACAACAGAAAAGTCACAAGACTGTGAAACAGAACCAAAACTGTAAGGAATCGGATGTCGTGTTAATGGCACGTATAAAATGATGAATGGTTTATGTTTAAAAGGTATGTTATTTTCTATTCGTATAAGGGGCGCAGTCATGTTAGCGGGGGAGTTACATTTGAGTTCACTTTCTGACAAGCTGGCTCTTCATCTTGATGTTACTTTTTTTACAATCGACACTGTATGGGCAATTTCAATTGTTGCAGGTGATTACCCACTTTAAATTCAATGCAAAAATATTTTCAGTGAAATAAATTTGTGGAAAACAGTGATTTTCCTGTAATACAGCTCAGAAAATGACTGTCGCTGTATGTCTCACAGATACGTTTGCACCTAATCTATGTCACGGAGTATGTTTCTTGAAAGTAAGTGTAAGTATGATAAATGTTTCGATAAAACCTGTTAAATGCTGTTGACAGAATTAGCAGCTATTAGATCACTAGTAGTAAAAAACATTTCTAAATATCACAGTATAATCTTTGGAATACCAATGGCGATCACGTGATGCCATTTCACAGTGGATGCTCACAAATGTAATGTAAAGTATTTTTTGTTTCGGTGAATGCAAGCCATCATCGACAACTGATGTGCTTTTGTTCACCAGCAGTACAGCACTACATGGACCAGTGTTTCCCCAGGGTCTTCACAGAGAACACCGGAATCTAGTTTTGTTCCATCTTTTTGAAGTTTTAACTTCATCTGGATGCTGTGAGGGTGCTGAGGATATCGCACATGTTCAGGAAGAAACAAAGGGTCTTCTTTCAGGCGGGTTTTCTGCAACGATCAGTGATTTTCTGTGGTTGCTGGAGAATTCTGAAATGAACTCCTAAAATCATGGACTACAGAAGGGTCCAACTGATTGGGGAATAACTGTTGGAGATGCTGCATGGCACAATGAATAGTTATACAAGCACTGGACAATAAAAAGTAAACACCTGGGTAAAGATGTATATTAAAATCAAAGGCTTCCAGGCAGATTCATGCAGTAAGTCAGCAAATGACATCCCAGCATGCTTAGTGTCACATATAAAAATATGGCTGTCTAGTGATCAAGGCTGTGAATTTGAAAGAGTGATTATCGGCGAGCCTTCGACAGGAGCTCCAGTGTCCGGGTTGTGTTGTTTTACCAGCCATGGCGATGGCAGCAGGGAACAACATCGGCAAAGGGAAACGGTGGGCAGCCACAGATCATGTAATAGGTTTATTCCATGCTGAAAAAAAGAAGAAAGAAAACACGTTTCGGCCGTGGAGCCTAGAAGGCTCCACGGCCGAAACGTTGCGTTTTCTTTCTTCTTTTTTTCAGCATGGAATAAACCTATTACTTGTTCCTCTGCAGCCTACGCATGCTGACGCAGCTCCCCACCTGAACTACTACAGCCACAGATCAGGACAGCTGTGTATTCATTAAAGACGTGCACGGAAAGTCAGCCACACATTTCCAGATCCAGCAACCTGAGAAGCGAGCAGCCAGTTTCGTCGAAACCTGGGCCGCTGAGAACTCCACGCAGTCGGGGCCGAAGTGCGAAAACCATTCCTCACACCTGGCAATGCACGGCCACGGGCCCAGTGTTGCGAAAAGCACTGGCAAAGGACTGCCGGGCAGTGGAGAAACGCGATATGGCGAGATGAATCGTCCTTCACTGTTCTCGACACACAGACGACTGCCATAGGGGCTGCACTGGCCACAAGTGATGGCCCAACAGCCTGTTAAGTGACTTTGTATCAGTGTTACCATTTTTTCTGTCCACTACCTGTATATAAGATACGATCACTTTATTGGCCCTATACAATATCTTGTATTAGGAATTTGTCTTTTCACATACCCCAGCTTGCTCTCCACGAGACACACAGACAGGGAGAGAAGCTGGGGGTCAGAGCACTGGGTCAGCCATTTATACTGCTCCCCTGGAGCAGTTGGGGTTAAGGGCCTTGCTATCCACAATATCCTTAATCTTTCCGGTTATAATTCAGCAGAACGTTGCCCAGAGCGCCTTACGGGGAAGCTGTCTTTGCACACTTCTGGGCACCTGGTTTAGAAAGCTGGGTGTGCTGCAGTAACCTCAGTAAAGCACTTTGCTCTAGGAACTCCCACCTGGGTCTTGGGACTGTGCCAGAGCCCTGACCGCTGCTCCACTGGACGAGAACGGGGGTACACCTCTCCAGTCCCCTGCGGTTCCGTCCCCCTCGTGCAGCACGACCCCTGGAACGGGACCATCGCTGTCCACGAGGGCAGCAAGCCCACAGCAGGAGCCACTCGAAACGGGGTGGGAAGCGGGCGGGCTAAGACACGCCCCGTTTGCCGTAGTAGCCCAGGCTGTGCAGGTAGCGGCGCATGGTCCGCGTGGACACCCGGAACCGCCGGGCCATGTCGGCGGCGTGCTGCTGGGGCTCGGCCTCCACGCACCTCTTCACGGCTCGCAGCAGCCTCCCGGACGGCTTGGGGCGCCCGGGCCGCGCGCAGACGCTGGTCTTGCGGCACCTCCTGTACTGCACGATCACCCTGTTCACCGTGGACACGGGGATGCCCAGCGCCCTCGAGATCTTCCTCTGGCTCTCGCCCACAGACCAGCGGCCCACAATGCGCCCCCTCTGGAAGTCCGGCAGCTCGCGTGACCCCCCTTTACGCGGCATGGCGAGCGGCGGGGATCAGGCGACTGCCGCGGGTACTCGACGCCAACGCCCACGTCGGGCGCAGAGGACAGTCCAGGGGTTCTCAGTGGCGGCAGCGGGCAGGGCCAGGGGCACAGCCCTGGCGCTCCTGGACGACCACAGAGCAGACGCGGGCACTTCAGATAAAGGAAAAAAACAAACAGATGAAGCTGTTCCGGCAGCTCCAACTCCACTTTTGAGCCTCGTTACAAAAGTTTTGCAAACATAATCAACTATTAGGATACGTGCCTGTGGATTTGCAAAGACAGTGTGTGATTTAAAAGACCTTGGCCTTTTAAGTAGAAAACGCACAGCAAGAAGACACAGGTTTTCACAATGAGAGCTGTGCTAAAGTGTGTGTGTGTTAAAGGTTTTGCAAAGTGTCTCTGAGAATTGCCAAGTGAGTCACAACAGGCAGAATGTGTGTCTAGTTCTGCGCTGACGGCTTCTGTTTCTGCGATATCACCTTGAACGTTTGATCACTGAATGATTAGCTTAGGCAAGCAAGTTTTTAAAAAAACTGGTCAGATCACCGTTAATCAACAATAAACAAAATCGTGTCGATGCGTTTTGAAGTCTTCAGGGTGGTGGTTGAACATGAACACAAACGGAAGACTGTAACAGCAAATTCAATCTGCATATAAAATACTGAAACAGACACTTCCTCGTAGATGAAGAAAAGCAGTTCTCATGTAAAACAACACATAAAAATGGAAACAAAACACAACTGGCAATTGTTTTTTTTAAAAGTTTAAATGTCAAGGTACATTTAAAGTGGCAAAAGATCTTTTTATATATTAATTTTATAATTCTTCGCAAAATGTCTTCTTGTAGGGGTCTTCTCTACCAGTCTCTTCAGCTCTTAGTCAGAGGGTTGGTCATGATCACGTTTTCGGTGTTTGCAGAACAATCGCGTTGTCTTGCTGTGCCGAGTGCTCTCGGTGTACACTCCCAAACCTCGCCGCCCAACCCTACTCCACACAGCAGGTCAGCTGGAGAAGAGAGACACTGCTTCACCGGTTTCATTAGGGGTGAAATCTGGAGAGGCCGGACTGTACAAGACCGAAGCACGCTTTAGCCAGGCCACCGGTGCAACACCTCTGCTTTTTAAAAAAAAGGAGATGCAGTCTAAATAAGCACCGGTTCATAACTCTAATTTACTAGTCTTAAACTATGCTACCATGTACTACTTTCAAGCAGAAACACACATGATCTAACTTCTGCCTCCTCGTATGTTCCTTCTTACCGCGGCGAAAGGCTTTTGTCTAGATTTCACAAGAGAACTGCACCGATAACACCCCGTCGCCAACTGAACTTATCATTAGACGAATAGAAATGAAATACATATATCTTTAAAAAACACTCACATTAGACACCGTACCTTCCCCCGTCTCCGGACCGGACCACCATGTTGTTGTTATTGTTGTTGTGCGTTTGCAAAGCGCGTGGTTCATGCGGCGGAAGTGACGACAGTTTAAGCTGAGAAGCAGCGGGTGGGTTGTGTCTGAGGTGTGCGAATATTTTAGTACGTATGTCACAAGAAAGAAAGGCAATGCAACTCCGCTTACAGCAGTAAGTTGTGTTTTGGTCAACCACATTCATGATGATAACAAAAGTGTCTGGGAAGTTTATCTAGATCTAGATGTCGGATCGTACTGTTTCCAGATCCTCCCCCCCCTACTCCCGAGAATGGACTGTTCCGGAGCCCCTTGCTCCGCCCCCACCGGCTCCCGCTTAGCAACACGTTCGCATGTGTAGGTGACGGGCAGCGGATTTTCCCAGTCGGGTATGGCCGAGCGCACTGGTGGTTATCAGTAAATTCCCCTGTAGTAATAGAAGTCAACCGTTTAAGCGATCAGAGGGAGTTCCTTGAGCTGTTCCGAGGGCTGCAGGCTGGGGAACCGCATGGGTCGCCAGAACAGGGAGATGTGACCACTGCAGGGGCGGAGCGTTTTTATGCTTGACACGGTTTTCCTGTTTCATGGACTTTTACGGTGGCAGAGTTGTGTAGTGCACGAGTGCCAAACAGATATACCACCACAACTAGACCCACACAAACCCAGATTTGATTGAACATTTTGCCCTTTTACTTTCCTTAATGCTCATATTGGTTTTTACTGTATTTATTGTAAATGCATACAGTTCTGTACAGATGGAAGAATGTATTGAATGTTAATTGATTGTTAATCTGAGTGCAGGAGATAACTGCTTGAGCTGTCCAGGGGGTTACGTGGGCCGATAAGCGCTGTGGTTGCAGTGATCTTGGAAGTGGTGATGATGAACCTCTAGGTGGCACTATTCCCCTAAGAAGACTATCCGAAGTTAAAATAAGAGGCGTTAAACTGACCTGCCTCTCTTTCTGATGGTTTTCCCAAATTTCTAAGTTCCAGTGAAGGTGTTCCGAGTCTGTGCTGCCTGTGTTTGCCCTGTAGGTTCTCTCTAGAGACAGCCTAGTAATTGTCTACCTGCGTCTGCTGTGTGCTGATCTGCAGGTATCTCCCTAGAGAGGTTTAGAAATTCAGAAAACAATTCTTTGCCGCAGTAGCACTGCTGTTCGTCTATGTATTTGTAATTTATCTTATTTGTCAACAGTGTAACGAAAACAGGTCTTGGTAAGGTTTGTAAACTGGCAAAAGCTTATTAAAGCTTACATATGCACAAGGAGCCCGATAAGTGGCAAAGAATTCAATACCTAATACAATCTGTCACACACAGACAGAGTTTATGGCCAGTTCTGAAACGACGAGGCAAACCAGAGCCTGATGCAGTTCAGGCTCAGTAAACAGCCTGAACAAACTAAGCTAAGAAACTACTGCAAGAAATACTCTGGAATTAGAGTTGTATCAATAGAGCTGCAGCCTAGTGTGGTATTACCTATCACAGCCTTAAGGAACAGGGAGTGATCCTCTGTAATGCTAATTATTATTATTACAGAGTTCCTCTGGCATGACTGGAGATCACACACTCTCCCGGAAGCTAACAGTGTGAGCAGAGCCAATGTTGGCTGCCTTTCTCTGCATTCATGAGCAAAGCCACCCTACAACACCTCTTTCACACCTTCACCCCAGGGGCTGGGCTTTTGTCAGACTTTTCTCCTTTTAAGTGGTCTGATATTCACGTTTGCCCAGAAATCCCCCTGAAGGTGTGTATGTGTCACTTCTGTTACCCCTCACCTGGGTAAATATACTCTACCGGGCCATGAGATGATGATGAAATAGGTCAGAAGAGTCAGACATAACACTACAGTTTATTTTACACACTGCATATTTGCGAAAAAACAAACACAGCAACAGCACTAGCAACCTTTAAAAGACTTTACACTTTGCAGGTCGCTTTTAATGTTTTAAATACACGATCATATTTAGTATAATTATTATAACTTTTTACATTTCAGCTTTTATTTACAATAAGGATCTGTTCAAGAGTGTGTAACAGGGCTCATTGGCACTGGATCTGGTACATAATTGCCACTGAGCCCTGTTACAAGTGCATTTACTTCCTCCCTTCCCAGCCCTGCTAGCTTGTTGCAGCAGAAGCAGGCAGACTGTGGCCCATTGGCTCAGCAGGGGACCTTTAGAGACTAGCAGATTGCCCAGTTCCATCACTATATAAGTGTAAGCAATTATTATTATTATTATTATTATTATTATTATTATTATTATTATTATTATTATACCCTGCACACCCCTGCTGTACAGTCCCAACCTGCCCCAGGCCTTGCTCATAGTCCAGCCCCAGGATACTCTTGTCTCATTATCCTCTCAGTTTCGAGTGCCTTGGTTGTGGTTCCAGCTAAGAGCAGCCTGGTGTGCTGCTGTCCAGCCCAGCTCAGTGAAGCCCGGTCAGTGTGCTGCTGTCCAGCCCTGCTCAGTGCAGACTGGTGTGCTGCTGTCCAGCCCTGCTCAGTGCAGACTGGTGTGCTGCTGTCCAGCCCTGCTCAGTGCAGCCCGGTGTGCTGCTGTCCAGCCCAGCTCAGTGCAGCCCGGTGTGCTGCTGTCCAGCCCAGCTCAGTGAAGCCAGGTGTACTGTTGTCCAGTCCAGCTCAGCACACCGCAGTCCGGTGTGTTGTTGTCCAGCCCAGTTCAGTGGAACCAGGTGTGCTGCTGTCCAGCCCAGCTCAGCACACCCCAGTCCGGTGGGCTGTTGTCCAGCCCAGTTCAGTGGAGCAAGGTGTGCTGTTGTCCAACACAGTTCAGTGCAGATTGGTGTTCTCCTGACCTCCCACAGTTTCTGTGCTAACATTTGTGGTGTTTCCACTTGCGCACGGCGGAAGTGAGCTGCATATCTCTCTTGTGCCACAGGAAGACGCGGGTGACGGCGACTGTGCCGTCCGGCTGCACGTCTCCTGCCAGCAGGTGGAGCTGTGTGCGACCCGGGCGGGCGAGAGCGTGGGCGCAGCGCGGGTTGATGAGCAGCCACTGCTGCAGCAGACTGTGGGTGTCGTAGGGCAGCAGGGGCCCTTGGCTGATGAACTCCACACGCCCCTCCACTGCAAACTCGGGGTCCTCCGAGGGCAGTCGCCGCCTGGACACCTTCACTTTCACTGCTGCGAGAAAGAAACAGCAGGACTGAGCAGGAGAACAGGAGACAGCCTTGATTCAGCACGAGCAATTAAAACATCACAGCCTCTCGCAGTATGCCCAAGCAGCAGCACGGTGAGCAACAAATAATTCCCAGTTTCTTTACACGAAGGGTTGTAGGAGTCTGGTACAAACTGCCCAGCTATTTTCGTTGAAGCTGTTTCACTTTCAAGGATGAGCCTCTCAGGTCAATTAGATGCTAATTAGCAGATGGGTTAGACAGGCTGAATGGTACGCCCAGGACATCAATAAACAGAGCAGAAACAACAGCACAGCAGGAGCAAATAATTTCTATTTCTTTACACTAAGGTTTAGCGGAGTCTGGAACAAGATGTCCAGCCATTTTGTTGAAGCTCTTTCACTGGTTAATTAGCCACTAATTAACAATTGGGTTAGACGGGGCTGAATGGCCTCTCGGTGGTTGAATGGCTCTTAAAGAATAGTACAGTACACTGCATTTGCATTGTGCTTTCCTTCTGAAAGAACTTCACACTACCCTGTGAAAGGGGCACAGCGGCAGATCAGTCTGCATCTGACGGAAGTGGAGAAGAAAGAACGAATTAGCCAGTTACAGCAAAGGAAGACACTTGGAATAGCCCTGCCTAGCACATCTTCAGACTTGGAATAGGGGACTCCAACGCTTTCAAACAGCAGTCTGAGATCTTTAACCACCGCGAAGAATCGGCCCCTTGGTTTCACTTCTCATCCTAAAGAGCACCTCCCCCAGGAGGATGCCTCCCAGGCAGCAGATCGGTGGAGGTAAATGGCAGAGCAGACTGAGCCGTCCTTGTCACACGGACATCTTCACAGCCTCCAGCTTTCTACAGACTCCTGCAAACACCTGCTTGCACCACACAGCTGCCTGCATTTTAACCAAAGTGCATGACCATATAACACCACATAACCACATAACGCCTGTTTTAGCTTCCCTGCACTGGCTCCCCGTGGCTTTTAGAATGAGATTCAAACACTACTGCTCTGAACAGTTTGTCTCCTGACTACAACAGTAAACCATTGACCCCCCTACACACCTACATGTCCTTTACCGACTTCAGACACCAGCCCCCTTTCGGTCCCAACAGACGAAACTCTGGAAGGACTGAGCTTTCCGATCTGGTGATCCAAGGTAGAGGAATCACCTCCACATCAGATCTCGCAGGTCAATCACCAGTTTCCGAGCCTTCAGAGCCTTCAAACCCACTTGTGTACTGGACTTCTGTTTAATTAGCTTCAAGATATATTTATTTGTTCCAGGATGTGCACTCCTGTCTTACTTGTGCTTAATTATATTATTGTACAGCTGCTCGAGATGCAATGGACCATAAAGGTACCATATAAAACAGAAAGGAGGTTTTCATGCAAGGCAATTAAGATAGTAAGACACAAATCACTTACCAAAGTCATGCTGACAGAGTGCACCCAGCACCGTCTTAGAAGAGAAGGGCTCCTCAACTTCGGGGCACCCCTGACACTGGGGTCTGGGCAGAGCTGGAGAAAAAAAAACAGACAGAGGTCAGCTGAGAGGATCCACAGTCCCTGTCTGCGCAATCTCTCGGGCGACCTCCAAAAACGCAGCTGAAGACTCACTTCTCTGCCAGTCCTGTCATTTTTACCTTTGATTTTGCTTTTTTTTTTACTGCTCTCCATTACGATTTCAGTGTTTATAACATGCCACTGCCTTGAGAGGAAAGGTTTTTACAAATTAAGGGATCTATTTAGTTTATCGATAACTATTTCCTAGCTTCCTCTCCCCTACCACGAACATCAGAAAGGTTACAATCAAGAGGAGGCTGTTCAGCCCATCTAGCTGCCTTGCTATTTCGTAGCGAGTCCATGCAAGGATCTCTAACTGTTTCTTGAACAGCTAGGACAGCTGGGGTATCGGCTTCAAGGACAAGGCTGGGTAGCTTGTTCCACCCTCCCGGTGCCATCTAAACTTCCACCTGTGAGTCGTCAGAGGGTAATTCTCTTCTCCGTAACCTGCTTTCCTGCCAGACCCAAGAGGCTGACCTTTGTAGAAGTGCTGGGCGTGTTTGGAGACGGGAGTGAGACACATGTCCTCGTGGGCCGGGAAGCGATCGCAGTCCAGCTGCTCGGGCCAGGAGTGTCCCTGGCAGGCCAGCACGGGGGCACAGCTGTCCCTCACGGCCACACACAGGCTGCGGCAGGGCTGGATAAACCTGCAGGGACCGGGGGAGAGGCACAGTCACACACTGACCTGACAGCGCAGACTCACAGAGGCGGGAGCCTGTTTCACTTGGAGTCAGGCTGTTTCCTTGCTGTCCAGCTTAGCACAGCTGTACAGATGTTCCAAACCTTGCAAATGCACTCAATGCACTCAAACAGCTTTATTAGCCTGACTGATAAATTCCAGTGTTGCCAAACGTGTGCACAGTCAATACAATATCCACAGACATTTATAATACAAATACATCATAGGCCATTTACACGCAACATACAACACATAACTCATTAACTTGATAGCCAAGCAAATAAGCCAGGCATGACAACCTCATTGCAAGCCAGGGGGAGCGCGGGGGGGGGGGCTCTGTACTCACGTGTCGAGGCACACCGGGGCGATGAGGGCGCAGAGGAAGGCTCGGGCCTGGGGGTGACAGCCGGTCTGTAACAGGGGCTTCCAGTCCTCGGAGCGGGGCACCACCTCCCTCTCCAGGCTGCTGTGCCCCAGGAAATTGGGCAGCCGCATTTCGCTGTACCCCACGTCCTGGCAGACGCCCATCTCCAGGGGTATGGCCACGCAGCGGGTGGGCTGGCTGAGGTCGAAGCCCAGGGCTGCTCCCAGCAGCCCCAGTGTGGTCAGAAAGAGAAGCATGGCGGCGGTCTGTCCTGCGCTGTGCTCTGGCTGTGCTGTGGTCTGCGATGGCTCCCAGGAGCTCTGTGGTGGTTCTGGGCTCGCCAGGTGGCCTTATATACTCCCCACCTAGGGCCAGCCCCCCCTGCCCTCCCCCCCCTCGGAGCCTGTTATCAACGGCCCTATCAAAGCACTTGAGACACAGCAGCCTGCTGCAGAGCTGGAGACAGCAGCTCCTTAATGACTGCAGACGTGTGTGTGTGGGTGGGTGGGGGGGGGGGGGGGGGTGGTGCAATTAAATATTGAACAAATCCTCAATTAGGACCCAGACCGAAAACTGGGATCAACACGATCTGCCTTTCTCTTCCCAGTTAGACGCCATTTTAACCGCCGGCGCTTCTTTTGAATGTGCCCACAGCCACAGCGCTTGCCGACCATTAGCATCTGTTGCAGATGAAGATGTTAATATGCGAGAGCTTCTGTGTGTGATCTGAGCCAGTGAGGGTTGGGGTTTGTGTGTGTGTATGGAGGGGTGGGGGGGTAGAGACAGCCAGGCTCCTGCAGGCACCTTCAGTCTCTTTCATGTTTGACTCTTTGCTAATTTGACAGCTTCCTCATAAAAGGTGCTTGTGGGCGAAGGAGAGAAATACCCTTAGCCCTCCAGTCCGTGTGATGAGAGGGCAGTCTCTGAAGCCCTGGCCTGCAGTACTGAACCCCAGTTTCCTCACCTGCCTTTGATGTTGTAGACACACTCATTTCATATTCAAATCCCGCTGGCTAAGGAGCTACTGCACTGTGGATAATGGCTCTGTTTACTCTGAAGGTGTGAGATAAAAAAGGGTGACACTGAGAGTAAGTGTCAAGGGAGCTCAATCGGGCTGGCAGCCCAGTACGTGATCTCCTGCCTGATACCCAGGAACCCTGAGCTTGTCTCTCCATAATGTTGTATGTGTCGTATGTTGTATTTAAATGTCCCATGATGTATTTGTATTATAAATGTAGGTAGATATTGTATTGATTGTATATGCTTTGGCAACACTGTAATTTACTGGACATGCCAATAGAGCTGAATTTGAATTTGTAAGTGATATGACGCAGGCGCAATGCGATATATAATACAGAAATAGTGTCAGTATCTGCCCCCAGCGATGGCTGAGAAATTGGAGCAGACAGGAGCCGGTTTGCACACCTGGCCGCAGGTACAGCTGATCTGCTGTCTGTGCTGCAGCGCAGGCTCTCTGTCAGCCCACCGGTCGATTTGTAATTTCCTGACGGCACCTTGTACACGTAGCTGTCTCACAACGAGTCATCTTAAAAAAGGAAACGGGCCCAGGACAGAAAATAAATGAACTGAACATGGCTTTTATTTTGACAAAGAGCAAAAGATTTCTAAGGAGTGTTGCAATGCCAGTTAAAAAAAAAACACATATGTCATATGTACTGGGCAGAAAGATGTTGTTTTTCTTTCAATGCAGACTGTGGTCTGACCAACAAGCCAACTCTTCACTCTGGTGCAAGACTGAGACCTTGGACCAAGTCCGTTACCGTATGTAGTTTTGGGAGATGTAGCCAGAGAGAACAGACGATTCACAGACTGAAGGGCCCTCCACAGTGCAGGCTCACTGTGCCCCACAATATAGGGAACCTTAATTGCTTAATTAATTCCTCACTTTATTGTCCATCCATCTTCAAGGCATGGTACATACTGGATGGGTCGCCAGTCCAGGGCACACAACAGACACAGATGCAGACACGCACACACCTGGGCCAGTTTTCCTAGAAGCCACTTTAACTTTGCAGTATGTTTTCTGACTGTGGGAAACCAGAGCCTCACCCAGAGGAACCCCTCACAAAACCAGGGAGAACATACAAGCTCCACACAGACAGCACCCCAGGAGCTGAGCCCAGCTGAGCTCAGTACTAGCCACACTGTGCTGCCCTTCCTTGTTGTTCATACTGGGAAATCTGCCAGGTTAAAGATGGACAAACTATATAATACATTTACCGGAGCATGAATCCATTAACAAATAAAAACACACAAGTGCACAAGATTAAAAAAAACTATCTAGAAGCTTAAAATAATCCTCCCTGTCCAGAATAGATAAATAAAGACGTTGGGTTATCAGTGTGTGTGTGTGTGACAGAAATCTAAGATACATATTAAAATAAAAAAACAACAATTAGTTATTTCTCTAAACAGGGCAGGTTAATAGCTGTGGGGATGAAAGATCATTTAGTTCTATTGCATTAAATCTGGGTAATTAAATGGACCAATGGAAGGAGCTCAGATTTACTGTGCAAGGGGTGGTCGTTACAGTCAGTGATTACACTGGCCTTCTGCACTGCCTGTCTGCTAGTAGATGTCTGTCAGCTCCAGTCCTTGGGCACTGATAACTCTGCTGGCTGCCTTCACTATCCTGCTCAGTCTGCATGGACTCAAGGTACCAAGCCAGGCTACCACAGTGAATGTTAAAACCGTTTTACAGAATATGGTCATCACTGTACAGAACACATTAAAAGAGCAGAGCTTTCACAGGAAGGTCATTCACTGTTGGCTCGTCTTACCTGTGGCATCTGTGTTGTCCTCAAAGGTTAGCCTGCAATCAGCAATAGTGCCAAAGTATGTGTAACTGCTGACAAGCACCAGCTACTTCCCTTCTGAAACCGCTGGAGGGCCATTATTACTGCAACATAAAAAAAAATTACATTGGTCTTGCAAGTCTATTGCTGACCTGTTTGTATGAACATCAGTTTACAAATGAGAGGGGTTGTTTACCCCATATAGTTCCATTGGTTATTAGTAGCTAATTCAAGAATTTCATCCATTTCTCAAAAGACAAACATCAGCTTCAGCATCGTGGCTGGGTAGCTTGTTCCACACTCCCACAACTCTTTGTGTAAAGGGGTCTCCTGTTCTCAGGTTTAAATGCGTCCACATAGTTTCTATGTGTCTTGAGGTCAGTGTTTCACTGTTGATTCCGAAGAATTATATCCTCGGACTCATTGTTTCCTTTCCCACCTGTGTGGTGACACAGATCAAATCTAAATCCCACAGGGGATCCTTTCTAAAACTGTAACAGGAACTCCTGACAAAACTCTGTGGATTCTGGCAGGAATCTGTGAGGATTTTTGTCTGCAGAATTCTGCATGTCGTGCAGAAGTTTATACATGGACCTCACCAGGATATATTCAGAACTAACGCTTCAATCGAAGGGTTATTTATTCATTAAAATAAAAGCAGGACGTCCAGGTTTCATTGAAAATCTGATACCCATCACCTTGTGAATGATGAGACTCCAGCTGTTGTCTATTGTGTGTTGATAGATCTGCCTTTCACTGTCACACGGTTAAGCGCCTTTTCTCCCTGAAATGCCCAAGTCTGTGGGCAAATGTTCCAGATGTTCAAAAAGAGAATCACCTAGCTGCAGATCTGTCCACCTCGCAAACAACACCCTCCAGGCAGGAACTGAAGGCCCACCCAACAGATTAGATACAGCATGTTATTCCTGATATACAGTATCTGATCTTAAACCCTTTATTGTGTATTAGGGTCTTATCCAGAATTAAAGTGCTGATAACGTGAGTCTAATCCCTGCATATTGGGCTTTTGGAGAAACCCTTCCAGGATTAGGGACCACAATGATTTGAAGGACGTTACTTCCTGTCTGTCTTTTCCAGCAAGAACACCACCAACCTCCTGCTGGCAAGGCCTGCTGACGGAGCGCACTGCGTCACCATGCAGGAGACTGAGACTCACTGAGGCCGCAGTCAAATGGGATACAGATATCCCCCCTGGGGATAAATAAAGCATTTTGAACTGGACTGAGTTTTTGGGGGTGATCAGTCCCCCCCACTCACCTGGTCTCCCTCACGCCAGCAGGGAGAGTGATCGTGCTGTTCGACAGCCAAGCGTTATAAAACCCACACAGCCGGCCATGACAATGCTGTTCTTAAAAATGCTTGGTAATGGAGCTAATAATAATAATAATAATAATAATAATAATAATAATAATAATAATAATAATAATTTCTTACACTTATATAGCGCTCTTCTGGACACTCCACTGAAAGCGCTTTACAGGTAATCTCCCCTCCACCACCAGTGTGCAGCCCCACCTGGATGATGTGATGGCAGCCATAGTGCACCAGTATGCTCACCACACCCCACTGATGAAGCCAATTCAGTGACAGGGATTTTTAGGAGGCCATAACTGGTAAAAGTCAATGGGAAATTTGGCCAGGACACTGGGATAACACCCCTACTTTTTTCAAGAAACCGCTGAGTCAGGACCTCAGTTTTTCTTCTCATCTGAAGGTTTAAACGAATGTTCGGGGGGGGGTGGGAGGTCGACCTCTAACCTCTCCCAGTCTGGCCTTTCTGAGTTTCGTTTTCTCTTCCCTGCCTCAGCCACGTCCTGGCCTCGCTCCAGCCCCCCGGTCCTCATCACCTGGGGGTTCTCCAACCTCATTAGATTGGGGGGTCACCTCCTCCTGGGACAAACTCCCCCAGGAAAGCTCACTGTTCTACATCGTAAAAGCCTCTCCTGCACCGAGGGTCTGGCCCAGCAGATCTAGAGGGAAAAGGCAGAAATAAAACAATTTCTGATTTGCAGACCGTGCAGGGAAATACGAAGGAAGAAGCTTTTTCGGGCTTTCAGGGCCCGGGAACCATTAGCTCTGTGCTTTCCTGGTGTCAGATCACAGCAGTTTCCCTCTCAGTCACAACACCCATTAACAGGTTCTCTTATCACTGGGTGTTCTTCACACTCTTCCCCGAAACACAGGAAAAATAAACGACCGGAAACTTGTTCTATCAACAGTCTTCCTTTAGCCCCAGGCGGCGTCCCGAGATGTCTATCTGGCGCTCTGCGGCCCTGCCAGGGGCTGCGCTGCTCAGGGCAGATGATCACAGGAGCCCGTGGTGTCTGGGGCTGACCCGCGCAGCCAGACGGCCAACATCCTTTAGTGCTTAACGTGTCTGTGAGGAGGAGACAGGGATCAGCAGAGCTGCCAGCCTGACTCTAACCCGGCCGAGACAGGAGAGCCCCTCTCTGGACAGGAGACAAATTTGTCAAAACAATGGAGGGGATCTGACACCCCCCCCCTCCTCCTCCTCCCCGGCTTTGTTTTCCCTGTTGATTGTCTCCCTCAGGGCTTTGTTTGTCTTGTTAATGGGAGGCAGTTCTTGATCTGCAGCCGCAGGGGCTGTAGCAGCATGGCAGAGCACGGCACTTCATGGCACTGCATGGAACAGCACAGCACACAGCACTGAATGGCATGGCATGGCACAGCAGCGGATGGCGTGGCGTGCACGGAGTAGCACAGTACTGAATGGCATGGCACCACGCTGGCACTGCACGGCAGGCCCCGAATAGGGCATTGCATAGCATGGGAACAAGTAGTAGGTTTATTCCATGCTGAAAAAAAGGAGAAAGAAAACACAACGTTTCAGCCGTGTTTTTTCTTCTTTTTTTCAGCATGGAATAAACCTATTACTTGTTCCTCTGCAGCCTACGCATGCTGACGCAGCTCCCCACCTGAACTGGTATTGCGTAACATGGTACAGCACAGCATGGCACCCTCACCCACCTGTGCCCTGGTTTCCAAACGAACTGTACCGTCCACCCCCACCGCCTTCCAGACCGAAAGCTCTGCACACGCTCAATAAAGCAAAGGCAAATTAAACAGTCCAAAAGGCAGCTGGACAATCCAAAGTTGTGCTAGCTCTTTTATGCCCTGGCCTAAGCTCACAGGATCTAGAAGCCGACAGCACCAGGCCACAATTCTGCTAAGCACCAAGGAGCAAAACAGAGCACAGGTAGGAATAGGATAAGGTGAATCAGCTCCTCTAATTTGTTCACCTGATCCTTAACTGCTTGTAAAAAAAACCTTCTTCTCTTTTGAGGGAGTTCAGGGATTGTGCATTCGGGGCACACACAGCACAGAGAGCACTGGCACTAACACATCGGAGCTGCACCAGTGTGTCCCAGTACTGAGGCACACAGAAAGCAAACCATGTTGCCACTTGTGAAATGGCACTGGTTTCCCAAGACTACAACAGAATACGGCCCTAGGTCCCTCCGCTGTCAGACCTGCAGTCCTGGACAGTAATCCTACACACTACTCTCTGCATTGAAGTCTTCTCAGTAAATCTCCATTTACATAACAAGACGAGACAGACACTCTGTGAGCAATGTCAAAGACCAAACATTTGACTTTATTTATCAATTTCTTTCTTTCTCATCATATAAGTAACTAATTTGTTGCTGGATCCCTGTTGTGGAATCCATCAAGCTACAGTGTAAATGAAGTGTGGACTGTGTTTTGCCTTATGTATTATATCTGCCTGCAAAGCAAATCTCCCATTTGAGACAATAAAGTCAAGTAAACATTCAAGCTGTTTGAAGAATTTGCGATTCACTTCAATAAACAGATCATAGGGGTGCTGTTTTCACCACTCCTCCAGACCGAGTGAAAGACAGGAGGGTTTATGGGACCTGAGGTGTAGCAATGCAGTAGTGCTAACTCCCAGCAGTCCTCCGGGAGACAGGTGTGATCCGCCAGTCTGTGTGGATTCCTCACGGGCTGTCTGCCCCCAGGCTACCTGCCTACCTGTCTGCTGTCTCCCCCACACGCTGGCCAGCCCCACTCCAGTGCCTCTGTACTCTCCCAGCAGACTGGGACAGGTTTCCAGACAGTGTGAGGAACTCAAGAAAGACCAAGAAAATGATAAAAGGGATTCTTCAGGGAAAGGCTCTGCTGCATATGAATGTAAGAACAGATGGTCATAGGAAGAGGCTTTATTATTATTATTATTCTTGATTTTATACAGTATATCACCTTTAAATGTGTCTTCTCAAAGGGTTTTACAGAAAAAAAAACACAAAAAGAGGAGCCAGCAGAATTGCACAGTTACTATTAGGGTAGGGGCAGACACAGAACCAGATGAACATAAGCCCTTCTAAAAAATAAGGTTGCTGCTATTATTATTATTATTTAAAAGCGAGAGTCAGCCCGTCCAGTCGGTTTGTGAGTTAATAGCTAGTTGATCCCAAGATCTCATCCAGCTGTTTTCTGGAAGAAGCCAGAATATCACATGGCTGGGTGGCTTGTTCCACACTCCCACAGCTCGTTGGGTAACGATGTGCCCCCCCGTTCTCAGTTTCAAATGTCCTTCTACAACTCCCTGTATTCTGACCAGAGCCAGAAACACACACAGGGTCTCCGGACACCGCGGGGAGAAACTCCAGCATTCCTTATGCTTTAGAGTCCCATGTTTCGCTTGGATCCAATACGGCTGGCGAAAGGGCGACCAGGAAAGGGATGTGGAGAAGGAGAGGGTGTCGTGTGGTGTAAATGTGCACTGAGGCTACAGGATTCCGTGCGAGTTGAGCCAGGTGAACTTCGTTAATTCGGCCGAAGTCTCGTTAGAACTCTACGTAAGGACGGGAGAGGTACTCTGATTTTCACATCTGTGTAGAGCCCATTTCTGTGTCAGCATGTTAAAAAGGCCTGTCCGGTTATTAGGAGCCAGTCGTTTCCACCAACAGAGGCTGCGGGACACAAGCTGTAGCTTGATGTAAAACTTGTCTTTCTGGCCCTTTTCTTCATTTATCTTTTACTAAAAGTTTTCTGCTTACAAGCTTATATTTTGCTGCCTTTGTACTTACTGTATCTCTCGGAAGAACAAAGGGAATTTCCTTCACTGGCTATGGAGCTATAAGGTACAGTATATTATCATTAGACCAGCAGGCAAGTTCACGGGCTTGTAGTACAGGCGAGCCGTGGGACCAGTCAGCTTTATCCGGTGCTGGACTAGAATTCCCACAGGGAATTCACAGCTCTAGATCACTTACTCAACCTGATTGCCGTCTTATTTCATTAAGGTTAAGCCATAAAGAAAATTAAGCAAAAACTGTTTCACATGGAGCATAGCAAGCAGACAGAGGGACACAACTGGACGCTGGACAGAGCGTTGCGCCGCTACAAGCAGAGTTTTTTTTACTCATGGAACCAGTCCTTATGGGATATTTCAAAGTTTGTCCTGACACCGAGGCAGAAGCTCACCAGAGGCAGGGTAAACCCCCTTCTTGTCATGAAGTCAGGAGATGCCTCAGGGCCTGAGTGTCTCTGCTGTGTGATGAGTTCAGGGCACAGGAGACCGGGAGACCTGGGAGCTCAGGACACACTGGGACACTCGGGGGCTCAGGACACACCGGGAGACCTGGGGGCTCAGGACCCACTGGGACACTCGGGGGCTCAGGACACACCGGGAGACTCGGGGGCTCAGGACACACCGGGAGACTCAGGGGCTCAGGACACAGCGGGAGACCTGGGGGCTCAGGACACACCGGGACACTCAGGGGCTCAGGACACACTGGGACACTCAGGGGCTCAGGACGCACCGGGAGTCTCCGGGAGACAGAGGCAGGTAATTGAGTGGTATCAGCCTGGCTGTCTGGAGCACAGAGACTCCACTGGGCAGCTCGTTCACTGTGACATAGGAGCTCTAATGGGTGAGGAGATTCCTTTTATCTCCTAATGGCCCTGCTGAACAGGACACAGAGCCGTCGTTCCTCCTGGTTGCTAGGGCCGCAGACTTCTCCAACCGTTCTCTTCTGCTATTGGACAAAATGACCAGGGGAAAAAGCAGCAAGGGTTTCTCAAAACAGTGCCTCACTACAGTGACCCTTGACCCGTGACCCTGGGAGCGAGAGCAGGGATATTTCCCCTGATAACCAAGAAGACCTGCAGCTCTGATAGCTGTGAAAGGCGCTTCCTCCCAGTATCAGCTCAGGAGGGTGAATACTTGTGAAATCAACAGGTTCTAGCTAGGATTTTTTGGGCAGATTTTGCTGATCTTTCCCCCATAAAAGTGTTTGGTTTGTGCCTTCAATGTTTGATGAGTAATATTCAATTTAAAAAATGGTAATTACATAAAATGGGACATCATTGGAAAGGGATAAATACCTTTATGTTATCAATGCTGATACACCGGTGTCTTTCAAGAAACAGCTTTGGAACCAAATTAAATAGAATATCATTTGTACTCATCCTTGTGTTTTTAAATAAGTATTTAAGGTCAAGCAAAGGTCAGACCAAAAGTGAGAAAGGGGAGAAATCAAACAAGCAAAAATGATAATTCCCGCCACTTGGCTATTTTTTCTGGACACTCCACTCAAAGCTCTTTACAAGTAATAGGGGAGTCCACTCCACAACCACCAGTGTGCAGCCCCACCTGGATGATGCGACAGCAGCCATAGTGCTCCAGTACTCTCCCCACACACCAGCTCTCAGTGGGGAGGAGAGCAGAGTGATGAAGCCAGTTCAGAGAGGGGGATTATTAGGAGGTCATGATTGGTTAAGACCAATGACAGTAGTTTTATGATTGCTCAGATTGTCTTAGAAATCTGACATGATTCCGTCTAAGTTGTTGCAGCATGACTTGGGCAGGTTAGTAACCGAGCTCTAAGTCTCCTGGTGCTTTTCAGAAACACCCCGCAGATCGCTGTCCTCTCCGCTGCAGTCTCCACGGCGAGCACCCGCTGGCCGCCTGATCCCAGACGCATTCTGACCGCACCACCATAACGCTGAGCTGACACCGAGGGGCATCGGAAATGACAAACGGGTGAGTACACCTTTTTCGGTGCAAAGTGTTCAAACATGCCGTTGGAACTCCAGGGCTGTAGCCAAACTGCTGTGAACACAGTCATAACCACAGGAGACCGTGAGTCTAGCCCCTGGGCTTGTCCTGCACTGGGGCTCCAGCCAGCCAGCAGCAGTTCGGGGCCACTGGTGTGCTGGTCCAGCTGGCGCTCCAGCTGGCCACAAGGGGGCGCTGCAGTGTGGGAGGGCAGTGCAGGGATGGCAATGAGGTTTAGGTTATTTCAGACCTCATGAGCTGCACACAGCAGCACCTATTAACCAGAGACAGAGTTCAGGCTTGCTACCTGTTTGCTGTTGGGTTTTTTCGGTTTCAGCAGTGGGATGTGTTCAAGACTATGAAGCAGGCAGGAGAATCGAGGTGCTGGGGTCACTGCCACCCCTGCGTGGCTACGATCTGCGCCTCAGTCCAGCAGGTGCTGTGCAGGACAGTTCTAATAAATCGCCAAGGGCTAAGTTCCCAGTTTTTCTCATCTGGAGGGTTTATTATGTAAATCCTGGTTAATCATGTAGCCACAATGTTACATGGGTGCCATTTAATTTAATTGGTTTAGCAGTTCAATTAAACCTTTTTACCCCCCACCCCCACCGCCCAGCAAACCACAGTACCCCTCAGTCAATCTTCTCTTCCCTTGGCTTCCCGGGCCTGGAAATCCAGTTTTATTTCCAAGTGGCTCTGCCTGTTTCCCACACTTTTCCGGGAATGCTTTCTGCAGCTCGGTCCAGTTAGTGTTGTACCCGTGTGCACAGCGCAGTCGAGGGCGAATCAGGGCTGTGCCATTACAGCACGACCACAGGGGGGCAGTCTCGGTTACTGCCCGGGCCAGTGTGCCCGCAGGTTGAGCAGGATGAGCACGTCGCCCGGCGAGAGCTTGTAGATGCCCACCTCGTTCAGCGCTGCAACGGGTGACGGCTGTGAGGGGTCAGAGGTCACGTCCGAGCCACTGTCCCCCTGCTGCAGGACGTCCCGCAGGAGCAGAGCTGAGCCGACACTGAGAGACAGCACGATACAGGCCTCCTTCACACTGAGAGAGACAGAGAGACACACTGAGAGAGAGACAGCACGATACAGGCCTCCTTCACACTGAGAGAGACAGAGAGACACACAGAGAGAGACAGCACAAGACAGGCCTCCTTCACACAGAGAGAGACAGAGAGACACACTGAGAGAGAGAGACAGCACGATACAGGCCTCCTTCACACCGAGAGAGACAGAGAGACACACTGAGAGAGAGACAGCACGAGACAGGCCTCCTTCACACTGAGAGAGACAGAGACACACTGAGAGAGAGACAGCACGATACAGGCCTCCTTCACACCGAGAGAGACAGAGAGACACACTGAGAGAGAGACAGCACGAGACAGGCCTCCTTCACACAGAGAGAGACAGAGAGACACACTGAGAGAGAGACAGCACGATACAGGCCTCCTTCACACAGAGAGAGACAGAGAGACACACTGAGAGAGAGAGACAGCACGATACAGGCCTCCTTCACACTGAGAGAGACAGAGACACACTGAGAGAGAGACAGCACGATACAGGCCTCCTTCACACAGAGAGAGACAGAGAGACACACTGAGAGAGAGACAGCATGATACAGGCCTCCTTCACACAGAGAGAGACAGAGAGACACACTGAGAGAGAGAGAGACAGCACGATACAGGCCTCCTTCACACTGAGAGAGACAGAGACACACTGAGAGAGAGACAGCACGATACAGGCCTCCTTCACACAGAGAGAGACAGAGAGACACACTGAGAGAGAGAGACAGCACGATACAGGCCTCCTTCACACAGAGAGAGACAGAGACACACTGAGAGAGAGAGACAGCACGATACAGGCCTCCTTCACACAGAGAGAGACAGAGACACACTGAGAGAGAGACAGCACGAGACAGGCCTCCTTCACACAATACTCAATATCTGACCAGAGTAAGAAACAGCAAAGAGGAACAGACCGTCACAGCTCAGTGACCACAACTTGGGCATAGAAACTGGACACAGACAGACCAGACTGCCCAGAGAGGACAGGCTCAGTGACTACAGCCTGGACATAGATACTGGACACAGGCAGACCAGACTGCCCAGAGAGGACAGACTATACTCCCACTGCTAGCAGGGAGAAACAGAGACATTGATGCACTTTCTCCGCACCATGAGAAATACTCAGAAATCAGACAAACGTTCTCCCCTAAAATAACAAATCCAATCCTGCAAGAATCAGAACAACTTCCAATCCTGCTGGGGAAGGAAACTCGATTGAGCTGCAGCCCAGAATGTGATCTCGTGTCCCAGCCTGGGGAACAGAGAGTGAGCCTGTCTGATAGCAGGAGCTGGCCAGTGTGCTGTGGAGACTCACTGCTTGAAGAAGTTCTCGGGTCTCTTGCAGTAGTGACCGAATAGAGGGAAGAGGTTCCGGGTCATGTCAAACTGCAGCTGAGCTGCCCCGCCCTCGTTAAAGTGACTGGACAGGATCACCTGGGAGACAGGAGAAGAGATCGACAATGTCAATTAAAAACAAGAGAAATGAATGCAACTAAAATGGTTTGACTGTCCTAAAAAAAAACAAAGTACCCTTAAACACACGAAGACCAAACACTGACAGTGTCCACAGGAGCGCATTCGGACAGGGGCAGGAGGGCCATCGATCGGTCTCCCGGACAGGGGCAGGAGGGCCATCGATCGGTCTCCCGGACAGGGGCAGGAGGGCCATCGATCGGTCTCCCGGACAGGGGCAGGAAGGCGATCGATCGGTCTCCCGGACAGGGGCAGGAAGGCGATCGATCGGTCTCCCGGACAGGGGCAGGAAGGCGATCGATCGGTCACCCGGACAGGGGCAGGAAGGCGATCGATCGGTCACCCGGACAGGGGCAGGAGGGCCATCGATCGGTCACCCGGACAGGGGCAGGAGGGCCATCGATCGGTCACCCGGACAGGGGCAGGAGGGCCATCGATCGGTCACCCGGACAGGGGCAGGAGGGCCATCGATCGGTCTCCCGGACAGGGGCAGGAGGGCCATCGATCGGTCTCCCGGACAGGGGCAGGAGGGCCATCGATCGGTCTCCCGGACAGGGGCAGGAAGGCCATCGATCGGTCTCCCGGACAGGGGCAGGAAGTCGATCGATCGGTCACCCGGACAGGGGCAGGAAGTCGATCGATCGGTCACCCGGACAGGGGCAGGAGGGCCATCGATCGGTCTCCCGGACAGGGGCAGGAGGGCCATCGATCGGTCTCCCGGACAGGGGCAGGAGGGCCATCGATCGGTCTCCCGGACAGGGGCAGGAGGGCCATCGATCGGTCTCCCGGACAGGGGCAGGAGGGCCATCGATCGGTCTCCCGGACTGGGGCAGGAGGGCCATTGATCGGTCTCCCGGACAGGGGCAGGAGGGCCATCGATCGGTCTCCCGGACAGGGGCGGGCGCACGACGGCCTGTCGCGCTCCCTCTCTCACCTCCTGGTAGATGAAGAGGTCCAGCCGCTCCGCCAGCCCCTGCCAGCAGCTCTGGAACAGCGGCACGCACAGCAGCTGCTGCAGCTGGAGCAGCCGGTCGCGCAGGCACAGCATCATGGGACACGCGGAGCTGGACAGAGACATGGTGGCCTGGTCCGCCTGGGAGGGTAGGGACAGCCACCTGCAGACAGACGGCCGCGCGTCAACACTCACAGAGCCCCAGGGACACGGCTCAGACTGGATGGGAAGCTGTAGCTGTAGCACATCTCACTCATTAGCTTGCTAGTAGTTAATGAATTTCCCAGCCTCGGCCATTTCTGTAGGTTTCTCAGCTGATGGCGGGTTCTTCTCTCCCCTCAAGCTCGGTATCCAGAAAGCCAGTGGCAGTCAACCCCATATTCCAATTTCCCCCCCAAATAAAAATGGACAGAACCTGATGAAGAGGCTGGGTTTGGCCCGGAGCTCTTTGGCGCACCCCTGCCCGTTCTGTCAAGGTCTGGCTGGCTGCAAAAGATTGCTCCTCCCGATCTGCCCAATGATGTACATTCAGACACGTTTCAGCAGGTCTGTCTGTGCAGCCTGAGAAGACTGTCGTCCGGGGCGTCCGGGGTCGAAGGTCAGCCCTATCCCATCCTTCCCTCAAGCAGCTGGGACACCCAGACTCCCCCCGGCAAGACGTACCTCCTGTAGTGCCACCAATTCACCGGCTTCAACGGGCCGGGGTGCTTTCTCAAGACTGAAGGAAGACCTTGTCCACTCTTCGCCAATTCCATTCATCGTTTCCAAAACGTGCTCTTTGCAGTGATTTTTGACGATATGTTACAATTTATATTTTGATACAGTATACAGTAGAAATGTTCTAGGGCTTAGAGTAGGGGTGGGGAACGTCCGGAAATCATTTGGTCTGGCCCTGCCAAGGCAACCGCAGGTGTAGAGCCTGGCGATAATTCGATAACGATAGATATCGCAATATAATTTTCCTCGATATAATTTTAACAAAAGTTTGATAAACGTTCATGCTTTACGGACGATACGCGCATGCGCACTAAATACTGCGCGAGTGTGCGCGTGCGTGTTGCAGACCGGGCAGCAAACAGATTTGTTTAATGTTTCTGCCGTTTGGCAAGTGTTCTGTTCTTAAAATAAAGAGTTGTTTAATTCCCCAATTAACTGTCTGGTTTCTTCAACTTTCACTCAGGAGACAAAAATCTGCCTTTAAACTTGAAAGAAATAGTGATTTGACATTTATCATGATAATTATCGATATCGACTGATATGAATTTTATATCGTGATAATGTTTTTGGCCATATCGCCCAGCCCTACGCAGGCGGGACTTGAAATTCAATAAATCTAGGAGCTTTTTTCATAGCAACATAAATTTATATTAAGTGAATCATAATAACAACGTTAATTTTGAGGGACAAGCAAGGAACGTCCATGATGGGACAGACACGCATGCTTCTCGCTGGCTGCCCGCGGCCCGTCTGCCTGTATCGCTGTGACTCAGAGGGCAGTCAGTGCCAGGCAGGCTGGGAGTATACACGTTGCGAAAGTGTTAACACACTGTGGAGGTGAAGGGAAAACCTGTCAGGTGACTCAATGATAGCAAGTGGCTGTTTGATCGACTGGGCCCCAGACTGACCGACGCAAACCTGGAAAAGCAGTTGCGAGTAGCAACATCATCAATACCAGCTAACATCACACGCCTCGCCAAAGAGAGGCAGTTCCAGCCATCACATTAGGGGTGAGTTCATTAAATGTTTGACCAAATACAGCAGGCTAATTTTTAAATTGATAATTTTGTATGGCCGGCGAATGATGTTATAAATAGCCAAATGGCCCTTGGCAGAAAAAAGGTTCCCCTCCCCTGGCTTAGAGGAACGTCGTAGACTGACAACCTGGTGGAACTGGAACTTTGTATTCTTAAACAGCAAAGACTATGAGGGGATCCCATACAAGTCCTCACAATCCTCAAAGGCACTGACAGAGTCAGCCTGCAGTTTATTCCATAGCAGAGGCACTGCTTTACCCAAAGGGCGGTGGGAGGGTGGAACAAGCTGCCCAGCCATGTGGCCGGGTCCCTCAATCAAACAGCTGGAGGAGACAGTCAGATCAATCAGCTACCAGCTGAGTCTGTCTGTCTCGAACAGGAGACAGAGCCTGTTTTATCTCTGTTTTTGTTTGTTTTTTTTTGGCGGTGGCAGGTCTCGTCTCTCCGCCCGCCAGCACTCACTTCTCGCGGCAGTAGGGCTGGGCCTTGTCCTTGACGTCTCTCAGGACGGCGTCCAGCAGGCGGCCCAGCATGTCCCCGCGCAGCCGGTCCAGCAGGCCCAGCAGCCCCTCGAACACCGAGCCCTCCAGGGACGCCAGCCGCCCCGTCTCCGTGACCCCCAGGTTCCCCAGCACCTCCTCCCCCATGTCCACGGCCGCCTGCTGGAGCTGGAGGAAGAACTGAGGGACAGAGCAGCGCTGCTGCAGGGTGGGTCAGGCCAGGCGAGCCCTCCCAGCGAACCCGGGTCACACTGGGCGGGCTGGTGGCGCAGTGCTCAGCACTGCTGCCCTGCGGTGATCAGGCCCCGGGTTCGATTCCCGACTTGGGGTGCTGTCTGTGTGGAGTTTGTATGTTCTCCCAGTGTGCTCTGGTTTCCTCCCACAGTGCAAAGACATGCTGGCAGGTTAACTGGCTGCTGTCAAAACTGGCCCTGGAGTGAGTGTGTGTGTCTGAGTCTGTGTGTCCTGTGAGGGACTGGCGTCCCATCCAGGGTGTATCCTGCCCTGGGCCCACTGCATGCTGGGATAGGCCCTGTCCTGGAGGAGGCGTTTAGAAAATGGCTGGACAGCTCTGTGACTGAGCAGCAGATCGCGTGCAAGCCTGTCCTAAGCCTCCCTGCTCTGTCCCACAGCCACGCGCGGTGAGTGACCCTCAGCGGCGGGACAGCGCGCCGGTCTCACCACGTTGTCCGCCCAGTCGGCCAGCACGGCGCTCACGTAGTTGGTGGCGTTGAGAATGGCGCAGTAGCGGGGCCCCAGCGGGCAGCGGCTCTCCTCCTTCATCACCTGGGTCAGCCGGATCCGGAAGTCGTCCACCAGCTCCTTCTGCAGGGCCAGGAAACTGAGCCGGGCCCGCGGGGAGGGCAGGGAGCGGTACCGGTCTGCCGGGAGAAGGGCGACGCAAGGGGTCTGTGAGGGGGTTTGTGAGAGGGACGCGAGGGGGGCTGTGAGGGCGACGCAAGGGGTCTGTGAGGGGGTTTGTGAGAGGGACGCGAGGGGGGCTGTGAGGGCGACGCAAGGGGTCTGTGAGGGGGTTTGTGAGAGGGACGCGAGGGGGGCTGTGAGGGCGACGCAAGGGGTCTGTGAGGGGGTTTGTGAGAGGGACGCGAGGGGGGCTGTGAGGGCGACGCAAGGGGTCTGTGAGGGGGTTTGTGAGAGGGACGCGAGGGGGGCTGTGAGGGCGACGCAAGGGGTCTGTGAGGGGGTTTGTGAGAGGGACGCGAGGGGGACTGTGAGGGCGACGCAAGGGGTCTGTGAGGGGGTTTGTGAGAGGGACGCGAGGGGGACTGTGAGGGCGACGCAAGGGGTCTGTGAGGGGGTTTGTGAGAGGAACGCAAGGGGGTCTGTGAGGGCGACGCAAGGGGTCTGTGAGGGGGTTTGTGAGAGGGACGCGAGGGGGTCTGTGAGGGGGGACGCGAGGGGAGACGCGAGGGGGTCTGTGAGGGGGGGCGCGGGGGGGTCTGTGAGGGGGTCACGCGAGGGGGGTCTGTGAGGGGGTCACGCGAGGGGGGTCTGTGAGGGGGTCACGCGAGGGGGGTCTGTGAGGGGGTCACGCGAGGGGGTTTGTGAGGGGGACACGAGGGGGGTCTGTGAGGGGGACACGAGGGGGGTCTGTGAGGGGGTTTGTGAGGGGAGACGCGGTGGGGAGACGCGGGGGGGTCTGTGAGGGGGGACGCGGGGGGGGGGGGGGGTCTGTGAGGGGAGACGCGGTGGGGAGACGCGGGGGGGTCTGTGAGGGGGGACGCGGGGGGGGGGGGGTCTGTGAGGGGGTCACGCAGACGCAGTAGCAGACAGACGGTACCTGTGATGACCAGCAGGAGGGTCATGAACGTCTCGGCACAGTCAGGCACCTTCAGCTCGTCCAGGTCGGCGATGTCCCTGTACTGGGAGGACCAGGCCCCCTCTGCGGCCAGCAGGGCGTCCACCTTCTCCACGGCCACTGTCGGACCACAAGCACAGCAGCGCCCCACGTGTCAGGAGCCCCCAAACTCCAAACCGCCGCAAACCACCCCCCCCCCCAGACACCACTGACGTTTCTTCTCCACGCTCAGCCACTTCTGGAAGACGGCGTCGTCCAGCAGGATGTGCAGGGCGCCGGGCAGCGTGCTGGGGTAGGCATGCGTGCCGCGCAGCTCGCGCTCGAACTGCAGGACCTCGTCCACCAGGTGGCAGAAGAGGGCGTCGTCGAACAGGAGGCGGGGGGCGTCGGCAGCCAGCTTCTCCAGGGCCAGCGAGAGCAGGCCGCGACAGAGCTCCACCTGGCAGGAGGAGACGGAGAGGGCGCCGTGACGCTCGCCGCGCCGCCTCACGGGGGGCAGGCTAGCGATGGTCTCTCACAGCTCTGTTCCCTGGCAGTCTGCACTGACTGTCTCTCAGTGGGCCCCTGGTCTGGCTGGGCTGTATGCTCGGATGGAGCCCCAGCCTGCTCAGGAGCAGGTCTGGGAGTCGGCCGTACCCGGGCATTGATCCGGGCTCCATCCCGGTCCAGGATGGGCTGGATCTTCTCTTCCATGAAGGCAGAGTGATTTCCCATCCACATCAGAACCTGGGTCAGGTACCACTCTGGCTGGAGGCAGAAGGAGAGAGACAGAGGGAGCAGGCGTTACGCTCTTGTATGGCACCCACTGCCCCTGTACGAGCACACACTCCGATCTCATTCAGGGTTGACGTGCAGAGGGAAGGTCCCTCCTCAAGCACATTTCGTTAAGCACTAAGAGAGTCAGCAGTGAACTTCATCATTATCAGCTATGCGATACGAACCATGGGACACTATGGAGAAGTGCATTTAAAACCAGGAGGCACTTCTTTACACAAAGAGTTGTGGGAGTGGGGGACGAGCTACAGCAGTATATTGTCAAAGCCAGTATCCAAACTGCTCTATGAGATTCTCAGATCAACGCGTTTCCAACAAGCAAACAAGCTAGATTTTCTAAGTGGCCCCCTTGGAACTGTAATGCTCTGAGAGGAGTAGTGACTCTTCGAGATAGCTGAGCTCTCCACCCTGTCACTGAAATTCAGCCCACTAGTCCAAGAAAACCTCCTTTTCCCCTTCTGTACCCTGTGACTTTTCGGTCATCACCAGAGGCAGGCAAGGGGTGATAGGTCATAAAACATCCTCGAAACTGAGAGCTGTGGTCAAAAATCTAGCTCAAGAGTTTGGACGACAAAGCTTGATTTAAAAGAAAAAATCAGAAGGAAAACAGACTACTGATTAAAAAAAAAGACTCCAAAAAGTTTTAATTTGTGGAGTGCCTCTGGGGTCTGTATTAGACTCCTTTCTGATCTAAAAGCCTGGCGGGACTTGTCAAGTAAGAGGATGCAAAGTCTCAGCACACAGATGCTACAAAATGTCAAGCTCAAAACTTGTGAAAGGACGTAGCTGTTCCTCTTAAACAGCTGCCAGCCAGCTCCTACAGATATACAGGGAAAATGTCCGACGGGAATGCAGGGGAAGTGATTCTCCCGATTGTACAGCGCATACTGTAAGCCAGAGCTCGTTCAGCGTGTGGACGTGATTCTGGCCTCTCTGACCCACAGAGGGACTTCAGCTCCTCGGACTGGAGCGGAGGACGGCGGGAGAGGACCTCTCCGCAGGCCCTCCCGTTCCCGGATTCCTGAAAGGGCTGACCCGGGAAGCAGGAGGCCGCGGATCAGCCCGTCTGACCTTGTTGGGGGTGTTGGTCTGCCGGTTCCCGGTGAAGTGGTACCGGAACCTCTTGCTGAGGGGCAGCAGCATGATCTGGATGGGCAGAGGCAGGGGGGCGGCCGGGGGCAGGTCGAACCGGGGGGGCAGCTGCCTGGGCTCGGAGATGAGATCGTCCCTGGAGACGGAGGTTAGGGAGCAGAACCGGGGGTGAGCCAGAGGGAGGAGCGAGGAGGGAGGAGGAGGAGGAGGAGGAAGTGGAGCAGGGGTAGAGTGTCAGTATCTCAGCTTCAGTGTGTGTCAGCATCAATGTGCACGTGTTAGTGTGCAAGTGTGTCAGTGTGTCAGCGTCAGTGTGCATGTATTAGTGTGCAAGTGTGTGTTAGTGTGTCAGTGTACATGTATCAGTGTGCAAGTGTGTGTTAGTGTGTCAGTGTGTCAGCGTCAGTGTGCATGTATTAGTGTGCAAGTGTGTGTTAGTGTGTCAGCGTCAGTGTGCATGTATCGGTGTGCAAGTGTGTGTTAGTGTGTCAGTGTGTCAGCGTCAGTGTGCATGTATTAGTGTGCAAGTGTGTGTTAGTGTGTCAGTGTGTCAGCGTCAGTGTGCATGTATTAGTGTGCAAGTGTGTGTTAGTGTGTCAGTGTGTCAGCGTCAGTGTGCATGTATTAGTGTGCAAGTGTGTGTTAGTGTGTCAGTGTGTCAGCGTCAGTGAGCATGTATTAGTGTGCAAGTGTGTGTTAGTGTGTCAGTGTGTCAGCGTCAGTGTGCATGTATTAGTGTGCAAGTGTGTGTTAGTGTGTCAGTGTGCATGTATTAGTGTGCAAGTGTGTGTTAGTGTTTCAGTGTGTCAGCGTCAGTGTGCATGTATTAGTGTGCAAGTGTGTGTTAGTGTGTCAGTGTGTCAGCGTCAGTGTGCATGTGTAAGTGTGTGTTAGAGTCCTGGGTTGTGTTCAAGTGTCGGGGTGCCTCGCCTAGTCTTGGGGTGTCTCATCAGGTCGTTTCGCACATATGGGTGTTAATAGTCTCGGGGTATCTCACTGGGTTTCTAGCACACACAGGGTGTGTTAGAGGCTCGGGGCGCCAGGTGTCTAGCACACATGGGGTGTTGGTGTCTCGGGGTGACTCTCCAGGTTAAGGATACGAGGTCTGCAGGGACAGGAGCTGAGTGAAGAGCTGCTCCAGCTGGCTGTGCAGCTCGGAGGAGTTGGCGGGGGGCGTCTGCAGCGGGCTGGGGGGAGACACGAACGGCCAGTGCAGCTGAGTCAGGACCTCCTCGAAGTCACTGGAGACAGGAGACAACAACAACAAGAAGAATGACAATAATAACACAGCAAGAGCAGAGGCGTCAACTCCAGCATCAAGTGAAATTACAAATTTAGGACGACCTAGTTAACAGCTCAGTAAGAAAGCTGCTGGGGGCTCTGTGGCTCTGGATCTGCGCCTGTGGCTGGAAGGTTGCCGGTTCAAATCCCACGGCCGGCAGAGGAATCCTACTCCGTTGGGCCCCTGTGCAAGGCCCTAAGCCCCAGCCGCTCCGGGGGCGCCGTATAAATGGCTGACCCTGCGCTCTGACCCCCAGCTTCTCTCCCTGTCTGTGTGTCTCATGGAGAGCAAGCTGGGGTATGTGAAAAGACAAATTCCTAATGCAAGAAATTGTCTAGGGCCAATAAAGTGATCGTATCTTATCTAAATACAATGTAAGCCACTGGAGTTCAGTTCAGACCCACTGGAGTCCCAGTCCCTGCCCACTGGAGTTCAGTACAGACCCACTGGAGCCCCCAGTCCCCACCCACTGGAGCTCGGTTCAGACCCACTGGAGCTCAGTTCAGACCCGGTTCTGACCTGGACAGCCTGTCCTTGAGGATCTTGTGCCAGAAGCGCAGGGTGTCCCTCAGGAAGCCGCGCAGGTGAGAGCAGTCAGACTCCTGCAGGCCCAGGTCCAGGTTGGCCATCTGACCCAGAGCCTTGGCTGCCTCCTGCACACTGCTGGTCATCAGGTGCTGCTGGATACTGTCACTGGGGAGGGGGAAAGACAGGTCAGAGACCAACCCAGGGCACGTGCACACATGCAGCTCCTCCTGCTCAGCAGGCCCTGCTGTGACAGGCCTCCGAGCAGAATGGAGAGTGTGGCGAGACAGGGAAGGGCAGGGAGAAACAGCCCCTTACCTCCCTCTTCTCCCCATAATCCCTCCACCCTTTCAGCATGACAGGCGAATTACAGCATTAAATTACAACAGATGACAATTGCTGTGTCCAGTTTTTTAGATCCAGCGAACTGTTCTCTCCGGACAACCAGGAAACTGGGTCCGGTTTCTATGGCCAGGATGTAGTCAAAGAGCCTGTCTTCAGGGGGCAGCCAGGTTTGTCTGTGTCGCCCAATTTCTATGGCCAGGCTGTGGTCACTGAACATGTGCTTCATCAGAGTTTGTTTCACTTTGCTGTGTCTCACACTGGCCAGTGTACATGTGTGCTGTCTCTCTCTCTAGGGTCCAGCAGCTGGCCAGTGTGTGTGTGTGTGTGTGCTGTCTCTCTCTCTAGGGTCCAGCAGCTGGCCAGTGTGTGTGTGTGTGTGTGTGTGTGTGTGTGTGTGTGTGTGTGTGTGTGTGTGTGTGCTGTCTCTCTCTCTAGGGTCCAGCAGCTGGCCAGTGTGTGTGTGTGTGTGTGTGTGTGTGTGTGTGTGTGTGTGTGTGTGTGCTGTCTCTCTCTCTAGGGTCCAGCAGCTGGCCAGTGTGTGTGTGTGTGTGTGTGTGTGTGTGTGTGTGTGTGTGTGTGTGTGTGTGTGCTGTCTCTCTCTCTAGGGTCCAGCAGCTGGCCAGTGTGTGTGTGTGCGTGTGCTGTCTCTCTCTCTAGGGTCCAGCAGCTGGCCAGTGTGTGTGTGTGTGTGTGTGTGTGTGTGTGTGTGTGTGTGTGTGTGTGTGTGTGTGTGTGTGTGCGCTGTCTCTCTCTCTAGGGTCCAGCAGCTGGCCAGCGTGTGCTGTGATTGTGTGTGCCCTGGTGACTGGGGTGGTTCAAGCTGTGCAGTACTGTGCTATTGTGCTTCTGCCCCTCCCCCTGCTCACCTGAGCTCCTCGATGCGGCCCAGACACCTCAGGTAGCTCAGGTGCCTGGCAGTGAGGTCCAGCGTCCCCAGGGGCGGCCCCAGCCGGTCGGCCCAGCACTGCGCCCCCTGCAGGTGCTGGTGCAGCGTGTTGGACAGCGCCCTCTCTCTGCAGAGCAGGTGGCGCAGGGAGGCCTGGGCCTGCTCCGCCGCGGACAGCGCCGCCGACACGCGGAGGGGCACGGTGCTGGACACGGTCAGCACCTGCAGCAGGGGAGAGCAGACCAGGTACGTGTCCGTGTACGCGTCATGAGCACAGGCACAATGACACGCTTATCTGCATGTACGCTCCAGTACGAAGACATTAAGGAAACCAAAAAACAGAAACACAGAACAACAACAAGTTAAATAACATATAACTTAAAAAAAAACAAGTCAGACAAGCAGGGTGAGAAGAAAAGACAAAAAAAAGCCATCAGTGTGAGCCAGCGGCAGGGGCAGAGTTCAGTAACCTGACAGCTTGTGGGAAGAAACTGTACGTCTGGATCTGGACGTCTGAGCCTTTATGCTCCTATAACACTTACCAGAGGGAAGGGGGGAGACAGATGAGAAACCGGGATGACTGTTGACGTAAGTGATACCTGCAGCCTTCTTGAGACAGCGAGTTGTAAAAATGTCCACAATGGAGGGGAGCTGTACCCCAATAGTACACAGATTACGCAGTGACCACACAACACCGCCTCTCCCATCAGGACACACACAAACAACACAAACTGGCATGGGACAAGGAGAAACAGATTCTGACAAAGGACAGGCTCAGTGACCACAGCCTGGACATGGAAACTGGACACAGACCTGACTGCCCAGAGAGGACAGGCTCAGTGACCACAGCCTGGACATAGAAACTGGACACAGACCTGACTGCCAGAGAGGACAGGCTCAGTGACCACAGCCTGCCCATGGAAACTGGACACAGGCAGACCTCACTGCTAAAAGAGGACAGGCTGTGCTCCCACTGCCAGTTGGGAGACATAGGGACAGAGAAAAAGTTTCTGCTGCACTGCAAAAAATTCTCAGGGATTAGGCCAATGTTCTTCCCTAAAATACGACATCTAATTCCAGAATTCCCACTCCTGCCAGAATGGGAACAGCTTCAATAGAGCTGCAGCCCAGTATGTGATCTCCTGTCACAGCCTGAGGAACAGAGTGAGCATCCCAAATTATGGCCAGCAGCCATGTCACCCTGCAACTCACACCTGGCAGCCCACTGAAGCTCAGCAGGTGTGAGCCTGGTCAGTACCTGGATAGGAGACTCCTGGGAAAGATGAGGTTGCTGCTGGAAGACATGCTAGTGAGGCCAGCAGGGGGCGCTCACCCTGCGGTCCATGTGGGTCCTAATGCCCCAGTATAGTGACGATACTTTGGATGAGACGTAAAACCGAGGTCCTGACTCTCTGTGGTCATTAAAAATCACAGGGCGTTTCTCGAAGAAAGTAGGGGTGTAACCCAAGCGTCCTGGCCAAATTTCCCATTGGTCCTTACCAATCATGGCCTCCTAATAATCCCCCTCTCTGAACTGGCTTCATTACTCTGTTGTCCTCCCCACTGAGAGCTGGTGTGTGGGGAGAGTACTGGTGCACTATGGCTGCCGTCATATCATCCAGGTGGGGCTACACACTGGTGGTGGTGGAGGGGAGCCCCCATTACCTGTAAAGCGCTTTGAGTGGAGTGTCCAGAAAAGCGCTATATAAGTGTAAACATTAATGCCTTGCTTATTGTTGCAGTAATTCATCGTTCAGGCCAGCAAAGCTCAGCGAACCTGAGTGCCTGTCTGTGTGAGTCGCCCTGATTCAAGGTCTCGGTGGGAAACTGAGCCCCCTGCACAGAACAGGGCTGCCCAGGGGCCGAGCTCATCAGGGGGAAGAGATCGCAATATTTTCAACCCATCGCCGGAAGAGCGAGGACTTCTTCACACCCACCGTTCAGACTGATGTCACCTGCTCCGCATGAGGTCTTGCGCAGGGCAACCGCCCCACAGACCCCCCTCATCTGGCACAAGTCCCGGCAGAGGCCGAGCCGGGCTGCATGAAAGCGGCGCTTTCCCACGTCTCGGCTGGACTTTATGCAAAGGACGTTTTCTTTTGTGCCCGAAATGATGTGCATGACAATCGCACCCCGATGTGCCAAAGCTCTCAGCGGCGGAGCGCTAACGAGGACGCAAACACACACAGAAAACTTCTCTCTCTCTCACACACACACACACTGGCGTGTGGACTGTCCGTGTGTCTCTGCGGACTCGGCTCGTACACTTCAAACCCCAGTCTGCGGGCCGGTTCTCTGTCGTTTCCCTGCTTATTAGGATTTCAGGCACTTTTCCCCTCCTTGTGCTGCAGCTCATAGCGGGCGTGAAGAGCCTCATGTACAACGAGGATCAGCAAAGCGCGACCGTGTCGGCTCTGTGCCCCGGTTATTCCGACAGCTTCTCCGGCATTATGATGAGTTGTTGTTATTAATAATTACCCGTTTCTTACACTAGGACCCGAGAGGGACCAGGGGCGTCGACCCGGGCGTATAGCAGTAACAAACAGCCACTGGTTACTGGTCTCTCAGTAATAACGGGCTGAGCTACACTTTATACTGGCCGTATTATAATGAATGCCCTGCGCCGGTCCCGTCCTTTTATCCTCTTCGGGGCGGACAGCGCTGCAGACGGGCTGCCATTGACCCACCCCCCTCCTCCTCCTCCTCGCACCCCGAGCCCCCGTCACCCGTGTCGCCCACCGGCTGCCCTACCTGCTCCTCCAGAAGCTTGTTTTCCGCCAGCAGGCTCTCCAGCAGGGCCCTCACTTTCCTCAGGGACTTCAGGTCCCCGCCGATCTCGCTCTCCACATATTGGGTGACGTGCTCCGGGATGCCGTCCTCCTCCTCCTCCCTGGACCCCGGACTGCTGTCCGGGTTTCCCGAACCGGGTAAACCGCCGCTTCTGGAACAGCCCCGCTCGCTCGTGGGCGCCGCCATATTTACTCGCAAGCGTCCTTCTCGGCCCGTCTCCACGTCAGCAGCAAGCGGGGGGTCGGCGCCCTCTTGTGGCAGCCAGAGGCATTGCAGGCGCTCTCCAGCCCGAGAGATGCCCTTCAGTTTGTTTTGTTTCATCAGCACGTAGGTGACAAACGAGCCGCGTTTGACCTGTCTAACACGTTTGGAATTTAGTACCTAATTAATTGATCCCAGGATCTCATCCAGCTGCTTCTTGGAAGTAAGAGTATCAGCTTCAGCAACACGGCCGAAGCAACATTGTTCCACAACCCTCTGGGTAAAGAAGTGCCCCCTGTTCTCGGTTTTAAATGCTCTTCCACATAGGTTTGTGCTTCAGTGCTGACTTTTGTCAGTGTCTTTGAGGATTTTGAATTATTGAATCAGGTGCTACTACTAGCTTCTATATAACATACAAGATGGGTTGAATGGCCTGTCTGCTCTCCATCCTGCAGACAAGAAAATATTTCCGGGGATGATGCAGAGACAGTAAAACCCCAAAGCCTGGACTCAGTCAGGTTTGACTTGGCCATGCAGAGCAACCCTTTTCTGTGATGGCAGAGAAGGATTCCACCATCCCAGTGGAAACCTTACACAGCCTTTTGAAAACGTGCAGCTGGAGCAGAGCACTTCGGCTATGACTGTATCCAGGCGACGTTCTCTCCAAACGCCTCTGGATAAAAGGACCTGAAAAAATGCCCAACAATAATATAGGATGCAAAATGGCGCCATAAGTTTACAGTAAAAAAATCTGAGCTTCATGAGGAGCTCATTCCCACTAGCCCGGCCTTGCTTGTCCCCTGCTGAATCTTCCCTTCGGTAAGGCTGGACAGACTTGTTTAAGACATATGGACAGACTGACCCGAGGAACAGCTCTCACACATGCCTGCTGACCGTTCCTGCTGGACCATTGCATTACGAATGACCGGTCTGACTGTGGAAAGTGAGCAAGGCCCTACTTCTAACAGGGTTCTCCTCTTTTTCTGACCACCCATCGTCCTCTCCCAGAAACCACAGGAACAGATCAAAGCAGACAGCCCAGCACCATTCAAGCCCATGCCACGCAGGTCCTGAGCTCAGGGAACATCACTGTATTATTGCCCTTTTAAAAGGCAATAACCCGAGTGGAAAAATCACCGTACATACATGTTTTAGGAAAATAAAGCAGAAGTATTTCAGCTGTTTGAAAGGTTACCCATATAGAAGTTGTTTGTAGTTTCGGTTTTATGAATTGATCATTCATGATTGACTGTGGAAGTCATTTTGACGGTTGTGTAGTTGCTGAATCACTTCATTAGAGCTGACCGAGCACAGGGGATGAGGCGATTCCACCTGTTCAAGGATTACCCTGAGGAATCAAGAAAGAACACCCCAGAATCTGTCCAGCAGACGAAGAGAACAATGTCTTTGTGCCGTCAGAATGTGAAAGGCTCGACTATTCCGAAATCTGGCAAGATGTTACAACACGTAACAGCACTGACAGGGACCGATCTGGGAAAGCACGAGTCGCGATACCTTGCCAGAACCGACATCATGCACCGTCATCTCAAACTGCCACTGGACTTGCAGTCCGTTACAGTTCTCAGCTGTGGGGGCAGCTGAGCAGCCACTGTCTGCAAGCCAGACAATCACACAGAGGCCTAATGCTCATCAGAGTAAAGGGAACAGCAGGGGGAGAGAGCCCTTGAGCCAAGGCCTCTTCAGAGATGAAGCATCGCTCTGCGTCGACCACCCCGATTGATGTTACAGATGTGACGGTGGTTGTGTACACTGGGCAGAAGTGTCCCCTCCCTACAGAACTCCACAGGCAGGGATTGACAGGAACCTGGCTGTTATACTGTGGAATCCCTACTATCCGGATGTGAGCCCCATCAAACATTTCTGGGATGAGCTGGGGTGATGTGGCATCTAGGGCTCAGAGACGTGACCAGGCACAGGCTCCAGGCAGTAGGAGAGGAAAGGGACAGAATCCCACATCACAGCATCTGCAACCTGGTACAAGTCACGAGTCCCAGACGTACAGCTTGTATTTCCTCCCACAGTGGCCACACATGCTACTAGCCTGACATAAATACAATGTCAGGGTATCCGCTATACAAACTGTCCTGATAATGTCGTGAATTTGTCACACCTACAGGCAATGTATTTTAGGTCACGTCTTTTCAATACAATTCAAAGTACTTATTACAAAAAATATCTTCCCCGATGTGGCTGTAAACGTGTTGGATCCAGAAGTGATGTATTTTATATCCGGTACACGATTTTAAATTACGCACGGGAGTAACCCCCCACCCCCCACCGCCGTTCGATCCACACGACGACACAGACTCTTGTATCGGCCATTTTATTCTTCGAGGAAGTCATCATCCATACAGGTGTCCAGTTTAAAACAATGGCGGCGGCGGCCCAGTGGGGCCGCTCAGGCACAGTGTGTGAAGCCGAGCAGCAGGGTGTGGCCGTCCCAGACGGAGTGGGCTGCAGTCACCAGCCGGCCGTGACCAGGACACACCTGACCGGGAGAGTACCAGGGTCCGATTTCATCTCGCTACCTGGCGTCTGCTAGGAGCTTCTCCACCAGAGGCAGTGCTTCCCAAACCTCTTCAGATCACGGCACGCTTTTAACGTAAAATTAAATGCACCCATATTGCAAGAGTTAATTATTTTAAACTCTCAACATAGAGCAGTGGTTCCTAACCCTGGCCCTGGAAGAACTGTACCTCTATTTTTTGCAGCTGTGTAATAAATCACAGGCTCACCGATCTCAGTTACCTATTTTGTAAATTCGCCTGCAGCTCTTAAAAGGTCGATCGGGGCTTGTATTTGTCATCTGCTCTGTACCAGTTTCTGAGCTGCAGAGCTGCCCTCCTCCAGCAGCGCTCCCTGAAATGCAACCGATCAGACTTGTGCAGAAGGAGAAGCGCTCATAGCGTCATTCCCACCTCTACCTGCTCACCAGCAGCTGATTGGCTACCAAGAGCTGTTCACTCTGTAAGGTGAGGAGAGGCGGCACAGCGTTCTACATGCTGAACGTGTTGGGAGTGGTAACCTTGAATTCGGGAAATTTTGACACACGGGACTTGCAGATGAAACAAGTTCAATGAAAGTCTAAACAAGAAAGCAGATCAATTAAGTCATCAATCAGCACTGGAGCAAAGACTGTTCCTTCAGGAGCAGGGCTGGGTGCCATTAACAGACTATAGCTGTGATGAGAAATATCACAGTTCACCTTTTTGGACTAGAAGCCTGATGTGATGATGTGAGTTTGTTTCAAGGGACAGAACTGTTTACCCCTTCGGTTTAATGCTGGGAAAAGCCACACAAAAACACAGATCTTTAAACAATCTCTTCCGATTCCACATGGGACCAGTTTGGGAAGCACTGCTGTCAGGGAGTGGGGCTCGCCATGCGTCACAAGATGAAAGGCTCTGATGGGCGGGCATGTACACCTACTCTCATTCTCCACTGTGCGGCTTTTTCAGCAGAGCTCTTAAACAACGGGCAATTTCAAATGAGAGTATAAAATAGAACATAACCAGGGGGCTACAAATGAGAAAAAATACCTCCCTGCACAGATCCCAGGGCTGTTAGAAACTGCTTGGCACAGAGAGTCAGTAGGGTCTAATCACCACCTCCCTGCTCTCACTAGTGCTGTAAAGTAAAACGATTTCACTTCCCCTGCTTTCGCCTTAAATTGTAACACTTAAAAAAAAAGTAAAAAATAAAAACTCGCCCTTGTGCAATATTCTCCTCTCTCGTTTAAAAACACTGCTCAGAGGGGCGGCCGTCCGTGTGCAGGCCTGCTGGGCAGTGTGTCTGTCCTGACCCTTGACCCCTAGGTGTGGCCAGACCATAGCACTGCAAAACACACACACACGCAACAGACGTGGCTGTACATATATACAGGAGCAGCAGCGACTCGTGCACAGCCGGACAGCCGCACAATCACGCAGCCCGGCTGTGCGGCACTGAAGCCACACTCTCGACGCCGGGTCAGGCGGCGCAGGTCAGCAGAGCCAGGTGGTGTTGAGCTGGGTCTGGTTCTTGATGCTGGTGTCCATCTTCAGTACCTCGCGGATAGCCATGGTGGCGTAGGTGGAGGGGGGCAAGGAGAACTCCATCCTGAGAGCCCGGTACTGACCCTCTAGAGACGGAGAGAGGAGAGGAAGGAGTAAATCCCAGTGCTCTGACACCACACTGCACCGCGAGGTCCCGACACCAGCTTTGAAGACGCCTGACTACACACTGTGGCAGATCACACCAGGCCTTCCTGTCCTTGAGCCAGCAGCGATCCCCCTTCAGAACTGGCAGCCCACTGGAGCTCCGCAGGCGTGAGCCTGGTCAGTGCCTGGAGGGGAGACTCGTGGGAAAGCCAAGACCACTGCTGGAAGAGGCGTTCGAGGGGCCAGTAGGGGGCGCTCCGTGTCCTAATCCCAGCTGGACCTGAAGCCTCCTCGGACCCACACCGCTCCCCCTTCCCCTCCATCTCTCTCCCCGCGTGTGTCCCCGAGGGGAATGGGAGAGAATCCGACTGACCTTTGGGGAAGACCGGCGGCGGTTTCCCCTCCAGCTTCTCGACATCGGTGTGCACCAGCGGGATGCGGGGGTCGTCGTAGCTGATCACCTCCCTGCAGGGACGGGGACAGAAGAGAGGGGCGCCCAGGCCCCCAGGCGCGGTCAGCCCAGGACACGCGAGGGCCGCAAGGCCAAAGCCACCGCCGCCTCCAGACGGCACAGGAGAGCAGAAGAGGGCGGTGGCACACACCAGCAAACATGTAGAAGACTCGTGGGGAAAAAAGCTCATTTAGGATTTGCATTACACTGCAGACAACAGAACTAGCATTGCATGAATCTTGCACCCAGGGAGTTGACTCAGCTGGGGGCACATCTTGAGTTTTCACGGTAAAGAATACCCTTAGCATACAAAAGAAACGGCAAGCATAAGAAACACTGGACATTATCTGGATGAGTGAAGGATCAAATAAAAACAGACGGGACTCCTGTAGCACACAGGCTGCACCCAGTGCAGGGTTCAGGAGCAGCAGGCTCCTGTCTGGACTGCAGCCAAACAGCCCCGCTGCGCTACTTGAACTCTGCAGATGCACACAGTAAAAAGCAGGTGTGAAAGACACAGAGGCTCGTACTCCCGAGCTGGGAGCTACATTGCCAGCTTGACCAAACCACAAGATCACCGGAAATCACAGAATCGATGAAGATCTCCTGTGGAAATACAAGACATCCCAGGAGGCTTATATCCAGGTATTAACTTTGCTGGTAGGCAGGTGTGCGAGTGCATCCCCCAAACCCCCCGAGAGCTCTCCGGCTCACCGGTTTCCTGTGCAGGGAAGACCGGTGCGGAGCGGTTCGAGGGACACATCCGAGACCCTCCTGCCAAATGCACACTGCGAACCCCAGCCCTTGATGGCCGGGGGGGGGTGCAGAAACAGCCCAAGCAGCCTCTGAGCCGACTCCCGAGTCCAGGGAGGAGATCTCGCCGGGAGCACGGGGACACTGACCAGCGGACGTCCTGCGGTCGCAGGAGGATGCGGCGGTAGGCCCCAGACAGGGAGTAGTCGCGGATCTTGTGTCGCATGTTGTCGATGTCCAGGCCGTCCGCCGACAGCATCTCCCTGTAGCCGTCTCCAACTGGAACACACACACGCGCACACACACGTCACATGGGCAGCGCTGGGCCCTACTCCGCAGCAAACTGCGCAGACGCATCTCTCCGACACCCCTCGCCGCCTCGTGCACCGCTCGGAGGACACGGGCAGGCGTGACAGCAGGAGGCCAGGCCGTCAGACTCACTGTGGTGTGCTGGGTAGATGACGTCAAAGCCGGGCAGGGGCATCACCACGTCGTGGATGGTGTGGCTGGCGGCCTCCTCCTGGGACAGGGGCACCGCGGTGCCTGCACGGACACGCACAGAAGTGGCACAAAGTCAGCACTGCTTACCGCCTGCCAGAACCCGTTCTCCTTCCTGCCTGGATCCACTCCTTCATCGCGGCCACTCTCAGGTGCTCGGGCAACCCGCTGGGACGAGGCATTAAGCCTACAGCTGGGGCCCTGTGTCTGCTCATTTACCCCTCCCTCGTTTTTCAGCACTGTGTTCACTGTGATTAATAATTCCCCACAGGCTGGATGCATATCCTAGCGCCAGTGGCTGGAAGGTTGCCGGTTCGAATCCCACGGCTGAAAGAGGAATCCTACTCTGGCCCCTGAGGAAGGCCCTTAACCCCAGCTGCTCCAGGGGTGCTGTACAATGGCTGACCCTGCGCTCTGACCCCCAGTTTCTCTCCCTGTCTGTGTGTCTCATGGAGAGCAAGCTGGGGTATGCGAAAAGACAAATTCCTAAATTGTATACGGCCAATAATGTGATCTTATCTTAAAAGGCTACGCGATTATTGGCCTGGACTTCCTTGGCCGAGAATACAAACGCGGTCAGCTCCCTGCCTCTCTCACCTCCGCGGAGCACCAGGTCTCCGGGCACGGCCTCCAGCCCGAAGGCCTCGATGCGCCGGCTCACCATGCAGTTCCACACGTAGCTCTGGTAGCTGTGAATGTACATCAGCCGGTTGTTCCGGGGGATCTGCGGGGGGTGGGGGAGAGCCACAGCGTCAAGACACACCTCCCGCGCTGCAGTGCACGATCGCTGGATTGGTCCACAACCGTGTCAACGTTTGCCCCACCCGCTGCTGGACCAATCCAGTGATCCTCTCCTCTGTTTGCAGTGCATGCCTCAAACAAGCCTTTACAGGGACAGTAGTGAGCCTTAGAAGGAAGGCAACTGATTCAGGCAACTCCCCTGGTTTGACCAGGAACCTCTGTGCAAATGGCAAACTTCTACATGATCACAGGACTTCTGCTTCTAAATGCATTCTTATTTCCACGAGCTCAACTCGAAGGAATCGATGTTGAACAGCCAGCAGCTATATCACCCTGCAGCTCACAACTGGCAGCCTACTGAAGCTCAGCAGGTGTGAGCCTGGTCAGTACCTCGATGGGAGACTCCTGGGAAAGCTAAGGTTGCTGCTGGAAGTGGTGTTAGTGGGACCAGCAGGGGGCGCTCACCCTGCAGTCCGTGTGGGTCCTAATTCTCCAGTTTAGGGAGGGGGGCACTATACTGTAAAGAAAAGGCTCCATCCTTGGGATGAGACATAAAACTGAGGTCCTTACTCTCCACAGGTCACGAAAAATCTCAGGGCTTTGCTCAAAAAGGGTTGGGGTGTTAATTCTGGAGTCCTGGCCAAATTTCCTCCTGGCCTTTACCAGTCATGGCCTCCTAATAATCCCCATCTCTGAACTGGCTTCATCACTCTGTTCTCCTCCCCACTGAGAGCTGGTGTGTGGGGAGCGTACTGGAGCACTATGGCTGCCGTCGCATCATCCAGGTGGGGCTGCACACAGGTGGTGGTGGAGGGGAGCCCCCATTACCTGTAAAGCGCTTTGAGTGGAGAGTCCAGGAAAGCGCTGTGTAAGTGTGAGGAATTATTCTTCTTATTGTACCACTGCTGTAACACTAAGTGGCAGCGGCACGGCTCTGGTCCGAACCCGCGGCCCAGAGCTCCGCCCTGCCCCGTCCGCGGAGGGGCCGTACTCACGAGGCCGAAGGCGGTGACGATGTTCTTCCTGCCGTACTTGGCCAGTCCGCGCAGCAGCTGCCCCTCCACGCAGCGCTTCACCGGCAGCTTCCGCAGGGCCGCCTCGGGGTCCTGGGTGCGAGCCCACTCCTCCCGGCAGCGCACCAGGTAGCCCTTCTCGGCTGGAGGGGGGGGGAGGCGGCGTGAGAGAGCAGACAACGGGACACGCACACAAACTGACGGGCGGCTGGGGCTCGCGACGGAGACAAAGGCCGTTCGCTCCCGGGCGCTGTACGGGTTTTGGGACAGGAGAGTTTCTAGACGCAAGGCTGCGGAAAACAACATTACCTCCGGGCCGGGGCTTGAGGATCAGATCCACCACCTCTGTCCAGTTGTTCTGCAGGATGGTCCTGATTGACAGAGGAGTAACAACCTCTCAGACAGGTGGTCAACCAGGCCGCCAGGCCAATCTGTAAGCACTTACTGATTCATAAGGAAAGTTTTCACAAACCAGCACACATCAATAACCAGAGCAACTTCTGATGATTTCAGATCAACCCCCACCATGTGCGTGCCACAGACAGCCCCCCAGACTCGCATGTATCCTTTCTAACTGTCCAGCCCCCCCAACATGCACTCCTCCTCTGTGCCCTCCCCTGTCCCCGCCCCACCCTCCACACACACCCCGCCCAGTGCCCGCCCCACCCTCCACACACACCTTCCTCTGTCCCAGCCCTCCACACACACCCCGCCCAGTGCCCGCCCCGCCCTCCACACACACCTTCCTCTGTCCCTGCCCCGCCCTCCTCCGTCCCCTGCCCAGTGCCCGCCCCCCCCTCCACACACACCTTCCTCTGTCCCTGCCCCGCCCTCCACACACACCTTCCTCTGTCCCTGCCCCGCCCTCCTCCGTCCCCCGCCCAGTGCCTGCCCCGCCCTCCACACACACCCTGCCCAGTGCCCCCCCCCGCCCCCGCCTCCCCCTGCCTTACCTGCCAACCTGGTACGTGGGGACGGCGGTGGTGCCGAAGCGCTGCATGCCGTAGTAGTTGATGAAGCCGGTGTCCCTCAGCGAGGTCATGGCCTGCTGCACCTGCGCGTCTGAGCCTGAGATATTCCTGCCGGCGGGGCAGCGAGAGGCAGGTGTGAGCGCGCTGCCCACTCCACTCCGCTGCCAGCCGCACCGGCCTCCCGCTAGCAGACAGAGACACCCCACCCCCCAGGCTGCCCACCACTGACCTGATGACCACAGTGAAGTGGTTGCCCTGGAGCTCCCCTAGTTTCAGGGGGTGCTTCTTGTACGAGAAGTTCCCCAGCTTGAAGTTCATCAGGCACTTGTTGAGGTGAGACAGTCTCTGAGCGCTGATCCTGCGAAGGAAAGAGGCAAATGTCCACTGAACTACTAAAACTTACTTAACACTCCCCCATGTTGAAATCCTACAGCTTTGTTTGCAACAGGATCACTGAACACATGATCTAACGAAACACATTAATGAAATGATCCTATTGCTCGTTGTACAGTGCTTCAGTGGTTCTGCTCCTCACCCTTAAGAAAGTACACCTGATCCACAATCCACTTCTCCGCATAGAAAAATGTTTTTAACATCCTGAACAGAAAGCAGCTCAGATTAGGTTGACCCACACAGATTACAAACAACCTAAGCTGCAAGTTACCCCACAAGGAGACAAGCACACATTCAGCCCTGAACTGTCTCCAGCCAGCAGTACGAGCAATGTCTTCAGTTCGTGGCTTGTGGCATGCCGTACTGGGGTAAAATGGAAAGCAACGTTTCAGATTGTGGCACCAGTTTTGCTGCCAAGTGCAGGTCAATCTACTGTATGACCCACCTACAGCTACATGTAAATGAAACTTAACTTGGGAGGACTGTCCAAACCAGGGGTCTCCAAGGCTGCTCCTGGAGATCCCCAGTCCAGACAGGCTTATAGGTCACCTGCTCCCAGACTCAGATCAAGACCACCTGCAAGCTATTGATTAATAAGGCAAGTACTGTGTATAAATAAGCAAACTCTGGTCATTATTTAGGGCTGAAGGGTACACGGATATTGGTTTACACCAAACATCTATTTCATTGATCACAACTGATGTTTCAAGTCTCTAGAAATGATGATTTAATAGCAAACTGTGAAACCTGCCAGACTGGGGCTCTTTATAACCAGAATAGTACAACCCGATATAAACTCAGACAGATACACGTTTCAGCAGGAGTAGGACAATCAAACCCATCTCAACAGAGGGGTCAGGTCAAGACCAGAGCCCAGCAGGTCACTCAAACCCATCTCAACAGAGGGGTCAGGTCAAGACCAGAGCCCAGCAGGTCACTCAAACCCATCTCAAGAGAGGGGTCAGGTCAAGACCAGAGCCCAGCAGGTCACTCAAACCCATCTCAACAGAGGGGTCAGGTCAAGACCAGAGCCCAGCAGGTCACTCAAACCCATCTCAAGAGAGGGGTCAGGTCAAGACCAGAGCCCAGCAGGTCACTCAAACCCATCTCAAGAGAGGGGTCAGGTCAAGACCAGAGCCCAGCAGGTCACTCAAACCCATCTCAAGAGAGGGGTCAGGTCAAGACCAGAGCCCAGCAGGTCACTCAAACCCATCTCAACAGAGGGATCAGGCCAAGACCATAGTCAGAGATTGAGCTACCAGCGTTTCCTTCTGCTTCTGCATGAAGGCCTGTTCGGTGAGGCACTCACTTCAGCACTGCAATCTCCTGGACTGTGATGGCCCTCTTGTCCTTAGTTCCCATGTAAGAGAAGATATTGGGCTTCACTCTGTTGAGAAAATCACTGTTAACAGTCCTGGTAGGTGCTGTTTTGCCTGCTCTGAAAGTACCACACTGTACCGAAACAATGCCGACGGGTTAAAGAGCTGATTATAAGCAGCTGGCTACAGGCACAAAACACAAGTGCAGTATTTTTAGTAAATTAATTAACATTTTTGACATAACAGTAGAGAAGAAGAGGAATTTTTCCACACAAACATCTCTAAATGAGTTCCTCCTCACAGTTCAGTGAATGGCTGCAGTCTGTTTGTCATCTCCTGTTCTTGATATAATAACAACATTAACAACACAACCTGCAACCTGCCTCTGCTGCAAACCACCCTGCTATTTTCACCGAGGTATTTCCTCTAAGCCACAATTTTCAAGCAAATCATTAAAAACTGCTCTTCACACCAGCTCAACAGATTGCCAAGCACAGACACTGTCCTGCTTTTTGTCAGGCAGGAGAACTGACCTCTTCTTTCAGCCCCAATCACTATGTCCAAAATTGAATAGGGAAAAGCAAAATATGCAAATCAGTTAAATTGTGACATGTAGCCGAGTTTTCTGTCAAGCGCTGTTGTCACTTTTCCTTAGGTACAGTGAGGCTGTGAGGCAGTGTGTGAGACAGAGACAGTACAGCCCTGTGCCTCGGGGACAGCGAGGCTGTGAGGCAGTGTGTGAGACAGAGACAGTACAGCCCTGTGCCTCGGGGACAGCGAGGCTGTGAGGCAGTGTGTGAGACAGAGACAGTACAGCCCTGTGCCCTGGGGGACAGCGAGGCTGTGAGGCAGTGTGTGAGAGACAGAGACAGTACAGCCCTGTGCCTCGGGGACAGCGAGGCTGTGAGGCAGTGTGTGAGAGACAGAGACAGTACAGCCCTGTGCCTCGGGGACAGCGAGGCTGTGAGGCAGTGTGTGAGAGACAGAGACAGTACAGCCCTGTGCCTCGGGGACAGCGAGGCTGTGAGGCAGTGTGTGAGAGACAGAGACAGTACAGCCCTGTGCCTCGGGGACAGCGAGGCTGTGAGGCAGTGTGTGAGACAGAGACAGTACAGCCCTGTGCCTCGGGGACAGAGAGGCTGTGAGGCAGTGTGTGAGAGACAGAGACAGTACAGCCCTGTGCCTCGGGGACAGAGAGGCTGTGAGGCAGTGTGTGAGACAGAGACAGTACAGCCCTGTGCCTCGGGGACAGCGAGGCTGTGAGGCAGTGTGTGAGACAGAGACAGTACAGCCCTGTGCCTCGGGGACAGAGAGGCTGTGAGGCAGTGTGTGAGACAGAGACAGTACAGCCCTGTGCCTCGGGGACAGCGAGGCTGTGAGGCAGTGTGTGTGAGACAGAGACAGTACAGCCCTGTGCCTCAGGGACAGCGAGGCTGTGAGGCAGTGTGTGAGAGACAGAGACAGTACAGCCCTGTGCCTCGGGGACAGCGAGGCTGTGAGGCAGTGTGTGAGACAGAGACAGTACAGCCTCCGGGACAGCGAGGCAGGGAAGCTCTCCACCTGAGGAATTTGGAGAGCACGTTGATGGCGTCCATGGTGTCCTTGTTCTCCTTGTACAGCACGCAGTGACAGAAACTGCCCCGGCTCTTCGGCCAGGAGTGCTTTCGTGGTGCTGCACCGGGGGGGCACAGGGAAGACGAGAAGACAAAACGGAAAAAAAGAGGAGTTAATGAATCCTTTTGAAACCGTCGCACAGCATATGCACACTAAATTAATTTAATAATTCATTACCTCCCACCCCAAAAACAAGACTACCTGCTCTCAAGACACCGTTCTGGCGCTGACGTTTGCACTGAACACGGCAGCCGTCTCACATCACTCCTATCCCACTGTGCTGCCCGCGGCGGGGAGCCGCATGCCGGAGGCCCTACCAGAACCGAGCATTAACCTTCCTTTCTGCAATCGAGCCCAGCGCCCGCCAGCCCCCCCTGGGGGCGCGGGCCGATCCCACCGGGCCCACGAGACCCAACGACAAGGAACAGCGAAGAAGGGCCTCGCTAGCTCAGAGGAACGAGACGGGGACATGTTTAACATCACACTGACTTAGCCTGAACACTAGAGGCCTACAGAGCACCACGCCATTAAGCATCGGAAACCAAACCACTGGCCTCTTGTCAGTAATAAAAACTTGTGCCTTTTGGTTTAGGTCAGCTCGGGCTTGTAACAAAGAAATCCTCACACCTTTGCCGCTCCGAGGAGAGTGTGCTCCAGCTGCTAACGGCAGCGCTGACGGACCCAGGGAGGTGGCTCTCAAGACGGCCCACCCCCCCGCTGGGTTCCCCACTGGCCCCCAGAAACATACCTCTTCAAACACGTACTTGACTCGCACGGTAAAATTGTATACCACTTTTCCTTTGCTTTGGCTTGTGAAGCAGATCTCACACCGATCACATGGAGAATAATGAGATAAGAGCCGTTTTGTTGGGGAGGGGTATCCAATATCCCGAGTGCAACTGCGGAGCCAACCCACAGCCAACAGGAGCGCCCCCTGCCCAGCGTGGGGATTTTCCCAGCTGTAATAGTGCACATCGAGAGCACACGGTCTTAACGCCAACAGGCGGGAATCAGCGGGGCCTTTCGAGACAGCAGAACAGGCCATTTGCAAACGTGGACCTTCACACTCAGAGACAAATCTGAGACAGTCAACAGAAACGTAGGAATCATGCCACCTGCAACAGCGCACGTCGAAAAAAAACACATCTGCCTGCGTTGCAACCTGTGCAAATAGCTGCATAGCTCTGGCTCAGCTGCAGACAGGTCTAACTCACAGAACAGAGACCGATTTCCTTCTCTCCCTCCCTCCCACCCCAGCGCACTCGGAGTGCCCTCGAACCCCAGGCTGCTCCCCTCCACCACCCCGGTTTCCCAGTTCCTCCCAGAGCAGACAGCCAGCGAGCCGGTCTTACCTGCCGCAGATCTGACCTCTGTCCACCCAGAGAAGAGCAAAAGGAGGACAAAACAGCGTTACCGAGGACGGTCAGCAACCCTTCGCGAGCCAGAGACACACCTCGGGGTGGGGGTGGGGGGTATGGGGGTGAGCGGGGGGGTCTGCATCAGGTCAGCATGCAGGTGAGGTTGATGTGCTCAAACGTTTCTGTGCAGCAGGAGTGCGGACACGCCGGGGAGACCGCGCGGGTCCTCCTCTATCTGGACCCCGCTCCGCGCCGGCGGCAACGCCTGAATACTCCCCCAACGCGCCACTTTACCGCAGCTATAGAACTCAGCCCCCCCCGCGGCCAGGCTGCCCCAGTAAGGACCCAAGACGCCCCCCGAAGGCCACGCAGCCTCTGCGAACTGGGGACAGCACGGCTGGCGCGCCCGAAGAGGTCAGTCGAGGTCATGCGCGTGGGGTAGAGAAGGTGCGTGCCAATGTCGCAACTGAGGTGGACTTAGGGCTGTGGGAGTCTGGGACCAGCTGCCCGGCCACGCTGCTGAAGTCAATACCCTGGCTTCTTTCAGACGGCTGGACGAGATCCTAGAGATCCGATTGGTTATTAACTACCAAGCAGGCTAGATGAGCCGAATGCAGAGCAGCAGAAAGTATCTCTCCGCCTCCGTTTCTCTTTCTCCCTGCCGGAAGAGGCAGTGCTGCCTGTCCTCTCTGGGCAGCCAGGTCTGTCTATGTGACCCTGTTTCTATGTCCAGGTTGTGGTCACTGAGCCTGTCCCCTCTGGGCAGCCAGGTCTGCCCGTGTCCAGTTTCTATGGCCAGGCTGTGGTCACTGAGCCTGTCCACTCTGGGTATCCAGGTCTGCCTGTGTCCAGTTTCTATGGCCAGGCTGTGGTCACTGAGCCAATGCTTCGTCTTGTTTGCCATGATGGCCAGAACCCTTGCTTCTATCTTTAAAAAAAACAGGAGTCTGGAAGTTTCTCTGTCCCAAGGGGTTTGCCAGTGAGCTTCAGAACCGGCTGTCTGAAGTGGGGGGGGGTCTTCTCTGGGCTCAGGAGGGCCTTGTGATTTTAGGAGGTCGGGTCACTTTGTTTTGGTTCCTCTTCCTCTCTCTGTAGACTGAGGAGAGATCATCTGACAAGCCAAGGATTTTCAGGGGATTCCCAAACCAGAGTTCCTTGGAGATACTTGGAGACACCTTGGGCCTCCGTTCCAGCCGAGCTCGTTAGTTAATTAACTGCACACAGAGGATTGACTGTACCGAGAGTCTGACTCAACATAAGAGCCACAAGCAGCTCCCATCCAACCAGAAGGACAAAGTGTGCTGTGCTCAGGAGGGCTTAAGAACTTAAACAGATAGTTACACAGATCCCTGCCATTTTAAAATGAGCATCGTGGACTTACTGTCCAGTTTTTCCCACACCACTACAGAATGCTGTGGGCTTTGGCGTCCTACACAGACTTTCTCTGTGCCAGGCTGCTCGCATTAGACTGGCGCAGTGGGGGACATGTTTAGTTCATGAGGAGAGTGCTATACAGAAAGGTTAAGATCCAGTGAGGTAATGACTTTGGTTACAGGGAGCCAAGAGGAACTGGATGATCTGGCCTGGATCTTTCCCAGGGTCATGCGATGCGTCCGTTACGGTCTAGACACATGCGTGACACATGCAGCTTGCCATGACCTGCCCCACCCCCACCCCCACCCCCACCCCCTCCCAGAGCATCTCCCCGTTTCAAGGTCTGATCACATGCAGCGAGAGGATGTGGGGTTTAATCATGAAGACAGAAAGCATGCAAAAAAATCTCCATTCAGACTCCAGCACTACACATACATTAATGCTTAAGAACGAGCATTTGATTTCACTGAGACCATCTAACACTGCTGTTAAGGTCTTTTCTCATAATGCAATTCGATTTTTTGCCTATCATCTAAGGTCCATACTATTAATACTAATAGGCTGGCTATCCAGTCAGAGTCAGAAAATAGATTACACTGCAGAAGTGGGTCCTGGAGGAAATGAGAGGTCTTGCTGCTTAGAGGAGTCATTCTCGGTTGTCCTAGCGTACAAGTGGCATAGTTTATTCCTTTCAGGATAAAGCAAATCCTGCAAAATATCATGATTTCCATGCTCTACGGAGACCGACCGGGTCGGAATAATCCAAGACTGAACCCAGGCTTGTCGAGGAGACACGACAGCCCAGATGCACGCTAAGCCTCGCTGCTATTTCTAAGGGAGAAGAGAAACAAAAAGGAACTTCACGGCCACACAGTGGTTGGTGGTCGTTGGGAACTGTGGGCCAATACGGGCAGAGCGCGAGGACAGCAAAGTCTTGCGAACTCTCTACCTGGTGTTAGCCTCTGGCAGTCTGGGAGAAGCCAGCTTCACGTGTTGCTGAAGCTCGTATCCTGGCTTTGTTCTTGAAAGATTAGCTTTTAACTACCAAACGGGCCTGACGGACTGAAGGGCCTCCTCTCGCGTGCCCCTGGTCCTGTCCCCTCTGCCCCCCTCTCCCAGTACCTGCGAGAGCTCTCTTCCCGGCGGCGTGGTACGCCACGATGTACTTGACTCCCTCCCTCTCCTCGGTCTTGGTCTCCAGGCCAGGAAACAGGGACTTCACCGCCTGGTGCAGCAGGGTGCGTTTCTCCTTCGTGTCCTCCACCACCTGGGCACGAGAGAGGGCGGAAGGGGAGGAAGACAGCGGGTGGAACAAACTGAATGAACCCTGGGACCAGGGCGGAGAAGAGACTGGGCGCTGCGGGAGAGGCCCACCTGCCTCTTACCTCTATGGTCACGTTGCCCTCTTTGTTCTTGAAGAGCTGCAGCTCCTCCAGCTGCTGTTTCTGCTCCTCCGTCAGCACGTCCGACACGTCCGGGGGGGGGTCCTGGGAGGAAAAGCACCGACAGCGGGGTCACGGCCACGGGTCGCTGCCCTTTAGGGTGTGGCCCTGAGCCCGCGGGGGCCCCGAGACCGGCTCCTGACAGGGCCAGAGCAGAGCGGCACTCTCACTCACACTCTCACTCTCACACTCACCACGCTTCTCCTCTTACCCTCGGGAACTTTGCTCATGCCAACATAGTTTAAACAGTATCATACCACTATGCTTCCACAGTGCTATTCTGACAGCTCAATTTCACCTGAATTAGGCGACATTAAGCGACCGTGCTACAAAGAGAGGCATGTCAGTCCTTGGGCTCAGCACCACGCCATACTGCAATTCCAACTCCGATTACAGATCCTGACGCTGTGCTCACCTCCGCGTCCACGGGCACCGTTAGATCATCCAGGCGCACGACCGCTCCCTCCTTACTGATCTCGTGCACGACGAAGTCCGAGTACCTGCGCGCGGGGGCGAAGGCGCGGGAACAAAAAACAAAGAAATCAATCGCCGTGGCGGAAACGGAGACTGCTGAGCCGGCTGGGCCGGAACCGTGGCTCGGGCGCTCACTCACCTCTCCTTCAGGATCCCCGAGAAGCCTTCGTGATCGCTGACGAACTTCAGGATCCCCACGTCCACCTCCGTCAGCCCGTGCTTCATCATCTCAGCAAAGCTGTCCCCCTCTTCCTCCTCCTCCGCTCCTGGCCCCTCCCCCTCCCCGAGCTCCTCCCCCTCCGCTGGCCCCTCCCCCTCCCCGAGCTCCTCCCCCTCGGCTGACCCCTCCCCACCCTTCTCCACCTCCGCTGCTCTCCCTGCACGCCCCCCATTCTCTTCCCCCTCCGCCCCCTGCTGGAGCTTGGTTCTCTTGGCAGCGTGGGGGGGTTCCTCCTCAGGAGGGGGTCTCTTCTCTCCCCCAGGGCGGGGGGCCGGGACAGGCTCTGCCACCTCCATGGGCACAGCGCTGGGACCGGAGGGCGAGGCTGACTGGCGCAGCAGCACTGGGCGCTCTGGAAACGTACAGTACACTCTTTCAGGGACACAGCGCAGACCCTGCCAGGGCTTGGGCGCACCGCACGGGGGGGAAAGGGGGTGCCCTGCGCCGGAAACCCAGCAGCACTTTGCTCTTGGGGTGTCTCTGGTCCAGCAGGGAGGGCCACGGCGCTGCGGTCCTGCAGCGGGGAGAGTTCGGCGGAATCTGGGAAGACATGCATGGATACTCCGGTTACGCTGGCCGTCGACTTCATTAAGCTGAACAGGAATCGGAACCCGCTTCCGCCGAGGAGACCAGAAGAGCCGCAGGGCGGACGCCGGACAAACAGCAAGGAAGGGAAAGCTTAGTGACCCGATGCCGAGGTTCTTCTACACAGAGAGACCGCAGAAGCTAAACGGCGAGGGGGTTCGAGAAACTCGTGCCGTCTGCAGAGCCCACAGCACATCCGGGAGTGGAGGCGTCGAGCAGCCATATCACTCTGCAACTCCCAGCTGGCAGCCCACTGAAGCTCAGCAGGTGTGAGCCTGGTCAGTACCTGGATGGGAGACCTCCTGGGAAAGACTAAGGTTGCTGCTGGACGAGGTGTTAGTGGGGCCAGCAGGGGGCGCTCACCCTGTGGTGTTTGTGCATCCTAATGCCCCAGTATAGTGACAGGGACACTATACTGTAAACAGGTGCCATCCTTCAGATGAGATGTAAAACCGAGGTCCTGACTCTCTGTGGTCATTAAAAATCCCAGGGTGTTTCTCGAAAAGAGTAGGGGTGTCACCCTGGCGTCCTGGCCAAATTTCCCCCTGGCCCTGAATTGGCTACATCACTCTGCTCTCCTCCCCACTGAGAGCTGGTGTTTGGGGAGCGTTCTGGAGCACTATGGCTGCTGTCACATCATCCAGGTGGGGCTGCACACTGGTGGTGGTGGAGGGGAGTCTCCATTACCTGTAAAGCGCTTTGAGTGGAGTGTCCAGAAAAGTGCTATATAAGTGTAAGCAATTATTATTATTATAGAATAAAGCAGCAGCTCTCTGAACCAGCAGAAGCGCCAGTGGGCGGTGACGAGCCCGAGAGACACGGGCCAGGGGGCTGAGACTGCACACTGCTCGACCCCACTGCTCCCGTCCGACCTCAAGACAGGGCCTTCAGCTGGGCCACGAAAACCCGAGCCGACAGAGAATCGACCCCTCCGTCACATCGGGGGTGGACTTCCAGAACCGTTTCCGCCACAACTAAACCTCCAGATCCAACAACAGCCGGTCCCTGGAGCCCGTGTTTGCGCCGGCTGAGCCGCCCACACAGCCCGACCAGGAGGCTGAGCTGCATCTACAACCCCCCCACCCCAAGCCCGTCCCGCAAGCAGGCGCTCCGGCTGTGATCCTTCCCCCCTACCGGGAATGGCCAAACTGGGCGCGCCCAGGAGGTGCTCGGCGGGTACCTGGAGAGTTTATCGCCAGCCTGCCGGCCTGTTAACACAGCAGGCGGCTGAGGGTCGTCCGGGCACGCAGACCGAGAGAGCCGCAGCCGCCCCAACACACAGGCACGGGCTACAAGCAAGCCGACCGCAAGCGGACATATTCTCTGTGGCGCATTAGTTGCGTTTTTGGTTTGGCTGGTTGCTGAAATCTTAGATCTGGCTGATTAGCAGAACCGACACAAGCGGTACAACGAGGTGGAAGCCTCAGCCCCCCCTTACAATCTATAAACTGTTACAGTCTGGAAGTTCATTTTATTTACTACTTCTTATGTTGATGTCGCTATAAAGAACCTCACCTGCCGACGCGCGAGACCACTGTCCACACTCCAGGCGCAGCACGAGAAGCCAGCTTGCTCCAGGAAGCACGTGTGCGCTCACGACTCCGGAAACACAAAGCATATTTTGAGCACGTGCGGAGAGCGGGCTCCCATTCGTCAATCGTTATGCCACTCATGTTTGCGGCCACGCCCATTTAACCCGTTGACTGCCGTAAACTAAGAAATAACTCTAATACCACAATACCGTTTTTTAAGATACTCGGACCGCTGAACAATATTACGCAATATAACGCATTCAATAGACAATAGATGCAATGAAGAAACTGTGGGGAAATTAATAAAAATATTAAATTGTGGGGGGCGCTGTGTCTACAGCAGGACTGTACAGTCCTGGTCCAGGAGGGGGCGCTGTGTCTGCAGCAGGGCTGTCCAGTCCTGGTCCTGGACGGGTCAGTGTGTCTGCAGCAGGGCTGTCCAGTCCTGGTCCTGGATGGGTCAGCGTGTCTACAGCAGGGCTGTCCAGTCCCTTTTAATATTTACAGTATACAGTATATTGCTTTTCATTCCAAAAGATCCCCCAGTGTCACACAATAAGGGACCCACTTCATTTGCCTCTGAAGAGCAGCTCTACTCTGCAGGGAGGTGTATGGCAGTCGTTAAACTGCAACGCTATTGCCATATTTTGGGGTTAGAAAGAATCAATATTGATGAGTGCATTTCAAAATGCAATGAAAATGAAACGTACACACAGCAACTGGTAAAACCTCCAATTTACATCACAAAATAGACAAAATGTCCAGGTCTGCGCAGCGCCATGTCCTGTGATACAGAACGAGGCAACAAAACATCTGGTGAGGTGAAGCGGCCCTGTTATATTGTTAACTAGCAGGCTGGTGAATCAGGCTCTTTTAATCCAATTGAAATATTGCTTCAAGATGGTTTTGCTGACAACTACTGCTGACTTGTTAACTCTGCATGCAGATCATGTTGTAACATTGCTGTGGTGAAATATCTGCTGCACAACCTGCACTTTTTTGCTTGTACAACACATTACATCGGTCAGTACAGTGACTAGTGAGCAGGAAGGGCCGATTCACATTGCAATTCGTGCGACCACTCACTCTCACCCGTGGTGAGACGGGGGGGTTTGTGACAGCACGGGAACAATACAGTACTTTCACAACGTTCGCGATTCTGTGCTTAATTTGGAATTTGTCGAATGTTCCTATACTGTTGATTAATTTATTTTGTTACATTAGATTTAATAACCGTTCTGAGAAATTGGGACTGATATATATATATATATGGGAAGATATATATTCAAAAGCACAGAACTCAAATCAAAGAATGTTAAGTTCACATGTTAACAATGTACATGTTAACAACGATGTTATGTTAACAATGCACTAGTAAGGCTTTATTTAGAATATAGAATACTGTGTAAAGGCGTGGTCTCTATGTTAAAAAAACAACAACATTGCCGCCCTGCAACCAGTCCAGTGCAGAAAGCAAGAGGAACCAGGTGCACTCTGGGGTGTGTAAGGGAATGTCTGACACCGACAAGGCTGAAGGAACTGGACCACCTCAGTCTTGAACAGAGAAGATCACGAGGGCGCCCGATTCGAGTATTCGAAATTCCCAAAATCAACCCAGGGGATTTTTTTTTAGAAGGACCAGTGAAACGCTAACCATAGGGCACCAGTGGAAACTATTTAAAACCAAGAACAGGAGGTGTTCCTTTACTCCGAGGTTTGTGGGAGTATGAGATGAGCCACTTTGCCATGTGGTTGAAGCCGATACCTTGGGTTCTTTCGAGAAACAACTGAGCGCGTTTCCTGGATCAATCAGCTGCTGACTACCAAACAGGAGAGGGAGTGAAAGGTGTCCTCTCGTAACGTTGTTAATCTCTGGTACATCTCGAATGCAAATTTACTGTCCTCACAGGGACAGAGCATACAGCTCGATAACCACAGGCAGGCAACCGGCATATCATCATCCTGCAGAAAAAGGGGCAATTAACCAGGAAATGGGACAGTACTGCAAACGGCACATCAATTGTAAATGAAGCAAAAGCTGGTTGATCGCCTTTGGTAATTAAAACGGTATTTTCAATAGCGTATTTCAATTAAATATGGCTATTTCTTTGTGAGGTCTGTCAGTTTTAAAACAGGGGTCCAAGGGTCTGCGATCCCCTGAGTGAGGCAGAGACACCACCGCACAGGAGAGCCTGGCCTGTCACCCGCACAGCGAGAGCCATTTCCTATCACACTCCCACGTCACAGCACGGGCAGATAACGGAGCTCACCAAGACTGCAGCCTGACGCCATCTCCTGGGCCTTCCCTTACCGTATGGACTGCGCGTTCAGTTTTTCCTGTGCGAGTGTACAAAATCACTTCAGACACATAGGATCCAGAGCCGGCCCAGCTGGGGAACACGTGGCTAAAGTACATGCAATACTGGCTGTGCCGCACTGTAACTGCTGGCGTAGCTACAGCTCAGCACAACATGGGTGAGTAATGCTGGAAGAGGTGTTAGTGGGGCCAGCAGGGGGCGCTCACCCTGTGGTCCATGTGGGTCCTAATGCCCCAGTATAGTGACGGGGACACTATACTGTAAACGGGTGCCGTCCTTTGGATGAGATGTAAAACCGAGGTCCTGACTCTCTGTGGTCATTAAAAATCCCAGGGAGTTTCTCAAAAAGAGTAGGAGTGTAACCCCGGTGTCCTGGCCAAATTTCCCCCTGGTCCTTACCAGTCAAGACCTCCTAATAATGCCCCTCTCTGAACTGGCTTCATCACTCTGCTCTCCTCCCCACTGAGAGCTGGTGTGTGGGGAGTGTACTGGAGCACTATGGCTGCCGTCACATCATCCAGGTGGGGCTGCACACTGGTGGTGGTGGAGGGGAGTCCCCATTACCTGTAAAGTGCTTTGAGTGGAGTGTCCAGAAAAGCGCGTTATAAATGTAAGCAATTATTATTATTATTATTAATGCAAGGTAGTGAGAAAGTCCCCGAGGTCAGGTAGCAAAGGATACCAGCAACAGACATACCAAGGAGTTGAGTAACCCTCTCTTTTCATTATTCATCATTATTCATGTATTTTACCATCTGACCTAAAGACCCATTTACACAGCAGATGTGAGCAAAGTACCTCATTCATGGGCAAGACAGGAGCACCCCACTTGGGATCTGAACCCGCAACCCCTCTGCCATTCCCTGGCATTTCGGTTCTTGCCCAGCCGCAGGTCTGGTCCGGCTGCTTCCTCTCTGAGCTGGGTGTCAGGGGAGAGTCTTCAGTCAGCCGACTACCAAGAAACTCCAAAAACAAAAACCAAGCACACTGGGCGCAGGGGCTGGGATCGCACGATGAGTGTGTCTGATCCAGCCGGACCGAGCTGATGCAATCGTGCGTATGACGTCCATGCTCATGCGCTCTGGCTGGGGGTTAGGCGGCGTGTGAAGTCTGGTGGTATTTGTCTCACGAAGCTCCCGAACATAAGAACGGTTACAAACGAGAGGTAGGTAATTGATCCGAGGATCTCATCCAGCTGTTTCCTGAAAGAAGCCAGGGTATCAGCTTCAAAAACATGGGTGGATATCCTGCTCCATACTCCCACAACCTTTTGTGTAAAGAAAGTTATAACTCTCAGTTCTCTGTGTTCAATGCACTTCCATCTGTATTTCCACTTGTTGTCACGCCCGACATCCCTCCCTAGAGGGCGCTCCACTCGTTATTGTTCCTGTAATTGTTGCTAACTCCCCAGGTGTACCTTGTTATGTGTATTACTTAAAGACCAGCTCCTCCAGTCCTCGGGGCTCAACATTAGGGTACGGATGTCACGAGGCCCCCCTGGCACCAGGATACCCTACATCTGTCTCCTGAGGGCAGAGGCCTCATCCCCGACACCTCCCGCTTCCTGAGCCCGGGGTCTGGAGGATCCCGCCCCATCACCCCTGGACCTCTGTGTCTTGTCTCTCCGTGTGTTCCCCCCTTCCGGGGATTTTAACCTTGTCGTGTCCCAGGATGGATTACTCGCCGCTGGACTCCCGGACTGTGCCCTGACCTGCCTTTGGACCTGTTTGGATTTGGATGCCGTTCTTTGTCTCCCCCGTTCACTGTCTCACGGACTGTCACTATTATTGTGCACTATTAAACCCCTGTGTGTTCCCTTTTACCACGCCTGCTGTTTTCTCCAGCTCTTACCGCATCGCATAGGGTCTACCACAAGACCCGGCACGGATCTCAGTTCGTGGTCGTTTGACTTTGTCAAAGCCTTTAGAGGAAATTTAAATACTTCTAATTTCCCCGGACAGAGGCCATTTACGTGGTGGACAGAATGACCCTATGAGAGGACAGCACTGTGCAGAACTGCAACCAGATAACACTCCCAGGTCACAGTTTCATCCGACAATAACTAGGAGGCCTGGCACAGAGGGAATACTGGCTGGGCTGGGACAGAAAACTCATGCCACGTGGCTCAGCCAAACTACACAATCTGAGCTCATTTTCAGGAATTATTCTGAGCTACACAGCTTCATCTTATCAATGAGGGAAGGACCGAGTGAGTGCACGCCTTGTCTGAACTGTTATTACTAGCTCTGCTGAATTGCCTGATATGAAGTCATTTTTTTCCATGACAACATTATGATTATTTTTAATAGCCGAATTGCCGTGGGCAGCAATAATACAATAGAATGCAGTAAGACTGGAAAGCGGGCTATTGTAATAACCCTGCACTATGCTACAATAATATTTTTATTAATTCACTTGAGTAATGTGCTTATCCAAAGCAACTGATGTCTGGACCAATTTATACTGTAATATGCAGCATTTTTACCTACTGTTTTGCAGTTAGGTCTTCTTGCTTGGTCACTTTTTAAAATCACATGGTCAGAATGATCATTTCTTAACTAGTGGATACTCAAATCTACGTGCAGCCTAAACATGACACTGAAGCAGCTGTCTCTGTGCTCTCTAATTGCAGCTCTGACATAAAATACTGGATGACCCAAAGTTTTCTTCATTTAAACTGCAACAAGACTGAAGTGATTCTTATCAGCACCTCAACTACTGTATCCAGGGCCAATTCAGTAACCCTACATGTGGACGGCATTGTGCTTGAATCTCAGTAAAAAAAAAAAGAATTTGGGGTTGTTGACCTTTGACATACATGCGCAAAATATTGTAAATATATCATTCTTCCATCTTAGAAATATTGCCAGAACACATTTTATTTTTTGTCTCTAAATTAACAGCAAAGCTGGTTAACACATTCATTTTTTGCAGAAATGATAACTGCAGCTCCCTACTCACTGAGGTGTCTAGATCCACACCAAACATACTTTGGTATGTCCAGAATTCAGCACCTGGAAGTTTGACCTGGTTGCGTGCAAGTGATCACATTACTCCTGTCCTGGAGGCCTTGCACTGGCTTCCTGGCAGGTTTCGTGTCGACTTCAAAATCCTCCTGCTCACCTAGAGGGCTCTGCATGACTTGGCACCTCAGTACCTGTCCGATTTATTATCTTCCTACTCCCCACCTCGAAATCTTCGTTCATCTGATTCTGGTCTCCCCTTTCTTCCCCAAGCGCGTTTACACTCCACAGTTGACAAGTCCTTCTGCTACGCCCCACAGCTTTGGAAATCTATCCCCAAGGATAGCAATGCTGAAGTCCAGACTCAAAACCTTCTTGTATTGAAAGGCTTGTATTGAATTGGTGTCTGTGTTTGCTAATGGCGTCTTCTACTGCATTTCTAATCCCTTGTGTTGCTTTGTGCTAATTTTGTTATCTCCTTTGTTGCTGTTTTCATTTGTGTTATCTGTTTTTTTACTGTTCCCCTAAAGTGCTTTGAAAAGATACGGTTAAAGGCACAATATAATAATAAGGATGATGATGATGATGATGATGATGATTATTCAGATGGGCATTACATTAAAGTAGCCTGAGGGATACAAAACAAAAAGAAACAAAACACCCCTTCTTCTCCTTTTAATAATAATAATAATAATAATAATAATAATAATAATAATAATAATAAATACAACTACATGTGTGCTGAGTTCTTCATCCCAAAGCAGAGACCCACTTCTTTCACCCCTGAAGTGCTGCCTCACCTGGGTGATGTGCAGCTCCCATTTTGTCCCAGCAGCCCCAGGTACACACAGGGCGGCAGGTAAAATCAGCTTCACCAACTGAAGGAAAGAGGCACTTGAAGGAGACAGGATCGTGCAGCCACAGAACCGAATTTGTCCACAGCTCTTACAATTGCCCTATAATGAGAGCTTAGTCAGGACCACAAGTTTAAAGGTTTAAGAGGTAGAACAAAATGATAAATATAAATCCTGAAACACTACAGATGCCCGATTTCAGAGACTCCCACACACTTTTAAAGGCCTTTATGTGGAGAGTGTATGCCTTTTGGCACTCTGTGTTAGCTTTCCTCGGAAGAAAAGTGAATGGGAAAGAAAGGAAACAATTGTATCTCCTTTTGATGGATTAGAACTGTTAATCTTCTTGGATGTCTTTTGTTTGGGAGCTCGAATCTCTTTAAAACCACAAGATCTAGTATTCCCTCAGTGCCGGGCTTCCTAGTTATTGTCGGATAAAAGACAGACGTTGAATCCTCACTGTATTGTGTTGTTATTCTGACCTTTATTAAGCTTAGTTCAGGTCGTGCAGTGTATACAATGATTCAGCACAACTACACCTCAAAATCTCTCCTCACCGCTGTACTCTCACGAACTATAGAAATTAAAAATCCAATACACCGCCCTCAACACAACGATGCAGTAAATTAGAGTAATACCGCACAATATTTTAATCACAAACAGCACATTACACTTTATTCATTTATTTTCAATTGTTCCTGGACTTTCAGAGCTACATTAATTGAAATACAATCTCGGAGCACGGGACCTTTTGTAAATATTGGAGATCACATGGCAACACAAAACGGGAATACTGCTTTATTTTTTTTTTCATATATTCACTTTGCGGTTAAATTAAAGACTGTGGTGTGAACCGCTGTTTTCGGACCGCGGAGACTAACCGTTCGGCGCGCGGGTCGCCGTTACCACGAGTAACTGACCTGTCTGCGTCATCGTTTTTGTTTTGCGGGCCACAACGATCACCTCACCCGTCACCTCGCGCCGGGGACGCGCGCCCAAAACAACCAACCGCTGCTCTCTCTCCCGCTGCACCTGCCTCGGCTCAGGTAAGCCTGCGCGCGCCCGCGACGCTGGGTCTTGACAGCGGAGCGCGCCCCCGAGTCCCCCCTGTCTGGCTGGGAGGAGGGTGCGCGCCTCCCGACGACGGCCGGGGGAGCGCGCATCCCCGAGAGAGGCGGTGAAGGGAAGAGAGAGACGGACGGAGAGAGAGATCCCGGCCGCCTTCGCCGAGGTGGAGAAGGATACCAACATGAGCTCTCGGAAGGGTAACCGGCTCTCTTTCATACGCAAAGCCTCGGGCGTCCTGGGCCGGGCTGGGGGGGCAGGTTCGGGGGGCTCGGGTGTGTTTGTGCGCTCCGCACGGCGGTGGTGGCGGCGGTGCGGAGGGCGGGCGATGCTTTTGAAACCGGCAAACTGATGTGTCGCTCTTGTCTGTCCGTCTCTCTCTCTCTCTCTCTCTCCCTCCCCTGCTTCTGCCTGGCTCCCGGGTCGCCCTCCCGCGATCCCCACCGCAGTGCTGGCCATCCAGGCCCGCAAGCGGCGGCCGAAGGGGAAGAAGGACAAGGCAGCCCATCACCGGAGGTAGGCAGCGGTCCGGGGCTGCAGGGCGGCGGCGGAGGCGCCCCCTCTGACAGCGCTGACAGCGGGAGAGCTGACACTGGCACACTCGGCGCACAGACGCGATGGCGGAGCGGGGGGGGGGTGTCGTGGTGCCCTGGGTGCCGAGGGAGGGAGCGGGGCAGCGGCTCCGACTCCTCTTCCCGGGGCTGCCCGGCCGTGGTGTCGGAAGTTGCTATTGGCAACGATCCGCAGCCCCAAAGGGGGGGGGCGGGGGGGGAGGACGGTGGCTCTGGAGCCGGCGGGACAGGCTGTGCCGCGTCTACCGCTGGTGCCAGCCCGCCCAGACCACCTCCTCGCCCGGGCGCTGGGCTGCTGGAGCCGGACCGGGCTGTGATGTGAGGTGATGTGCAGTTCGAGCCCCCGAGCCGAGTTGCTGCCCTGCTGGTGGTTCGGAGAGGGGGGTGGGGTGTACAGGGCTCCGCTGCTGCAAGACGAGAATTGACTGACGTTGACATCTATCGTTGGTGCGAGAGGTGCGAGAGGTGCAAGAGAGAGTTTCACCCAAAACCGGCTGGGTGGGGGCGGAAAAAAAAACACTGAATACGCAAGCGACGGTAACGTAGCAGCTCTAGCGGTGTGCCGGTCCCGTGTTTCTGAACGCTTCCGCGTTCAAGAGCGCCTGGCCGCCGTGCCGAAGCGATGTGATGCTGGAGGCGAGAGGCGCTCTGCTCGCGCGCGCACAGCTCGAGGCTCCGCCACGCGCGGGACCGGGGCAGGGGAGCCCGGGTGACGTCATGGTCATGGCGGGCCACCGGGGGGGGGGGGGGGTCGCGCGCGGCGCTGCCGCCACGGAGCTGGCGTCCCACCCCCGCCCGGGGCTGACACGGCGCTGGCTGGGGCAGAACGGGCTTGTGAACGGGATCCCTGGGCACAGCATCTGTCTGTGCAGAGGCTCCCAAATCCTGCTCGCTGGAACCTCGCTGTTCGGGCCTCTGCGCGACCCGGGGGCTGTCAGTTCGACTCCTGAAGTGAACTCCGACCTGAACTCTTCATCTGCCTGTTTGTTGGGAGGAAGTATTCAACAGGAACCCTAACCCCGCGGGCCCTGCAGACATTCCCCCCTCGGGGAGCAGCGAGGGAGCAAGGCTGCTCTGTTGTCCCCTTTATTCCCCTTAAAGAACAGAAACAAAATTCCTCTCCTGTTATGAACTGTCATGAAAACCGAGGTCCTGACTCTCTGTCGTCATTAAAAATCCCAGGGCGTTTCTCAAAAAGAGTAGGGGTGCCACCCCGGTGTCCTGGCCAAATTTCCCCCTGGCCCTAACCAGTCAAGACCTCCTAATAATCCCCCTCTCTGAACTGGCTTCATTACTCTGCTCTCCTCCCCACTGAGAGCTGGTGTGTGGGGAGTGTACTGGTGCACTATGGCTGCCGTCACATCATCCAGGTGGGGCTATAACTGGTGGGGGTGGAGGGGATCCCCATTACCTGTAAAGCGCTTTGAGTGGAGAGTCCAGAAGAGCGCTGTGTAAGTGTGAGGAATTATTCTTAATATTATTCTCAGTCGGTACCCCCCCACACACACATGCTCACACTCTACACCCCTTCTGAAACCAACTCTTGCAAAGACGCGCTTTGTAGCTCCGGTCCAGTTGTCTTTCCTGCTCGGGCCGGCGCGCCCACACGCCGCGCCGCGGGCGGAGAGCCCGGGGGGGGGGGGGGGGGCGCGCGCCCCGGCCGCCAGCCAGCCAGCTCCTTCCCTCCTGTGCGCCACCCCCTGGGATGGGAGCGGGGCTCGGGGTGAGTGAGCCGCCTGTGACACTGCAGAGTGTGTGTGTGTGGGGGGGGGGGGGCAGGTGTAGGTGACCAGGAGGCCAGGGCCTGGACGGGGGGGGGGGGGAGGCCGTCTGCTGCTGTCATCGATGTCCTGGTGGTCCGAGCGCGCTTGCCTTTCTTTAAACTGCCCCTCGGTGAGTCTCCCCGACTGGATACCCGCCAGGTGGCTTTTAAAACTTTCAACCGGAAAAAAGGGGCAAAAAATAAAGCTTCAGGAGGACCCCAAAAAAAGGAACTGCTTGATTCTGAAGTGTCTGTGTAGCACGGGCACATAGCCGTGTCCCAGCTCACAGGAGTTGGCATTCGTTTAGCTTGTGCACGTAATAAGTGTTAATTAACCGCAAAGACGAGTTCACTCAGGTTTTCTCGCAAACCTATCTATGGGCAATTATTTTCTTGGAAGTGTGTTGTGGATGTGGGATGGCATCCCTTTCGGAATATAAAGTTCTGTCTATTCAGAACTTGTTTCCCAAGCGGCACGCCAGGGTGAATTAAATTATGCGGATTCACGATTCCCTGTTTTCTTGCGCAGAAGCTCGAACTAGTGTTCTACTCCCATGTGTTTTCCCCTTTGATCATATCGTTTCCTCTGCTCTTGCTCTTGTGTCTCTTTTAATTGCACTGCGCCATCAGAAGAGTGGGCTGTAAATGGATCATTTTTACAGTGACCCCAGAATTTGCCGTCACAGCGGTGGGATTTCGTAGGAATATCGAATGAAAAGTGCGGAAGACAAGGAGACCGCTAATAAGTTTGCACAGTGCTGCACGTGGCTAGGTCTTAATGAGAAAGGTTGTTCCTGTGTTCTGGCAGGAATGTTTTTTCAGCATCGGTGCCAAACCCGGCTTGTTGAGAGCTGTAGCCCTGTGTGTTTTCCCAGTCCGCTGGCCTAGGACCTGGGGAAAGGGAGACTGCTACTCATCATTTCTTCAGCTGGGCAGTGAAGGGAAGCCGTCGGACCCCACAGCCTCTGAGGTGCAGAGCTGGTTAGCCTGCTGTATCGGTGACAGTAGCGTTAACAGCATCCGTGTGCGTCAGCATGCAGCAGCCCAGCACTCTACCAGCCCGCTGCTGAACAGAGGAACCCGCCGCCAGCTGGCCTTCACAATCGCATTCACAACCGGAACAAATATCCGAACCGAACGCCGGAGTAACACTGTCCTCCCCTTTGGGACAGCCTCCCCCTGCCCTGAAATCTGAGCCGGGTATTGCAGTCCCGGGACGAAAGAGCAGGTGCCGGGGACAGAGGTTTCCTGTCCCAGTCACCAGACAGCAGCCAGGCCTTTCTAGAGCAGCACGGGCTCGGTGCAGGAGGAGGAAGAGAGCATGCACAGGTGTGTGCTCCCGTGCACGCACTGTATACGAACATGTGAGGCCCGGCAGAAAACCGTCAACACGCAGAAAAAGCGCCTGGTAAACTCTGAACCACTGCTGTATACACAGGTGCGCTTGCCAGTGTTTAATGGCTTCAGCTCTGTCTCGAACCCTGACCTCAGCCTTATCTGTAGAAGTGTTTGCACTTCACACACAAGAAAAGCTGCAATCAGAAAGAGGCTCTGTTTCGAGCCCCTTTGGTCGTTAGTGGCTAATTGATCCTTGGGATCTCGTCCAGCCATTAATCGATAGAAGCCGGGGAAGCGGCCTCAACCAACAATGGACAGCTTGTTCCACACTCCCACCACCCCATGCGTAAAAGAAGTGCCTCCTGTCCTCAGTTTTAAATGCACCTCCACACAGTTTCCACTGGTGCTCCCCGGTTTGTGTTTCACCCTTCAGCAGAAGAAATCCGCTGGGCTGAGTGATTTTGAGCATTTTGAATACTTGTACCAGCGCCCCCCACTGTCTTCTCTGCTCAGTTCCTCCAGCCTGTCAGTGCGGGACGCTCTCCCAAGACCTGGAAGGGATCTGGTTGTTCTCCTCTGGACGGAGTCCAGAGCAGCAGTAACTTTTCTCTTGAACAGACCTGAGCTGGGCTGCTCATTCAAATTCTGAGCGCTTTATTGGCGTGAGATGAATTTACAATGTAGCTAAAGCAGTAACACCTAGCAGAACATTTGCAAACGTTTTACAACAGTAAAATCTTTTCAGACGGGCTCACTTTCTGCTCCCCCGGCCGTGACAGGAGATCACACGCTGGGCCGCCGGCTCTGTTGAGTTATTGCTCGGCGTCTCTCACCCAGGGGTGGAGCCGATTAGCGTTTCTATGCCCTCAGGGTGTTGGCTCTTACAGCCTCACCTGATGAGGTGCAGTATTCTGCACATTCCCCAGCCTATGTCCTCTATAAGGAAGAGTGACCCCTCCACACGCAGTTGGCATTTATGGAATCGGGCTGGAATTTCATGTTTCACTGTTGAAGCTGATAAGGCCTGAGGCACAGTGTCTGAAATGAGTGAGACAGAGTGAGACAGGAGGCCGTCAAGAATTTCTAATGTATGCAGTCTAGATAATGTAGGTAGACATATCTCCTCCTGCCTTTGCTGTACATGCCTATTGGATACAGGGATTTACAAGGATTTATTTCAGTGCCCATTTACGTCAGCAGTTTTTAGTCTAGATATTAAAACTGTATCACCCTGCAACTCAGAACTGGCAGCCCACTGCAGCTCAGAAGTGTGAGCCTGGTCAGTACCTGGATGGGAGACTCCTGGGAAAGCTGAGGTTGCTGCTGGAAGAGGTGTTAGTGGGACCAGCAGGGGGCGCTCACCCTACGGTCCGTGTGGGTCCTAATGTCCCAGTTTGGAGTATTCTGGCCACATTTCCCCCCTGGCCTTCACCAGTCATGGCCTCCTAATAATCCCCCTCTCTGAACTGGCTTCGTCACTCTGTTCTCCTCCCCACTGAGAGCTGGTGAACTCTGGGTGCTGTTGTGGAGGGGAGTCCCCATCACCTGTAAAGCGCTTTGAGTGGAGTGTCCAGATAAGGGCTATATAAGTGTGAGCAATTATTATTGTTATTAGAAACTGTCACATTTCTCAGAGCGGCAGGGAGAGAGTTTCAGAGTTGCTGAAAGTGAGCGTCCTGGGATGCTGGCATCAATCAGAAGGTACGATACTAATAAACGGCCCTGCTTGAAACAGGGAGTCCGGAGAGATGCTAGGTATTGTGTGGATGTGTTGTGTAAGACTTGAAACGTACAATTTGGAACTGAGTGCTGTGGGTAATGAGAAGACCGTGCGGACGAGTCAGGACTCGGGTGACGTGGTCACAGGGCCTCGAGCGTGTCAGAAGAAGGGCAGCTGAGTTTTGGACCATGCGAACTTTGTTCAGGGAGGTAGGGATGGGCAGCAATGCACAGAGGTGTGGGTGGGGAGCTATGTCAGTGTGCAAAGGAAGAGGGGTCAGTTCTGCACCAGATAGCAGAAAAAACACACGTTTTCGGCTGCAGAGCCCTTTCCACACCCTGGAGCAGTCCTGCTTTTCTGCATGCGGCTTTACCTCTGGACCAGGTGAAGGCTTATTCCATGCTGAAAGGAAACGAAACGAGACACAGCGTTTCAGCTGTGGAGCTTACTGCAGGTGCCTGCTCTGTGGTGTGTTGTGTGCATGGAGTTACAGACAGATAAAAGCTGGGCCGACGTATCTAGGAGGGGAGGGCTCTTGGAGACTGCAGACCTTCAGTTTGTGAGCGCTCAGCTCATTGCCCTGACAGGCTGAACCAGTGCCGCCACAATTGCGGAGTATTCAGAGCACAATAGAGGAGACTTAAAATAAACAGCATGTTGTTTGTGTTCTACACAAAAGCAGCATGTCTCTAGCCCTGTACTCTGGCAGGACAATAGAAACTCCCCAGTTTCCTCTCTCTCTCTTCCACTTTTCCCTCATTGTTTCTCTGTTGGTATTTCTCTCACATTTTGAAATTCAAAATTCGCCTTAGTGGCATGAGAAGTATTTGGCAGTACCAATACATGAGTGTTCCAGCAGGAGAGAACAGAGCTCTCTGTCCCTCCCCTGATTCCTCTCTTCTCCTCTGCTTCCCGACTCCCTTTGTCCCCCGTCACAAATACCCTCTCGGTCACAGCAAGGCTGACAGATTGTCAGGTAGAGGCTGTTCTCTTGCCTGATTCCTTCTGAATTGAGGGGGGATTGACTCAGGCAGCCAGCGCGCGGGGGGTGTGTGTGGAAATAAAGCTTGCCACAGAACTGGGGCGCAGACAGCAGTCATCTGGGATCTGGGGTGGCACCCCTCCTCGTTTCACCCCAAGCTCCCAATTAACTGCATCGCTCCCGTTGTTTGATAGATGTGACAAGTTCGAAACTCCTTCCCAGCCTCAGAATGTTTTAGTGCCTGTGGGTTGTTTTACGACTTGCGAAGAAGTGTTAATGGGACAATTAAGGATGACGTTGTCACATTGGATCATTCTTCATAGTTAATAGAACAACGCATTAAAGATGCACTCCTAACCTTTTAGTTTACAGCCCTTGGGGACCAGCAAGAGGGACCCCTGTTTATTCAAGGTGACAATATCCTGCAGAATAAAGAATCCTCTTATTTCTGTTCGCAAGGGCCAGAGCCCAGCTGGGTTTGCAGGGTCTCTCTGTATAATCATGGAGAAGGGGTTATGTTCCTTACTTGTAAGTTAACTGGATAGTTTGAATTGGAGTTCAAGACCACTGTCCCCAACCTCGGAAAAGACCTTGGGAAAGATCCCAGCAATGTTATTACAATACTGACGGCACTGAGATACATTATTTGCAACACACTAGTCATAAATGTAGGAAAGGTAATATGAAGTTCAAAAATATTTTCTGACTATATATTTTGTGGACCTTTGATAGAAAGAAACAGAATGATGTTGATGCAGTAAACAATAATTGCTTATAATCGATCATAATTGCTTAAATATTCAGCCTCTTTGGTATGACAAACCTGAATTAGTTAAGGTGCACCAAATCTGCTTTAGATGCAATAGTGGTTCAGAATAGGTACTGCCTCTGTAATGTTCCTCAGTCAGGTAGGCAATTTCGAGCAAAGATTCAAGCATGAAGACCAAGGAGCTTTCAAAACAAGGGTAAGGTTGTAGAAAGGCACAGATACTGAGCAGAATATAGAAGCATTTCAGTGCCCCTGAACGCAGTGCTGTTGCTGGTGGAGGAGTGGAAGGTGTATTGCTCCACGCAGAAACTGCCCGGGTGTGCCCAGACTGGCCGCCCGCCCAATTCGAGCAGCTGAGCGCAGTGCAGGGTTGATGAGGCCGACGACAGCTTTGACCAGAGCTCCAGAGCTCGGGCACCAGAGGTGGAAGAAAATGTCCACGATTCCACAGCAAAATCAGTCTGCAGTCTGTGGCGGAGTGGAAAATCCCTGTCAGACCCCACATGGAGTCTACAACCAGGCATTTAAGTGATACTGCAGACATGTGGCAAAGGCTTTTGTGGCCAGTCGAGACGAAATCGGAATCTGTTTGGTCTAAATGCACAGCTCGACGTCTGGCCCAAATCCACCGCAAAGCACCGCTCCAGTCGGCACCATGTTTACTGTCAGGCGTGGAGCTGGCTGCCTGCGTTATATTATAGGACCATGTCTCATCTGTGACGAGACTTTAATAATGAATCAACCCCGACCCACCTGACAGAGGTCAAACAATTTTGCAAATATTGCACCATCCCAGCATTCAACCTTAGTAGAGATTTACCCCAGAAGTCTAGCAGCTGTAGTTGTGACCAGAGGTGCTTCCACCAGGACTGATTCTGGACTGTGAGTACTTATGCAATCAATGTATTTTACTTTTCTGTTTTTCTTTGCATATTTTGCTAACATTTAACCTCCCCCCTGCCCCCCCTCCCCTCCACAACAGTATTCAGTTTGAGCATTCAGTTTTTCATTGTAAAAGGTGAAATAAAATGTGACAGGCTGGCACTCTGGTAAGGGCGATATATTTTCTAAGCTGATACCCTGGCTTTTTTCAGTAATCAATAATGAGACCCTCAGAGCAGTTTGCTACCAGCAGCCAAACCAAATAGATGGGCTGGACAGCCTCTTATCGTATGTAATCATTCTGTTTTTAAATACGTTTTTAAGAAAAGGTCCATTACTATGAGAAATCAAGCAAGCCAGATGAGCCAAATGCTCTCCTCTTATTTTCTTCAGTAAGTACTGAGCTTGATTTAATGCTACCAGCCCAGAGGTTTGAGAAAAGAGAAATCAAACTAGCTAGATGGGACTAACGGCCCCCTCTTGTTTGTGATCTGTCTTAAATACTAGGTCTTCTTAAGGCTTTTTCTAGTTTTGCGTGCCTAAAGAAGGAAAAGGATAATGCAGTATATATAGTGATACTGTATGTTCTTTCTGAGACACCTGAATCATATAATGAGCCTTATAATGAAATGTTGTCTTCAGTTCTGTGTCCCAGTAAATGTGCTTTGTGGAGCCTAACAATGAACCGGGCAGTTCTCTGGTTTTGGTTTCTGAGTTGTGCTTTTGTGTGGATGAATGGGAGAATGTTATTTCTTCCCATTGTTGCGATCCCAGCTGTCTGACCTGCCTTTCCAGAGCCTGTGAGCTTGTGGTCGAGAAGATCCAGCTCTGCCCAGCCTCTCCCTGCAACTGCAGCTCTTCAGTTCAAATAGCCTGGAAACCACAGAGCAGGCCGTCTGTTTGTAGCAACTCTGAGATGCATGGAGACGGAGGGCACTGAGAACAGAGGTCAGGGCTCTCTCTCCAGTGCCTGGTAACTGGTACACCCCTCTCTCCTGTGTCATTACTGCAGCGCCCTGCCTTAACCGATCAGTCACTTGAGTAACAACAGCTTTCGGTTCTCATTTCTTAAAGGGTGACTTTTTTTAAATGTATACTTGACTGTAGAGAAAAGTAGCTCTGCCAGGCGGATCAGTAAGTGTTTATGGATATTGTATGAAATTTCAATTTCAAGTCCAACGAGTTTTATTGGCATGACCGATGAATTACAGTGTGGCCAAAACATTAACAATTAGAAGACATTTACAACAAACAAACCCACATTATTATTGTTTAAGAGGCTCTCTCACTGTCCTTTAGGCTGTGACGAGTGATCCTGGTGATCCAGTGGGTTCTGGTAGAAGGTATCGCAGTATCAGAACACCGACAAATTGATTCAAAAACAGTTTCTTCCCCCAAACAGTCTGCATCTTAAACAGCTCATATTAGCACCTGCACGTTAAGGTATGCACTGATTGCACTATGTCATGTCTTGGCTGTATTATAGTGTCTATTGTCTGAACTTATTGTCCATGCCTGTTTGCCATCTGTGCACCTTTTTTTCTCTTTCTCTAATGTTACTGGGTACAGCTGAACGAGTGAGCATTCCAATACACCTGTTGTATATGGCAAATAGAGAAATCTTGAATCCTGAATCTTGAATACTGTTCTGTAGCTCTCTTGAGGAGGTTTGGAAACTTCTGATTCTGGCAGGAGTGGGGATTCTGGGATTTGATTTGTTATTTTAGGGGAAAATGTTTGTGTCATCCCTGAGTTTTTCTCACAGTGCAGATGAAAGTGCGTCTCTGTCTCCGCTTCTCCCTGCTGGCAGTGGGAGCACAGTCTGTCCTGTGTTTCCCGGTTTTTATGGCCAGGCTGTAGGCACTCAAGCTGTATTTATACAGGGTTTATTTCTCTTTGTCTCACCCTGGCCAGTGTGCAGTGTCTTTTTAGGGGCTAGAACGTTAGCCTGTTCTAGTTTGTGTTGTATTTGTGTGTAGTGTTGTTTGGTGTGTGCTGTGATTTGTGCTGTTGTAGCAGTGCTGTCCTGAGGCTGTTGGGATTAGTGCAGCTCAGGGCACCAAGCCTCAGGCCCAGCTGGTTGAGGGAGCTCTTCTCTGGGCTCTGCAAAGCCTTGAGATGGTAGGAGGCTGTGGTCACTGCTCTTTTTAGATCACTGCTCTTCTTAGATATAATCAATGCTTTATTGTTCTCTCCTGTATATTGATTAGCCGTGGATATTGGCCTAATTCAGCCCTGCATGCATGGTCAGGTGTTTTTCTCTGCACTTGGAGAATGTGTGCAGGGCATCTACAGGTTTTTTTTGTCTCATTTAGTGCTATTTTGGCCTGTGATTGTACCCCACTCTTTACTGCCATATAAAGCCTTAGGCAATGGATTGGATTGCACTGTTGAACATCCGCAGCCAGATTTTTGCTGGGGGTTCTTTTTGCATAGATAGCCCTGCTTGCTTTCTTTTTCACAAACAGGAAAGAGCCTGAAGAGCCTCACTCACACCCCAGTGTGCTTCTGCAGCGCAGACCGTGACGGAGTGATATCTGAATACTCCCGGCTTGTTCCGCTGAACCCGATTTGGCTTTTTACAGCTGTGGTCAACTTCATCTCTGCCGAATCTTGAGTGTCTCTGGGACGTCTTTCCCGAACTCGTCTTCACTCCTTCGTGACGTCCTGTCACCTTGAGCCCGTGGGCCCCGGAACAGGGGTGATGGCTTCTGTCTGGACGGTCTGCAGGGATGGGCCGTCCCGTGTCCTGATGTAGAGACCAGAACCTCCCAGTGCCCTGTATTCCAGACAGTCCGCCTGCAGGATCTCACTGTAACGTCATTCGGTCTCTCGATGTGTGCTTCGAGCTCGTCTGTGTCTGTGTCCGAGCGCCCTGCTGGCCTTTTGTTCTGTGTCCATGTCCTCAGTGAGCTTTGGAATGACCCTGTCTGGCTGGGGGAGGGGTGCAGGCCGTGCTGTTTCCAGCCAGAGGGGCTGTCTGCGTTCTGCTGTGCTCTGTCACCCTGGACCTGGAGACTCCTCTCTGTCCTTTCACCCACACCGGGAGCAGGGAGCAGGAGCAGGGAACAGGGCCTGGGCCTGGGGGGGTCTGGAGTCATCAGCCATCGTAGTGATAAGAGACAAGCAGGTGCGCACTGGACGTAGGTCAAAAGACACCCTGTTTAGTGCGCGCAGTGTAGCACTAACTCACCCCCTGGCTAAGCATAGAGTGCAGGCTGTTTCTTGCCGCTTCAGAACAGAATAACAGGAGGCCCTTCTTTAACCCGAGAGCAGTGGGAGTGTGGAACAGCTGCCAAGCCTTGCTGTCTGTGTGGGTATTTCTAGAAAAGACCTGACGAAGTTCTTGGATCGACATCTGCTTGCAAAGCAGATGACGCTGATGGGCTGAATGGCTTTTTGTTGTTCTTGTGTGGTTGCACAGCCTTTAACAAAGCGAAGGACATAAGAGACACAGGCAGGTGTTACAACAGAAGGCAGGTTCCAGGTCTGCAGAATGACATCATCGACGCCTCTGTGCCGAAACAGTCTGGAGCAGGTCTCTGAGGAATACCAGCTCCAGGGTTCCAGACTGCCACTGAAATGGTCACAAATGCGACAAAAAATAAAGATTTGCGACAATTTAATATCTAGTCGCAATAGCGACAGACACTAAAACTTCATTATTTTGTGTGGATATGTGGTCAAATTTCATCTGGTGATGAGGCGTTTATTAATTACTTAATTACTTAATTGCACCTTTAAGTCCGTCCCTTCATCACTGCACAATGTTGTTTGTTAAAAGGTACCAAGCTAAGAAGCTACTGCACACGTTCCCCACGCTGGCTGATCTGCGAGTAATGGTGAAGCGTAAAATGACACTTTTTTTAAAGAGTTGGATGAATCTCCCTCCCGGTGGACCTTCGACCACTGAAACGGATCCTCAAGATTCACCCAGCGAACTTCATGTGAACATGGACGACGGTGCGTCTAAATCGAGCGATTCGTCCGTCAGCAAGGTCTGAACGGCATTTCAGGCACTCCGTGGCTTCAGGAATTCGTTTGGCTTGGCTGTGATGAAGTTAAACAGACGATGTATTGCGACTTTTGTTCTAGAGCCGGTCAGGACGCTGCAGGGAAAACTGAGTTGTTCAAAGGGACGAATCATTTTCAAAACGGAAACGGTAAAAAAAAATACGCGGAGAGCGCCAGACGCATAAAAAACGCTCGTGATTGTGTGATTGTGTGATTGCGAAGTGTACCAGAAGGCAGACACCTTCAGCGCCTGTGAAAAAGCAGCCGAGGAAGGCTTTAAAGAACTGAAAATCCAATGTAACTCACGCGAGGAATTACCGTTCACACAAGATGCCTCCCAGATCTTGCTCATGAAAAAGAACGCAATGGATGTGTCAAAGGCGTATGATAGTTTATTGGGTGCGTTGCCGACGAACTATTTGGATTCTGTAATTTGGTGACTAAAAAAAAAAAGTCATTTGGCTCCTAAACGTTTCACTTTACTTTTAGCCAGTGGCTCCCAAGTAACTGTTTTAGTCTGGAGCCCTGCAGCTCAACGAGCCCACCAGTGTGTGTGTATATACTGTACAGGACCGGCTGCAGTACCTCCATCCTCCATTAGGTGGCAGGACAGGCAAGAGGCTGGCGCAGAAACACGAACGCACACGAATACACACAGCCTTCAGTTTTAGAGATTCCCTGCTCCGGGCTCTAGATCAGTATTTAACAACACGATAGGCGTTGATAATAATGTATTAATGCTCTGTCTGCAGCTCGGGGATTTTTAACATGATATATATGTAACTGTGATGATTGTAGCTTGGCTGGTTTTCTTCAAGCATCTTGATTGTGCCAAATGTGGAATGTCTGTGCTACTGAATAGCATTATGTCAATGCAGAATAATTCTGCTAATGGGTGCATTATCTTATTTTAGTCTTGAGGGATCCTCTACAATTATACTTTCCTGGTTTTGTGGGGGATTGTATAGTTAAAAGCCTCTATTGCACACCAGTTTGATCTGTTTCATGTTCTACCACCTAAACGTTTTCGGAGGAGTAAACACTAAGAGCTTTATATTTCAGTTTTGCTACTCTGAATTATTTTTCGAAGCGGGTCAATGAAGTTGAAACGATATGAGAGATCTGTACAGTTTGGATAACAGTCAGGCAGTGCTGGGCCGATTGTGCTCTGTGTTTTTGTGGGAGAAGTGGCAGCGCGGTCATTTCCCCAGGCACGTGCTCCGGCGTGGTACGAGTGACAGGACACTCTCCATACCTGCACAGCAACACAGCCTCCCCGCGCCTCGTTTGGAAAGGATCTGTCATTAGCATTGACGTTGAGAGATTATAACACCGGGTCACACACACAAAGGAGCAGAAGCTGACCTGGGATACCGACAGTACTAATTGACGTTTGGCAGAGGTTTGTTGTTGAGACCCTGTCTGAGGACTGCAGTGCACTTCAGCCGGAACCAGCAGCCATGTCACTCTGCAACTCCCACCTGGCAGCCCTCTGAAGCTCAGCAGGTGTGAGCCTGGTCAGTACCTGGATGGGAGACCTCCTGGGGAAAACTAAGGTTGCTGCTGGAAGACGTGTTAGTGGGGCCAGCAGGGGGCGCTCACCCTGTGGTCTGTGTGGGTCCTAATGTCCCAGTATAGTGGCGGGGACACTATACTGTAAACAGGCACCGTCCTTCGGATGAGACGTAAAACCGAGGTCCTGACTCTCTGTGTCCAGAAAAGTGCTATATAAGCGTAAGCAATTATTATTCAGACAACTGCCCATATTGGAACCCGAGGCCATCAGGCAGTAGGACACTGTGCTGGTAACTGTATTGGAACCCGAGGCCATCAGGCAGTAGGACACTGTGCTGGTCCTGTATTGGAACCGGTGGCCATCAGGCAGTAGGACACTGTGCTGGTCCTGTATTGGAACCGGAGGCCATCAGGCAGTAGGACACTGTGCTGGTCCTGTATTGGAACCCGAGGCCATCAGGCAGTAGGACACTGTGCTGGTAACTGTATTGGAACCCGAGACCATCAGGCAGTAGGACACTGTGCTGGTCCTGTATTGGAACCCGAGGCCATCAGGCAGTAGGACACTGTGCTGGTAACTGTATTGGAACCGGAGGCCGTCAGGCAGTAGGACACTGTGCTGGTCCTGTATTGGAACCCGAGGCCATCAGGCAGTAGGACACTGTGCTGGTAACTGTATTGGAACCGGAGGCCATCAGGCAGTAGGACACTGTGCTGGTAACTGTATTGGAACCCGAGGCCATCAGGCAGTAGGACACTGTGCTGGTCCTGTATTGGAACCCTAACAGAATTGTGTTAACACCACAGGGAAAAAAAAAATATTGTGTTTAAATGAGATAACAAATGCAAATATCACAATCTACTGTGATAGCAGCTTCGATATTTTTTGAAAGTCTGGAAATTTTTATGATAAATTTAATTAGTAGCTAATTGTTCTTGTCCAGCTGCTTCTCGAAGGAAACAGAAGTATTGGCTTTAACAACACATTAGGGTAGCTTGTTCCACACTACCAGAACTCTTTGTACAATGAGATACCTCCTGTTCCTAGTTTTATATGTATTTAATTTCCACTTGTCTCCTCTGGTTCAACGTTAGCTGTTGATTCTGAAAAGGTCCGCCGGGTTGACTTTTCCAGTGCTGTTGGATTCTTGAATCTGTTCCCACTGTAGTTTTCTCTGAGGCTGCAGCGGGGATGAAGACATAATTTCTGTGTCGAGGAACAGAGCTGAGCATCATGAGCCAGTCGGAGATATTTTTTATATATAGGCAGTTGCATAACCCTGGATACTGCTCTGCCTGCATGCTGGGAAGCCCAGAGCGGCCCCTGACAGCTGCAGTCCCGCGGTCAGACACTAGAGGGAGCCCTGCCCTCAGTCCTCCCCACAGAGATCAGCAGGCAGTGGGACTGTGGCCTCAGTCCTGGCTGCCTGTCCTCCTTTATGCCATTATGTGGATCTGTTTGTATGCAGCTATGTGTCTGTATCTAACTTTCTGCGTGCACTGTGGTTGTCTTTCTCTTTCTCACCATTAATTCCCCTACTCCAGCAGTCTCTTTTTACCTCCTTCATGCTCTCTGCCTTCGTTTATCTCTGCCCCTCTGTTTTTTCATTACTGCACTAAGGCTCTTTTCTCTTTCTTTTATCCATCCACACTTTTGTCTCCCCCATCTCTCTCTCTCTCTCTCTCGCTCTGCTTTTTTTCTCTTACACACTGTGCTCTATATTGCTGCAGCAGCAGCATCAGCACTGCTGTGGTTACCTCTCTCTCTCTCTCTCTCCCTCTCTGTCTCTGATCTGTGTCTGTGCTTCAGAGAAGCACAGCTCCTTCTCCCAGATCTGCGCTGCGTCGGGGCTGGGACTGGGCCTCCTGCCTGCCTGCTCGTCGGCCTCTTTTCCCCGTCTCCCGATCCGAGTGTCCGCCCGCCTTTCTGTGACCTGGAGGGGGCAGGCGGAAGGGGCAGGGGCCGTCACCCAGGCAGTCGCGCCCACTCCCACAGATGCCCACACTTGCGCAGGTCCCATCATTCCGTGCGGCCCGGGAGCCAGCCCCCCTTCCCAGCTCCCCCCTGGCCCGCGTGGCCCCCCGGCTGCCATGGCCTTCAGCCGGCTGTGCCGCCTGGCCACTCAGCTGCTGACTCTTCCGGCCCTGCACCGCTCTGCCAGGTACCGCGCCAAGGGTGGGGGGTGGTGGGGGCATGTGCGCTGCGGAGCTCGGGATTCTGTGGCTGCTGGACGTGTGTTGGAGTTTCAGGCGAAGGGAAGGAGGGTTCTGCTGCTGGTGCTGTACTTCTGCGTGCTCTGGGGAAGTTCCCTTCCTCTCCGTCTGTGCAGCGAGTGCACTGGTCTGATGTACCTGTGTGTGCTCTGGGGCAGCTCTGTCTGTGCAGCGAGTGCACCGGTCTGCTGTACCTGTGTGTGCTCTGGGGCAGCTCTGTCTGTGCAGCGAGTGCACCGGTCTGCTGTACCTGTGTGTGCTCTGGGGCAGCTCTGTCTGTGCAGCTCTGTCTGTGCAGCGAGTGCACTGGTCTGCTGTACCTGTGTGTGCTCTGGGGCAGCTCTGTCTGTGCAGCGAGTGCACCGGTCTGCTGTACCTGTGCGTGCTCTGGGGCAGCTCTGTCTGTGCAGCGAGTGCACCGGTCTGCTGTACCTGTGCGTGCTCTGGGGCAGCTCTGTCTGTGCAGCGAGTGCACCGGTCTGCTGTACCTGTGCGTGCTCTGGGGCAGCTCTGTCTGTGCAGCGAGTGCACTGGTCTGCTGTACCTGTGCGTGCTCTGGGGCAGCTCTGTCTGTGCAGCGAGTGCACCGGTCTGCTGTACCTGTGCGTGCTCTGGGGCAGCTCTGTCTGTGCAGCGAGTGCACCGGTCTGCTGTACCTGTGTGTGCTCTGGGGCAGCTCTGTCTGTGCAGCGAGTGCACTGGTCTGCTGTACCTGTGTGTGCTCTGGGGCAGCTCTGTCTGTGCAGCGAGTGCACTGGTCTGCTGTACCTGTGCGTGCTCTGGGGCAGCTCTGTCTGTGCAGCGAGTGCACTGGTCTGCTGTACCTGTGCGTGCTCTGGGGCAGCTCTGTCTGTGCAGCGAGTGCACTGGTCTGCTGTACCTGTGCGTGCTCTGGGGCAGCTCTGTCTGTGCAGCGAGTGCACCGGTCTGCTGTACCTGTGCGTGCTCTGGGGCAGCTCTGTCTGTGCAGCGAGTGCACCGGTCTGCTGTACCTGTGCGTGCTCTGGGGCAGCTCTGTCTGTGCAGCGAGTGCACCGGTCTGCTGTACCTGTGCGTGCTCTGGGGCAGCTCTGTCTGTGCAGCGAGTGCACCGGTCTGCTGTACCTGTGCGTGCTCTGGGGCAGCTCTGTCTGTGCAGCGAGTGCACCGGTCTGCTGTACCTGTGCGTGCTCTGGGGCAGCTCTGTCTGTGCAGCGAGTGCACCGGTCTGCTGTACCTGTGCGTGCTCTGGGGCAGCTCTGTCTGTGCAGCGAGTGCACCGGTCTGCTGTACCTGTGCGTGCTCTGGGGCAGCTCTGTCTGTGCAGCGAGTGCACCGGTCTGCTGTACCTGTGTGTGCTCTGGGGCAGCTCTGTCTGTGCAGCGAGTGCACCGGTCTGCTGTACCTGTGTGTGCTCTGGGGCAGCTCAGTCTGTGCAGCGAGTGCACCGGTCTGCTGTACCTGTGTGTGCTCTGGGGCAGCTCTGTCTGTGCAGCGAGTGCACCGGTCTGCTGTACCTGTGCGTGCTCTGGGGCAGCTCTGTCTGTGCAGCGAGTGCACCGGTCTGCTGTACCTGTGCGTGCTCTGGGGCAGCTCTGTCTGTGCAGCGAGTGCACCGGTCTGCTGTACCTGTGCGTGCTCTGGGGCGGCTCTGTCTGTGCAGCGAGTGCACCGGTCTGCTGTACCTGTGCGTGCTCTGGGGCAGCTCTGTCTGTGCAGCGAGTGCACCGGTCTGCTGTACCTGTGTGTGCTCTGGGGCAGCTCTGTCTGTGCAGCGTGTGCACCGGTCTGCTGTACCTGTGTGTGCTCTGGGGCAGCTCTGTCTGTGCAGCGAGTGCACCGGTCTGCTGTACCTGTGCGTGCTCTGGGGCGGCTCTGTCTGTGCAGCGAGTGCACTGGTCTGCTGTACCTGTGCGTGCTCTGGGGCGGCTCTGTCTGTGCAGCGAGTGCACTGGTCTGCTGTACCTGTGCGTGCTCTGGGGCAGCTCTGTCTGTGCAGCGAGTGCACTGGTCTGCTGTACCTGTGCGTGCTCTGGGGCAGCTCCCTTCCTCTCCGGTCGCGGTGCAGTGTGGCGTCTGCATGGCTCTGTCTTTCCTGTGCCGTGTTACTCTGCTTTACCGCTCACACAAGATGGTTAGACAAGGCTTTTCCAGCTATTGTTCTGCCCTGTTTTCAGGTCTGGGGATAATCATGGTGAAGTACTGTGATGAATGTTTTCAGAGTATCGTCTTGAGCACACAGGATCCACGCACATGCTGAGCCACATTATCACTGCTGCTGTCCTACACGGTGATGTATTTAATCAGGCTGTGAGATTTGAGTGATAGAGGAGTGTTGTTACACTAGTTTTCAAACAGGTAATTCTGTAGCTCTGCCCTGAGCACCCCCATACGCCTGGGGGCTCACTGGACTCCAAGAGGCTGGGGGAGTCCATCTTAGAAAATACTGAAGGAGAGAAACAAGATCGTTTTGAAGATTTTTCTGTGCATGTGTTTAGAGGAAGTTAAAGGAACTTAATCTTTACAGTCTCAGTAAACGGCCTCTGAATGGAGGTTTGAGATGTTCCAAATTTTAACGGTGATCAAAATATTCAACCTTTTAATTATCTTCTATTTAGATCAGGGAGCAGGACATGACTGCATCGGTTCCCCACAGATATTAGACAGAGCTCTCTATGCGTGAAACTATCACAGAGGCATTGGCCGAACACTGTTGTGATAATAGGCTAGTTATTAGAAGAAAGATTTGTTCTGTTCGTTTTCCTCTATGGTTAACTGTATTATTACTGTGCTCTCTGTCGGGCTGCATTGCTGTGATATACCGTGCTTTTACCCTGTCTCACTGAATTACTAAGCCATCTGTCCAGGCTGGGTAAACTCCAGTCAATCAGCAAGTGATTGTTTACTGCACTGCTAGTCAAGGAGAGAAGCCTTCGTAAATCGCGTTTTGTCAAAACCGATTCAGATACAACAGAAAACACATTAAATAAAACATTGAAAAGTCGATCATAAGGCTCAGAGCTCAGATCTGTGCTGGCGTGCGTATCTGTCTTTTTGCTGTTCGTGGACTTTACCATGACTTGTTCTGTAAAAGATTTAGTATTGCGTTCACGGTACAGAAGATCACCTGTGCTAGTGCCGTCTCTAGTCTGGCGAGTAAAACCTTTATGCAGGGTTTTAAAACATCAATTATTCGACATTTTGCTTCCCTCCTGATGCTTGGCTGTGGGTGGAGTTTTGAATGCAGCAGACCGCTGGGCCAGAGGTGAAGGCGTGGGGAGAAACCTGTTGTAGTAAGAAGAGGGGGCTTTGCTGCAGCTGCCACAGGGTGCTGGAGGAGGCGAGGTGGCAGACAGGCTGAGAGTGTGTGGTTGGCAGTGTCAGGTGTCAGCAGCTTGTACTCCGTCTCTCCTGGCCTCTGTGTGAGCCCTTCAGGCTCAGTGCGCTGGCTGACACGTCCCTGTTCTGGAGATGAAACAGGACTAGCCGGGCTGGAGCTGAATTGGACTGAGTCCTGTTTTCTATCAAGCAGGCCCGTCTCTGTACCGCATTGAATCAGCTGCAGATCTGCAGTACAGGACGGCGGTCCCTGTGCTCGTCTTGTTTTTCATCTGCAGCCACAGCTGCGCAGAAGCCTCTGCTGAGAGCAGATGTGTGGGACTATGAATATTTCATGTGTTTTGTGCGTTAGAGGTGGTGATCTGGTGATCAGGGAGTGAGGTTAGCGCCTTTCCACAGCAGCTGCTGTCTCTTCCCCAGTCTCGCACTCCAGCACGTGTACCGGGCTCACACAGGGCCTTCAGTCTTGACGTTACACTCTTGTTCATTTACAAATGGTAGAATTTGGGCTCCCCCATCTGGAGCATAAAAAGTCCTAGGGGATACAACGCTAAGACCAGCAGTTTATCAAGCCACCACTCTGTCCCTTATAATATCACTTTCACTTTATTAACCCTTTACAATTTCTTGCATTAGGAATGATCTTTTCACATACCCCAGCTTGCTCTCCATGAGACACACAGACAGGGAGAGAAGCTTGGGGTCAGAGCACCGGGTCTGCCATTGTACAGCACCCCTGGGGCAGTTGGGGTTAAGGGCCTTGCTCAGGGGCCCAACGGAGTAGGATTCCTCTGCCGGCTGCGGGATTTGAACCGGCAACCTTCCAGCCACAGGCGCAGATCCTGAGCCGATCCTTTAAAAGCCTGGACTGTAAATATTATATTTATATCGAGTCTGCTGCTTATGTGTGGTAGTTTTAGAATTACAGTATATTCACTTGTGCTTCTGTCAGTCTAGTGAAAGGGCACCCCGAGAGATCTGAGTACCCCTGGACCAGCACTGTTTTACTGTCTGCGGAAAACACTATGCCAGGGTGTAGTCTCAATCAATGCTCCTTCACGACCCATGCAGAACCCATGTGGTCCAGGTACACTGGACTCTAATACACTGAACCCCAATAGCTTGGTGCCTAGTATATTTTATCTTAATAAACTGAATATTTTGAGCCCTGATAAACTGGTCCTCATTACACTGAACCCCATAACACAGAGTTCTATACACCCAACTCTCAAACATGTCCTATATACTTCTAGCCTCACTAATGATACATGTAGCTCCCAGACATACTCCTGCGTCTGTCCCTCTCTTCGCCATCCTTCATTCGTCTCTTCCCCTTGTCCTTGTTTGTTTTCTCCTAGCTTGTTGTGGTCCCTGCTCCGGACAGCGGTCTGCTCAAACTGCTGATCGGCAGGGCAGGAGAGTTCCAGCACTGCGTAACAACAGTCAACAGTTCTCATCTCTCTGCGGCTTCTCAGCCACCTCCCCACTTCCCTCCCTTCTTTGTCCCTCCTTTCATCTCCTGCTCCTCCTCTCTGTGCCTCCTGTCCCTGTTCTCATCCCTCTCTGCTCTGCTCCTCTGTTCCAGTTCAAGCTCACCGCGCTGTATTGGCTTGACAGACGAGCTTCAGTGATGCCAGAGCTCCTCACCCAGTAGGATTGCAAGCTGTTCTGCTTCTGGCAGGAGCGAGGTTTCTTGAATTCGATTTCTTTGTTATTTTAGGGAAGAATGTTTGTCTAATCGCTGAGTATTTTTTTTGCAGTGAAGCAAAAAGTGCCTCTCTGTCTCAGTATCTCCCTGCTGGCAGTGGGAGTATAGTCTGTCCTCTGGACAGCCAGGTCTGTGTCCAGTTTCTATGGCCAGGCTGTGGTCACTGAGCCTGTCCTCTCTGGGCAGTCAGGTCTGTGTCCAGTTTCTAAGGCCAGGCTGTGGTCACTGAGCCTGTCCTCTCTGGGCAGCCAGGTCTGTGTCCAGTTTCTATGGCCAGGCTGTGGTCACTGAGCCTGTCCTCTCTGGGCAGTCAGGTCTGTGTCCAGTTTCTAAGGCCAGGCTGTGGTCACTGATCCTGTCCACTCTGGACAGCCTGGTCTGTCTGTGTCCAGTTTCTATGGCCATGCTGTGGTCACTGAGCCTGTCCTCTCTGGACAGCCAGGTCTGCCTGTGTCCAGTTTCTATGTCCAGGCTGAGGTCACTGAGTCTGTCCTCTCTGGACAGCCAGGTCTGTGTCCAGTGTCTATTGCCAGGCTGTGGCCACTGAGCCTGTCCTCTCTGGGCAGCCAGGTCTGTGTCCAGTTTCTATGTCCAGGCTGTGGTCACTGAGCCTGTCCCCTCTGGGCAGACAGGGTGGTCCATGTCACCCAATGTCTTAGTCTGAAGTTCATTTTCTTCTGTTCCTGTGTCCCTCCTGCCGCGGCGTGGTGTCTTTGGGCTCAGTATCCAGCCTGTGTTACAGTTGTGTGTCCTTGTGCGTGAGCCCGTGTTTGGCTGGTGCTCTGGTCGTGGCAGTGCTGTCAGGAGGCTGTTGCAGTGGGTGTGGTTCTTCGGGACAGTGAGCTGAGGGGACTCTTTTCCTGGCTCGTCTCACGGCTCAGCAGAGCCTCGAGTGGCTGCAATTCTGGTCACTTTTTTAGGTGTAGCCTAAATATTTTATTGCTGTCTCCTGTGTATTGATCAGCAGTGGGTGTTGGCCTAATTCAGCCCTGCCTGCATGGCTTGGTGTTTTTCTCTGGGTGGGGAGAATGTTTTACTCTGAGCTCTGTGTGCAGGGCTCCTGTAGGGGCGTTTGTCCCATTTAGTGTCACCCTGCTCTGTGATGAACCCACACTGCAGAGAGCTGGATTACACTTTCAAATATTCCTACCGTGCCCCTGTTCCTCTCTGTCCCTCCTCTCCTCGCTCGGCCCTGTGTCCCTCCTCTCATCTCTCGCCTCCTCTCCCATTTTTGTCCTCCTCCTACTGATGCTTCTCCTCTCCCCGTCTCTCTGCCTCTTCTCCCTCATCACCTCCTTTCCTATTTTCCCGGTCTCTTTCTTCTGCCTCCTTCCGTGCTCTGATCCCCCGGGCTGCAGATAGACAAGCCCGCTCATCTGCAGCTCCTCAGGTGCGTGTGAGCTAGCTCTCCGCGGGAAGCTTCCTCTCTGATGAACGGATTTTTGTGCAAGTGTGGGAGGCAGGATTCTCTGATCCTTCGCTCGTGCCTTTACTCCCTCAAGCAGCCAAGACGTGCTTTGCGCAGCAGTCCGCTCCATTTCAGGTTGCGCTCCATTTCAGGTTTTACCGGGGGCAGACTCTTGCGCACAGAGTACTGATGAAACGGGTACACGTATACATCATGTTTTTTTTAGGGTCTCATCTGTCTCTGTAGATGTATTCTATTGAATTTGTTTATCACACACTGCTGGTTTATACAAGACCCTGCCGCAAGCAATATGTGAAATGGATCATACAGCTGTGCTGTTGGAGTGTTAATCTGCACGTTCACACACAGATATACAAGCCCAGATCCTTTGACCTCTCAGAGATACTCTGTACGCCTCAAGCCCTGGACAGAAGCCCTGTGCATAATTGATCTATGCTTTCCAACACCGTTTTCCTAACTTATTTGCCTGTACTTGTAGCTTTATTTGAATCCCTTTGAGGTGCCTGGGAGTGAAAAAGCACGACATAAATGCAAGACGGCTGACGTGTGTGTTTCTCCGAGAAAAGCACCTCGCTGCAGCGTCGCTCACCCCCAGCAAGAGGCCCAGGTTTTTTGCCGTGGGCTCGTGGATGGAGAATTTCATCAGAATGCCAGATATTTTTGGAAAACGGTTCTGGTGCTGGGAGCTATGTTTAAGTGCCCTACTTTTGAGGAATGTTTTTCCAATAGAGTGGCAGACGATAAATTTAGGAGCTGAAGGAGAGACAGTTCGAAGGAAAGGTGAGGAGTTGTACAGTCGAGAGCCTGTTTCCCTGTTCCTCCCGGCGTGGTTGCTAGCAGTCACTTGGTACGAGGCTCCCGTGCAGCTGCAGGAAGCCAGGGGGTCCGCATCAACAGCATGGCTGGTTAGCGTCTTCCAGACTCCCACAACCCTTTGTGTAAAGTAGTGCCTCCTCCTCTCCATGATCAGTGGCCTTCCATTTAGGTTCCACTTGTGTCCTCTGGTTGGCGTTTCACTGTTCGCTCTTAAGAAGGCCACTGGGGTGACTTTGTCTGTGCCTCTGAGGTCTCCTCATGGTCTCTTTTCTGTTCAGGACTGAAAGGGCTCAGCGCCTTCAGTCACTGTCCCTGTCAGTGTGGGATATTCCTCTGAGCTCCAGAGTGTGTCTGGTTGCTCTTTTCTGAGGTGATTTCAATGCCAATGCCAACGCCAACGGTGACCACCGTTGTTCTCCATATTCTAAGTTAGGTCATGCTGGTGAATTTTAATAATAATAATAATAATAATAATAATAATTGCTGACACTTATATAGCGCTTTTCTGGACACTCCACTCAAAGTGCTATACAGGTAATGGGGGCTCCCCTCCACCACCAGTGTGCAGCCCCACCAGGATGATGTCACAGCAGCCATAGTGCACCAGTACGCTCCCCACACACCAGCTCTCAGTGAGGTGGAGAGCAGAGTGATGAAGCCAGTTCATAGAGGGGGATTATTAGGAGGCCATGATTGGTAAGGGCCAATGGGAACTTTGGCCAGGACTCCGGGGTTACACCCCTACTCTTTTTGAGAAACGCCCTGGGATTTTTAATGACCACAGAGAGTCAGGACCTCGGTTTTACGTCTCATCCGAAGGACGGCACCTTTTTACAGTATAGTGTCCCCATCACTATACTGGGGCATTAGGACCCACACAGACTGCAGGGTGAGCGCCCCCTGCTGGCCCCACTAGCACTTCTTCCAGCAGCAACCTCAGCTTTCCCAGGAGTCTCCCCTCCAGGTACTGACCAGGCTCACACCTGCTGAGCTTCAGTGGGCTGCCAGCTAGGAGTTGCAGAGTGATATGGCTGCTGGCAATTTTGAATTTTGACTTACAAATCCTCACGTTCTTTTTGCTCCATCCCAAGAAGAAGAAAACGATGCTTCAGAGTCTCTTTGGAGTAGTTTGGGTTGTGTCCTGCCTTGAGTTGAAAGTGAGTGTCTCCGCTGCCTCCGTGCCACACTCTGCACTTGTTTCCATAAACAGTCTCTGTCGGGCGTCTGGTCAGTCTTGGATTTTCTCTACATTTCTTGGAATTTCTCCCGGAGCTTCTACAGTTCTTGCTAACTCTTCTATTTACAATCATCCGTAAACGGTTTATTTCCAAATGTCTTATTATTTAAAGCTAGATCATAAACGAATTTTGCTAACTATGCCGGAATCTAGGCCTTTGACATACAGAGCCGTGATCCTGATCCAAATCCCAGTGGCACTTGCCTAATAACATCCTCATTACTCCTTGAGCTTTCTGCCCTTTTCCGTGCTTTCGGTTTTCTCTCCGCTACCCCGTTCTCAATACCAGCATGCATTACCACCTGCAGTTTGAGACTAAATCTTTTATGCAGGGCTGAATATAACGTATCGAATGCTTGGCTTGTATGCATTATCGCGGTGGCTTGTTAGTTAAGCAAGACCGTTCCAGAATCCACATTGACTCTCCTGTAGGATTCTGTTTCCATACTGATGGTTAGTGCTATTTATTTTTCCCACAACCCTGTATATAATAAAAGTCCGACAGCTACTTGGTTCATTCTGGATACCCTTTTTATGGGTGGGCACAGTGTTAACAGTTCTGCTTGGGCATTACAGCCATTTTGAGCCACTGTTGGCAGAGGTTTGATATTGCTCGTTTAATTCCTTGTTGTTTCTTTGGGTGCACAAGCCTCCACCCCTCTTACCCACAAGCACACAGTCGCCTGCTGTGTTAGCACTGCTGACTCGCCTGCAGGGTCTCATGGGACAGCTCAGACAAGCCTGGGACAGGGCATCTCACCCTGTTTTGAAAAACACGGAATACACCTAAACCCGTTTCAAATGGTAATTCATTCACCGTATTTTAAAACAGAGATTTGATTTGTCGCTAACATTTTTATTTCTCTAACATTTGTCACAGCTGCAGACTTATCTTTGTACCGAAAGCACATTTGCATAAATCAATTTGCGGAGTTGGTAACGATCTTAGTTGGAACTTAATCTCAACCAAACAAATCGTGTATTTGGAAGAACAGGCTTCATATTTTCTAATCCTCCCCATCCAGAATGTTGACTTCTGTCTCAGACTGACAGCTGTTAGGCGGTCAGAAATGGAAGCTATGCTTGTACATTTTTCAAAATATTTTTAACCGTTTAATTTCGTCCAGCGGTGTCAGTTTCTGCTCGTAGTGCATGCACTGAATGAATTATTGCAGTGTGTTCCCATGTGCACCAAGGAAGCACCAGCTTGCACTGGATATGTGCAGGTTCTTACATGCAGGAAGCAAGGAGACACAATTTAAATTTCACATGGGTAGTACTGAGGTCCAAGAAGTAGGCTGGTGTAGAAAAAAAGATCTAGGAGTTTATGTAGACCCAACACTCTCTTCAACTTCCTAGACAGTGCAAGGATGCAACAAACACTGCCAGTAAAATGCTTTGATTCAGGCAAGAGAAAGAGAAAGAAAAAGGTGGACAAGCAGCAGAGCAGCAATGCCCACTGAGCCTGGGAGAAACACAGAGAACGTAGCAACTGCATTGACAGGACAACACTCTGACTGCTGTGAGACAACAGCTGCCACTGTTCTGTCAGCTTTCTTAAATCGTTTATTTAGCTCGCACTGTTTGCAGTGGAAATATTTGCTTTGTGTGGCGATTATGTGTTGTATCTGTTATTGAATTATACTGAACTGCCTCTGAGTTTGATATGTACTGAGAGAAAATCTCTGCCATCTTAGTATTGTTTCTCGCAGCAGTGATGTAAACAGCTGTGCATTGCAACACTGCCCCCCAGTGGACAGAGTTCTGTACTGTCCGCTACCCTCACTGCTGCTGGTGATACACTCGCCACTGCAAAGCAAAGACTCTGTAACAGTTACTTTGAAGCTAGGATGGAATTAAGGGGTGTGTTGGCTGTAAGGTGGATGCAGTAGTGATGAGGCTCGTCAAGTGCTTGGGCAGATAATCTGTTGAGTAATATAACTGAGGACCTGTGTGCACATGCCCACGATGTGTGGATTGAAAGCCACATCTGTGGTACAGGCTGGGAGGCAGAGAAGAAGGTGAGGCTGTGCAGTGAAGTTATACAGACTGAGGTCCAGTGAGGTTATACAGGCTGAGCTCCAGTGAGGTTATACAGGCTGAGGTCCAGTGAGGTTATACAGACTGAGGTTCAGTGAGGTTATACAGACTCAGGTCCAGTGAGGTTATACAGACTGAGCTCCAGTGAGGTTATACAGACTCAGGTCCAGTGAGGTTATACAGGCTGAGGTCCAGTGAGAATATAGAGACTGAGGTTCAGTGAGGTTATACGGACTCAGGTCCAGTGAGGCTGTGCAGTGAAGTTATACTCACTGGTTATACAGCCTGTATAACCAGTGAGGTTATACAGGCTGAGGTCCAGTGAGGTTATACAGACTCAGGTCCAGTGAGGTTATACAGGCTGAGGTCCAGTGAAGTTATACATACTGAGCTCCAGTGAGGATATAGAGACTGAGGTCCAGTGAGGATATAGAGACTGAGGTTCAGTGAGGTTATACAGACTCAGGTCCAGTGAGGCTGTGCAGTGAAGTTATACAGACTGAGATCCAGTGAGGTTATACAGGCTGAGGTCCAGTGAGGTTATACAGACTCAGGTCCAGTGAGGCTGTCCAGTGAAGTTATACAGACTGAGCTCCAGTGAGGTTATACAGACTGAGCTCCAGTTAGGTTATACAGACTGAGGTCCAGTGAGGTTATACAGACAGCTCCAGTGAGGTTATACAGACTAAGCTCCAGTGAGGTTATACAGACTGAGCTCCAGTGAGGTTATACAGACTGAGGTCCAGTGAGGTTATACAGACTGAGGTCCAGTGAGGTTATACAGACAGCTCCAGTGAAGTTATACAGACTGAGCTCCAGTGAGGTTATACAGACTGGGCTTCAGTGAGGTTATACAGACTGAGGTCCAGTGAGGTTATACAGACAGCTCCATTGAGGTTATACAGACTGAGCTCCAGTGAGGTTATACAGACAGCTCCAGTGAGGTTATACAGACTGGGCTTCAGTGAGGTTATACAGGCTGAGGTCCAGTGAGGTTATACAGACTGAGCTCCAGTGAGGTTATACAGACTGGGCTCCAGTGAGGTTATACAGGCTGAGGTCCAGTGAGGTTGTGCAGTGAAGTTATACAGGCTGAGATCCAGTGAGGTTATACAGGCTGAGGTCCAGTGAGGATATAGAGACTGAGGTCCAGTGAGGTTATAGAGGCCGAGGTCCAGTGAGGATATAGAGACTGAGGTCCAGTGAGGTTATACAGACTGGGCTCCAGTGAGGTTATACAGGCTGAGGTCCAGTGAGGTTGTGCAGTGAAGTTATACAGGCTGAGGTCCAGTGAGGTTATACAGGCTGAGGTCCAGTGAGGATATAGAGACTGAGGTCCAGTGAGGTTATAGAGGCCGAGGTCCAGTGAGGATATAGAGACTGAGGTCCAGTGAGGTTATACAGACTGGGCTCCAGTGAGGTTATACAGGCTGAGGTCCAGTGAGGCTGTGCAGTGAAGTTATACAGGCTGAGATCCAGTGAGGTTATACAGGCTGAGGTCCAGTGAGGATATAGAGACTGAGGTCCAGTGAGGTTATACAGACTGAGCTCCAGTGAGGTTATACAGACTGAGCTCCAGTGAGGTTATACAGGCTGAGGTCCAGTGAGGCTATGAGGTGAGGTATTTGTTTTTTTATTGTAAATGTCTTACACATTTTTATTGTTTTGACAACACTATACTATAATTCATCGGCTATGCCAATAAAACACATTGAGTTTGAGTTTGTGATCTGCTTTTCTCTTCTCTAAGACACACTGTCTCAGAGAAAGGTACCTGTGGTCATCATGTCTCCACTTTCAGTAATGTTTATAGTTTTGAGCAGAGTCAATCAGCAAATGGAGGTTCTAACTTGGGAGTGAACTGAAGATTCAAGATTTGAAAAAATATATTTCTCTGTGGTTTGTTTTTGATAAAACACTTAAAGTCATTAATAATAATGATTGATTTTTGAATATCATCATCACTATTATTAAGACAGGTTTGTAGTGAGGCAGTGACAAAAGGAGACAAGGAGGCTGCTATAAGACAGTGGGTATGGAGGCTGTGCTGTCTTTGAGACTTCTCTCCTCTGTACAGGTATTACATCAGGACTGTACCATCTCCCACTGCCTGGGGGGTGCTTCACTGCTACAGAAAGAAGGAGATTGAGAGATACTTAAACTGTGCATAGAAACTCCCCTCAGTCTCGCAGGAAAGGAGGTCTAAGGGCTTCAGGCGAGGGGCTGTAGCACAGTGTGTCAGTGGACAGTGCATGTATGTGCTCACATGTGTACAGATGTATTTGTTCCAGCTGGAGTGCTGAAAGACAGCACTGGGCTATTGTTCCTTGCAGGCCCTGCCGATCGGTGCATGCTGCCTCTTCCCCAGTGAATCAGACTCGCACACGCTGCCGAGCACAGGGGCACGCAGCACGTGCTCTTCCCCAAGGGGAAACGCGGAGAGGGAACGCACTGGCTTTGACAGCACGATAAACCGTCATGCCAGTGAGGCCCCTCGAAGGGGAAATGATCAATATTGTTACCGGACTGAAGGGAACGGATTTGTCTTCTGTCTGTCCAGAACGTGGCAGGTCTTTATCCATGCCAGTAGGACGCCTGCGAGTGGGGATCAGAGAGGGACAGTGTTAGAGAGAGACAGGGCTGAGTCCCCCTCCGAGATTCTGCTCTCTTCTGCTCAGCCATGTAGAACAAACCCATCTGCTAGGAAGAGAGAGAGAGAGAGAGAGCCAGGTGGACCGGGGGCCTCAGCGATCCGAAGGCGGCTGTAAGGAGAGGGGACGTGAGGGGTGACAGGGGGACGAGGGGACAGAGAGAAAGAGGTGCGCTTGTTGCCCAGTACAGGCGGAGTGAGGGAGGGCTGGGTTGGGTTGTCTCGCACCGCGAGAGGGGAGTTGAAAAGGAGGAAGGGAGAGAGCTAGTTTCAGTTTCCTGTGTGGCCTAGAACCAGCCCCCCCCCTCCGCCTCCTCTCCCTGCCTCCCCCCCTTGCCGAGAGCAGGCGGTGGTTTGTCCTGTGTGCTCACAGCCCTGTTGTTGCGCGGAGCTGCAGGAGGCCGCGGAGCGAGAGTGGGAGAGCTTTCTGTCCATTCATCCCCGCGCACGAGTGCCGGCCGTCTCGCTCCGGAGGGAGGGGAGCGCACACACCCCCCCTGGGCCAGAGAGAGAGAGAGAGAGAGAGAGAGAAGGGAGGAAGGAAGCAGGCAGTGCTCCGGAGAGGCGTCTGGCATCGCTGGCCTCCGTTCACACGCTGCAGGATTTCTTTTTTATCTTCCCCCGGTGGGCGATCCAACCATCTTTCACTCTCCCTCCAGCGCTGGAGCAGGGAGAGGGAGAGGGGGAGAGAGGGAGAGGGAGGGAGGGAGGGAGCTGTGCCCTCCCCCACAGGCTGAGAGCGGCTCCGAGGGAGAAGGAGGCAGAACGAGAGAGAGAGAGAGAGAGGGACAGACACAGGCAGGAAGGCAAGAGGAAGAGAGGAGGAAGGAGAGTGAAGTCCGGATTGCTAGCGATTCCCTGCGAGCGTCGTGCCTCCCGGAGAGCGGAGCGGCCCCCTCGCGCTGCTCATGTCCGTCAACTCGGAGAAATCCTCGTCCTCCGAAAGGTAACCGTGACAACTGCGCACGGCGGGCTGTCCGCCTCGGCTGCCTTGCCCCCGCTCTCCCTTCCTCCGGTGCCCCCGGTGTCTGGCTCTCCGGGATGCTCCGGTAGGTTCCCGTGCGTTCGCCTATTGTTCGTTCCCGGCGTTGCGCCGCGCCGAGGGGCTCGGCGGCTCTCGAAGCCTGTAGCGCGCACAGCACACGCACACACAAGCACACGGGGAGAGGGTATCCGTTTTGTTTATCCCGGCAGACAGGGATGGCGGATCGCTGATGCCTATGCCAGCCCAGAAAACAGAGACGAGCCTGTCCGGACAGGCAGAGGGACGGAGAGACTTGTTGAGATGGGACAGACAGATGGACGGTTGATAGTATCCATGCAGGAGGAGGGAGAGACAGACATGAGCATACCACTGACGTGCGGACAGACAGGCAGACAGACAGACAGACAGACAGTGTGGCTGTGCAAATTGAGCACCTCATTGTGTCCAGCCTCCTCACACTGTACATGAAGCTGTGCTGATATATCGAGGCAGAAAGGAGAGAGCCGTAGAGTGATCTTGAACACAACCTGTGGTTATTTGTGTAATGAGCAAGTTAGATTTCTGAAGAGACCGGGGGGAACCTAGAGAAGATATTTCAGAAAGACCCAGTGGTACGACCTGTATTTATTTTTTTTCCCTTGCCTTTAGCAATCCCTGAGACAGGGATTAACACCCATGCTCTGATGAGAAGCGCCCTGGGGTCCTTTGTGATCACCCTGGGGTCAGACAGACAGTATCGGTTTCATGTCAGATCTGAAAAATATCACTTTCTACTGTACGCTGTCCTGTTGAGGTCTTCAGAAGCTGCTCTAGGGTCTCTGGCCTTGAAGAGCGCCTCCTACTGGTCCAGTAGCATTTCATAAGTGACCCGATTTTCCTCTGATGTCTCCAATCCAAGCAGTACCGACCAGGGCCCGCCTTGCTGAGCTTCCACGACCAGGTCGGGCCTCATCACTGCTTAGGCTGCAGACTGGTGGTTTTCTTCCCGCCACGGTAGGATTTTGGACCTACGTCAGGCAGTGGACTTGAAGCCAGAAAAGGCCTTAATTGTAGCTGTGCTCCCGTATGGCATGACAAAACGAAGGAGTTCGCCCAATGGCGGAATAGCGGCCAGCCGTCCCAGTCAGTGTAGCCTGGGAAACCATAAGAACTGGGAACCTGCGAGGTGTAATCTGACTGGAAGCTGGTGCAGAGGCTGCCCGGACAGTTGTGTTGGGGGATTCATGCTTCCTGTAAATAGTTACCGAGGTCTGATTTCAGGGTGCATGCTGGATGTTAGCCCTTGCCTGTGCCCTAGTCCTTCTCCCTCTCTCCTCCTGCCTCCGGGCTGTTTCGTGAGCACCGCTGCACAAGCACCGGCAGAGCCCTTCCCCCGAAGATTTGATTGGGAACGTCAGGTCGGGGCTGGGGGACCCCCCCTCACGAACTGACGTTTTCCTGTAAGAGGCAGCTCCGTGCAAACGGTGTCTGCGACGGCTTCGGCGATCAGAAGGTTTCGGTGAGAAGATGCAGGCGTCGTATTCAATGTGTGTACAGGTCTGTAATGGGGTGTGTGGTTTCTATGGAAACAACAGCACTACCCACGAGTTTGCCCACCAGTACACCAGTGACTGAAAAACGTTTGTGAGAAATCGGCATCAAATCCAAGGGGAAAATACCGGTTTCTACCTAAATAGGCTATATGACAGAAGTCATCTGAAAACTAGATGGGACTTCTGTTTGTCATCTATGAAGTGAATTCTCTGTGTTCTGTTATCCTGGCCTCAGAAAATATCGGAAAAGGATGTCATCTGACTGCAGAATTAGCCATTGCCCATCTAAAGAACGTTGGGACATAAAGAACACAAAAGAATGCGTGAAAAAGCATAGTGACCAAGCAACATGGCCGCCCCAGAAACCAGGCTGCAGCGCACATTCTGTAGTACTGTACTGTAGTGTTTGAGTGCTGCCGAGGTCTCTTCATTTGTGTGGGTGTTTGTTGTATGTCTTCATCCTCTGTTAATGGTATCATATAGAAATTCATCTCCTTGTAAGTCTTCATTAACCTTAAAATAACGAGAGAAAAAATTAAAACAATTCCCAATTCATATGTTAGGACTTCAGAATGTCTTCAAGGTAGGTTAATGAATTCATCTTAGGCTGATCCTAGGGGAATCATTCCAAGGAGGTGCCTCCCATGCAAAAGCAGACACCTTATTCTGCATCTGTGCAACAGCTGATTTGTGTTTTGCGTGCGTGTTTGCTACAGTGTTGTGTGTAGCGCAGCACTGAGTGGGCGGTGTTATAAGTGTACCGGGAGTGATGCACTGAGAGTGGGGGGTGATGGCGTGTGTCCTGCAGCTGAGCTCCCTCGACTCGCTCTGCTTTGAGAGCAGTCACTCTGATGGTCAGCCATCACTGACCTCACTCCCAGCCCACCGCTCTGCACCTCGGTGTCCTCCTTCATTTACCCGGCACGCATTCCTTTCCCTCACTGCCTTCTGAGTGACTCGGCCCAAGCAGAACCCTCTGTTTGTTTATCGGCTCTCCCTGTGCTTGCAGATCCTGAATACTGTTTCCCTTCCAAAAAGCGTTCATTCAAAAATGGATCTGAAAAAAAACAAACTTTGAAGGATACAACATCTTACATTTTTCACCGATTTCCATTGCTTTTACTGTAATCACATCGTCTGAGATCCAAACCACCTAAGAATCACAGCTTTTTTCCCCATTGACCTCTGGAGGTTAGATTAGGATAGTTTTCTGGTGTAAGACTCCCCCTTCCCCTATATACAGTGGGTATTCTGCAGCTATTCTGCAGAATAGCTGCAGAAATTCTCACCCGTGGGTGGCATGGTTAGCATGCAATGCACAGTGGTTGGCGTTGCAGCTTCACGGCACTGGGTCCCCGAGTTCGATCCCTGGGGTGTTATCTGCGTGGGGTCGGTATGTTTTTCCCCGTGTTCACATGAGTTCCCTGCAGGTGCTTCGGTTTCCTCAAAACTGTCCAAAAACATACTGGTAGGTTAACTGGCTTCTGGGAAGGTGGGCCCTAGTGCGAAAGTGTTTATGTGTGTGCCCAGACATGGACTGACGTCCCACCCAAGGTATATCCTGCCTTGTGCCCGTTGTTTGCTCACAAACATGCCCACTGTATATAGGGGAAGGGGGGGTCTTGCACCAGAAAACTATCCTAATCTAACCTCCAGAGGTCAATGGGGAAAAAAGCTGTGATTCTTAGGTGGTTTGGATCTCAGACGATGTGATTACAGTAAAAGCAATGGAAATCGGTGAAAAATGTAAGATGTTGTATCCGTCAAAGTTTGGGCCTTTGGCATCTGGAAGAAACTCCTGAGCCACGTGGCTGGGGCTAGCTCTCTGGGATCCCTCGGGAAGCTGCTGGCTGATGAATTTCTGAACAAGTGATCGCGCGAGGCAGGCCGAGCCGCCTCCTGTCGTTACAGACCTTCCTGTTCTTCAAATCCGTATTCCGGCTGTTTTCCGGGCGAGGGAGTGTGAACGTTAGGGGTTCACCAGCAGCGGCGCTGGGCCGTGCTGCTGTCAGGGGTCAGGTTGTGATTTCGACGTGATCAATACGGCGGCCTGGACTCGAAAACGCAAATCTTCCTTGACGTTGCGCGGGCCCGCGTCACGGCTGCAGGCTTCAGATCAGCCACGCCAGGCGTGTCTGCGGTGGCCATGGCTTCTACAACGGGACAGTGTGGTGGAGCCCTTGCAGGACTGGGTTTTAACCAGCTGAATTGCGGACCTTTTACAAAGTTCCTTTTGCCCAGATAATATGTCCGTTCACGGTGTGTGGTGCAAAATTAAGTACACGCTCTCAAGATGACACAGAGATAAAGAATCCTGGGTTTTGATTTAGATTATTTTTAAAAAAGTAACACAAAGTAATTTTTGTGTGTTATTTGTCATTGATTCTTGTTTTTATCTACTATTAGGACTTGGTGAGGTCTGGGTCAAGTCCATCTACATGTGTTAAACCAGTAAAATCTTAAGGGGGTGTACTTTTTCACCACATTGTACGTAAGATCAGTACTGACTTGTTGGTTTAATAGATGGCTGTTTTTTTTTTTCCCTTGATACCCGCTGGTTGGATATGAATGGTTTCAGAGTCGGGTGATGAAGATCAGTAAATCAGCTGAGGATTAGATGGAGGGGGTTGGGGGTGGAACTGTCAGGGTCACCTGCCCATGTTCAAGAGCAGAGGCCTCTATCTCCCCTTCATGCGCCCCCATTTTAAACCAGCATCAGCATACAGTGCACTCGCAGTGTGAGAAACAGGGGCTGAGAGGGAGGCTGTCAGGCCCCTCGGTCTGAATTGGTTCCCTAGCGGCCTGTGGATTCAGGCCTGGATTAATCAAACCAGTTTCAGTTTTGAGCCTCTGAACCCATCTCCTGATGTTGACTTCCCAGAAGGCTGGTGCCAGCAGCCATCGGGCGACACACTGGAAGTATCTGAGTGCCAGGGAGCTCAGAGGTTTGTTTAGCTATACCTGAGCTCCTTATACAGGTCTTAATTTGATGAAGGGTATTTATTGGATGCATTTAGGATGAAAGCTTCATGCTTTGGTGACTTAGAGGAGGGACCCGGTAGTAACTCCTTAGGGTGCTGAGTTTCATGCAGTGGCAGGGGAATGTGTCCAGGCCCTGCAGGGACTGGGATGACTCTCAGGCGGACCTCACTCCGAGAACGTCTCGTCTTAGGAATGTTCACTCTCGGCCCTTACAGCCGTTCCCATAAAACGACTCCGCCGAAACGTGCAGCAGATATCTTCCGGACGTCTTCAGGAATCCCACAGGGAAGATCCTGCTGGACTCTCTTCAGAGGAAAAATAAAGTATTCCTGAGGATGTCATGGGGGATACTGGCAGCAATCCACGTCCAGCAGGATTCTTATGTTTTCCCTGCATGGTGTTTGATATTTGGGCTGCTGCTGCTGGTAGCTGTTAAACATCATTGAATCTCCACCCCAGCAGACCAGGGGACTCGAAAAGCACGCAGAAAGCTCTGTTGAGTTTCATTTGTATTAGCTGTATGTGGAAGGTATATCAAGATGGAGATATCGATGTTTATAAATACTATAGGAATCCCGTTTTTATTTGTTTATTTTACCGTTATAATTTCTGATGGAAACAAATGGAAAAGAATTAGAAATTAGTTGTTCTGCGGTTCATGCATAAGAAGGCTTTTAGTCTTTTGTTTTCATAAGAAGACCGTTGGCCAAAAATAAATCATGCTAGATAATTAGTTGAAGTGGTATTAACGAAACACAAAGCACAAAATCTATAACAACACACAAAGCACGAATAAGAGCACTGTTCCAGCTTGGGCTCGTGATGCAGGGACTGATGCAGATGCTCACGCAGAAGCGCTCTTTCCTGCAGCCTCTCTCAGCCACCCAGATCAGGAGAAGCCAGTTCTGTCAGCTGAAATGCCTGTTAGTTCACTTCAAGAAACCCGAGCCTGTCTCTTCACACAGCGTGTGTGCGGTCTCAATGTTTCTCATCCAGGCTGCGTGTGTTTGACACTGACCACATTCCAGTGGTCTGCTTTGCCGGTTTCCCTGTGGCAGTGGGGAACGTCTGTCTTCCTGGATGTCCCCCATTCCTGATGACCGAATGCGCTGCACCATCTTCTCCATTTCGGGCACGTTGGCGTGCTCTCTGTAACGTGTTCTTTCTGTGCTGCCCTGTGCCGTTCGGACTTGCAAGGAAGCGCATTCTCCAGGACATGAGATTGGGTGTAACGTGCCCGGCTCTCCCTGCCGCTGCCAGGCTTTTATCCCTGTCTTTTGTGGGTTCCGAGCACACACGGCACCACACCCTTGACATGCCACGCCTGGAGAACAGATCCCCCACCACAGGCGGATTCTGCACGACACCAGTGACCTGTGGTAAGGCTGTGCTCTGGTCCTGCCAGGGTTCGATCCCTGGGCTCCAAGCATGCACAGCGCCCCTCCATAGCCAGCAGGTAACTCCCCCATGGGGGAATCTGACACAACACCAGTGACCTGTAGTAAGGCTGTGCTCTGCCCCTGCCAGGGTTCGAGTGTGGCTGTTCTCAGGCCCAGAGCCACAGAGCTCCACTCTGTAGCCAGGGGAGGATTCCACTGCGAGACAAGAGCAGCTCCTGTGTCACAGCAGAGCTCCGCACTGTCTGGACTGCAGAGGGGGGGCGTCACCCCTGTCCCTGGCTCAGCGCATGAGCCCTGTTCCACGGGGAGGGACAAGAGCTCTGTCTGTGGGCTACAGAGCCCCACTGCTTAATGGCTTCTTTCCCTACCTTTTCCATGGCACCACTTCAGGATCAGGAATAAAACAAGGACCTGAATGAAAGTAAAGCTGTAGTGCAGGTAGGAAGCAATTATTCACACAAAGCATAGTAGGCATCTGTGCTACTGGCCAGGATGGGCTCTGGCTCCCCTGCACCCCAGTATTGGATACAGGGGTTAGAAAATGGATGGAAGGATTGACGGATGGTAGGTGTCTATAACAAGCTGCCCACCTAAATGAGAATCTTTCTCATTTGCAAACCACTCTTGTATTCCTGAGTTCATTTGAGCTGAAACCGGCTGTCAGGGCCGGGTGTACTACTGTACACAGGGAATTGGTGGTTGCCAGGACACACGCGGCGTTTTCCCACAGATCTCGCGCGTAGAAATCGTTTGGATCTCCTGGTTCTCGGGGCCAGTGGACCGATTCCGTTTGTGGGGGAGATGGAGAGCGTCGCAGGGCCCTGGGGCGAGGCCAGTGTCGTTGGCGGCAGCGTCGTTGGCGGCAGCAACAGTGGTGGAGTGCCGGAGGAGGAAGGGGAGATGGAAAGGGACTGAGGTTCAGGAAAAGAGACGTTAGCAAGGAAGAGTGGGGGAGGGGGGCTGAGTAAACATTGCCGGGGGGGAGCGATTATTTTAATGCAGTGTTTACTTGCTGGGAAGGAGATGGGGGGGCTAGACTAGGGGGAGATTGTTTTGATGGAGCGGCTCGTCTTGGGGGGAGTAGACCCAGAAAGCACGACTCTTCACAGACAACTGAGCTGTGTGAGTTGTGTGGGATAATCCAGGACAGTTAAGGCTGTGTCATCTGAGTAACCCTATGACCAAACTATTTAGGAAATGCCTGACGTCCCTCTTTTTTCAAAAAGAAACAAATCGTTTCTTCTGTCCTGCGGGGCGCCGGAACTGCATGTTTGTTCTGGGGAAGGTTATTAAGGAGAGCAGTTTCTCATCAGCTGGTGCAGCTCCTGTGTGGAAAGGTCCGAGTTAATGGTTTATGAATACCCCACCAGGCTCTGGGCAGAGCTGGGAGGATGCCATCGGACGCAGGTGTGTTGTCTGCTGTGAGAGCTTCAGTCCCTGCAGCCCTACATCCGCTGTTATGCTGAAATAGTGAGCAGTGTCTTGTACCAGAGAAGACACGTTAGTGTTTTCTGCTTCAGTGAACCTTGCTGCACAATATTTATTAAGCACATTTGCCATTTTCTTTCCATACTGCGTACGTACTCCATTATCTCTTAGACACTCGATCCAGTGCTGGTCTTTTGATCTCGTGATACTGGGAAAACCTTTCTGAACTACACTACTCTTAGCCTCTGAAGCACCATCTCTCTCTTAATCTTTCCTCTGCCTTTTTGAGTTGTGCTTGATGCACAACATGGTCTTTTTTCTTTTTTTTATCCCTTTTCTCCTCCTGACATTCCTCTTGATTGACCTGTTCTCCCATTTGAGCCGTTATAGGTAGTAGTAGGTCACTTGTTACTGCAGAACTTTGTGTGAAGAAGTGTCTAAGTTTTCCAGTCTTGGTATTAAAAGCAGGTTTTCACATATTTTCCTCTTGTGTCCTTTGGTTCGGTTTTCGCCGGTGATCCTGCATTGACTTTGTCTCTGACGATTTTGAATACTTGTATGAGGTCCCCTCGTAGTGTCTCTGGCTAAAAAGTCAGTTCCTTCAGCCTGTCAATGTAGGACATACCCTTAAGCTCACATGTATATTTTTACTGATTCCAGAACAGCAGTATCTTTTATATAAAGTGGTGACTAAACATGTACACAATATTCTAATTTCATTTTTTCTATACTGTTTTAACATAACAACCCAACATAACATCTATACTTCTCACTTTATATGTTGACATTTTGTTTGTTCTTTCTTATTCCTTCTCCGTATTTGTCTAAAAGATGTAAGCAAAGTGACCTACTGTACTTCTCCTCCATTAATAGTGTCTTCAGGTTCAGTGTTTCCCATTTCATGTTTAAAGTTGAGGTTTTTGCTACCTGCAGGATATACTCTGCCTGTGTCTACAAGGAACCTTAGGCATTTGCCCAATCCTAGATTTTATTTAATAGTTTTTAACTTCATTTGCTGCCTCTACAGTGTTTAACTAATTTGGTATTATCTAATTGGTATCATATATTTATAATTGGGCTAATTTGGTATTACATGCAGACTTCATTAGTTTAATAGCTATGCTAGAATCTTGAAAACAACTATATCCACTGACTACATCCTCCCAATGTGGATATTTAAATCTTATCTGTACCCTGTTTTCTATTTGTTAACCAGTTCTGAAACACTAAATCCACCATATCATATGCTCTATGTATGTATATATTACTTTTGTTGTTTGTTCAAAGCACTCTGACAAGTTGGTTAGAGTTACCTTTTCTACATCTGTGCTGATTATGCCCTTGGGCTTTATGTCCATGTATGTGATCCTCTAGTTTAGTTCAAATCATTGTTTCCACAACCTGAAGTGTAATAGAAGTCAGATGACTGGTCTGTAATGACTCGGTTCAGTATTCTGACCCTTCGTATGGTTGGCCACTGCAGTAGCAGATCTCCCGTGCCCGGGCACTGTCCCTGTCCTCGCAGGCCGTGGGAAGTGTTCTGTCAGTGGCTTCTGAATAACGTCTCGTTTCCTTGAGTTCAAGGAGTGCGATCGGCAGGGTGTCTTCAGGCCCCGGGGTTCATTCGTCTTGACTCCTTCTAAAACCCGAAAAACGTCTGCCTTTCTGCTAGCTGAGGCATGTTGTTGACTTCTTTCTTGGTGAAGACCTGAGTGAACACAAATTTAGTACATCAGCCATTTCCCCTTTGTTATCTAGAAATGTTCCATCATTGGGATTATTTTACTTCAGTCTTAATGTTTTTTTTCTGTTGTAGAACTGAAAAGAGTTTTTATTATTTATTATATTCCTTCCATTTCTCTCTTGGCCTTTCCGAACTCTCTTTTTTTTTTACCTGCCTTTCTACTTCATTGTTCTCCTTTTTCTTTGTAACCTGTTGTTTTTCAGTGGTTTTATACGCTGCTTTCCTTTCGGATATAAAATGTGTACTACCTGATGTGTTGAAACATTTGGGGTAGAGTTTCTTAGCCTTGATTTACAGTTCAGTGCTGTAAACCGAGGAATTTGGTTTGTCTGGTGCCATTTTTCCCCATTTCGTGCGAATGTACTCTGCTACTCTTGTAGTGTCTTTTGAACTGAAACCCTCTGTTGTTATCTGGTTCTATATCTGTTTGACCCAATTCTATTTCTTCTCAAGCTCGCAAACTTCAAACGAGATTTCTAGGCCTTGTCAGTGGTGCTCTTAAACGTTCTTTAGAGAATGTGCTGTGTTGTGGTTACAGTTAGCGATTCTCACACATCTGTCCTCCATACTCTTGTTGGCGTATTTTAAAAACCACTACGTCAAGGAGTATAAGCACCTCCTTCCTACTGTGGGAGCCTGCACAATGTGGATGAGAAAGCTGTCGCTCAGCGTTTCTGCTGGAACTCTCTGAAACCAAGGTTTCCCAGCGGACACAGACCCTCCGTTCTTTGGTGCGTGCGTTTTCCAGGCCGGCTTTTGGTTTATTCATTCCAGTGATTTTTTCCTGCTTCCAATCAATCGATTCCATTCCTGGCTCGATAGTCTAGAATTCACATTCTTCATGTCTTTGAGGCCGATGGGGAAAAAACACCGGTCAGGGTCCAGGGGCGTGACAGAAATGAATCAAATCCATTTGCCGATTGGGAAATACAGTGCTGCTGGACTTTTTGTCTGGCTTGGCTGCCTGTCCTGATCACAGACAAGAGCGTGGGGCTCTGCGTGTGTGTGCGGCTCTGTGTGGAGGGCAGCAGTAGGGAGGTGCGCCTTGTTCAGTATATTAGGGATCGCATGTGGGTGTGAGGGCCCCCTCCCTGACCTGCTCAGCTGCGTGGCCAGAGGTCAGCAGAGGGGTGGGAGCAGTGTGCACAGCGTGCATGAGGGTGTGGGCTGTGGACTGAGGCGTTTGGAGGCCAGGTGTGAGGAGGGGAGAGAAATTTCACACCCTCCTCGCTCGCCCTGTGCCAGTCCCACCCTGCTGTGGTAGAAGAGAGAGCCAGAGAACAGATAGTTCTCATAGTCGGAGTTCTCCATCCCTCGTCGCGGGTCTGCGGCAGGGTACTGTGATCCTGTGATGCTGTGAAAGGGAGCGGTGCAGACAGGCCAATCGGCGCGAAGAGAGAACTACGGAGGAGAGAAGATACAGCTGCATTTTCATCAGCTGCTCATGGATTGCAAAGTGCCCGGGTTCTCCCTGTCCCACCGGCCACTGGGGCTAGCGCTGAGCAGACTCAGGCTGCAACGCTACAGGGCGCTCAGATGGCACTGCAGGTACAGCTCTCACCCCGGGGAGGAAAAGAGAGCAGTGGGGTCAGATACTGTCTGTGTGAATGTGATCAGGTGTTCAACACTGTACGTGAGCAGGGCTGTGTGTGTGAATGTGATCAAGTGTTCAACACTACACGAGCAGCACTGTGCAGTGGGGTCAGATACTGTGTGTGTGAATGTGATCAAGTGTTCAACACTACACGAGCAGCACTGTGCAGTGGGGTCAGATACTGTGTGTGTGAATGTGATCAGGTGTTCAACACTGTACATGAGCAGGGCTGTGTGTGTGAATGTGATCAAGTGTTCAACACTGTACATGAGCAGGGCTGTGTGTGTGAATGTGATCAAGTGTTCAACACTGTACATGAGCAGGGCTGTGTGTGTGAATGTGATCAGGTGTTCAACACTGTACATGAGCAGGGCTGTGTGTGTGAATGTGATCAGGTGTTCAACACTGTACATGAGCAGGGCTGTGTGTGAATGTGATCAAGTGTTCAACACTGTACATGAGCAGGGCTGTGTGTGTGAATGTGATCAGGTGTTCAACACTGTACATGAGCAGGGCTGTGTGTGTGAATGTGATCAAGTGTTCAACACTTCATGAGCAGGACTGTGTAGTGCAGTCAGATACTGTGTGTGTATGAATACAGGAAAGTGGTTAATATATTATGTAAATGAGCTAGGCTGCAGAGTGGGGTCAGAATTTCATGCGAGTTCGTGTGTGGACATCCGTGGCCCCATGCATTTATATACAGTGATGAAACTCGAAGAAAGACAGCCCGGATGATTAGACTCATAGAGATATTCAGAGAGTATATGACGTCGACAGCTGGCTGTAACCTGGATGAATGAGGAGGATGCTGTGAAATACCACTTGGGATTTCTGTCATTATCAGCGTACAGTACCTAACATAGACAGATGTCTGCCTCAGAACAGGAGTTTAAACATTTCTCTTGGCTGTCTTCCTGTCCTGGTAGTTCAGCGAGATGAAACCATCGCCTGAACCTTCAGACATTCAGTTACCCAGATCTAAAGGGGTTTTGCTGAGTTTATCTAATTTGTGTAATATTTTTCATAATTAGCATGGTTATAAGGATATACTGATGTGGGTATACGAGGTTATAGGCAACTAGATCAAGGACTGTGTATCTCGACTGAATCGAATCGAATCGGCAATTGCTATTTTAAGTGCTGCTGTTAGGAACTCCAGAGTAGTCAGTCAGGTGTGGTGTCTTTACTCCAGGATTAGTACGGTATGCATCTCTATTGTCAGAGTGAGCCTTGCTAGTGCTTCAGATGGCCCTGGTTGTCTTTACAACAGTGTACAGTCCATATTGATTATGACTTGTTAGTAGACAAGGTGTGCGTCACTGAGACAGGAGTGAGGGGGGAAGATATGGAACCTGTCTGTGTGCACGGGGTGGGGGGGGCTGGGCTGCTGTGTGGGTGGGCGCCTGGTGACGTCAAGTGGGGCTTTAATATGGCAGTTTGATGTCACTCTCCCCACGCACTCAGACTGGGGGGGGCGCTGAGACAGTGAGTCACTCACCGGCACTGTAGATAGAAAGAGGAAGAGACAGGCAGAGAGCGAGACGGGTCGAGGTCATCAGAGGAGAGAGGCAGAGGGAGGCAGTGAGAGGAGGCCATCAGAGGAAAGAGACAGAGGGAGGCAGTGAGAGGAGAGAGACAGAGGGAGGCAGTGAGAGGAGAGAGACAGAGGGAGGCAGCGAGAGGAGAGAGACAGAGGGAGGGAATGAGAGGAGAGAGACAGAAGGAGGCAGTGAGAGGAGAGAGGCAGAGGGAGGCAGTGAGAGGAGAGAGGCAGAGGGAGGCAGTGAGAGGAGAGAGACAGAGTGAGGCAGTGAGAGGAGAGAGACGGAGGGAGGCAGTGAGAGGAGAGAGACAGAGGGAGGCAGTGAGAGGAGAGAGGCAGAGGGAGGCAGTGAGAGGAGAGAGACAGAGGGAGGCAGTGAGAGGAGAGAGACAGAGTGAGGCAGTGAGAGGAGAGAGACGGAGGGAGGGAATGAGAGGAGAGAGACAGAAGGAGGCAGTGAGAGGAGAGAGACAGAGGGAGGCAGTGAGAGGAGAGAGACAGAGGGAGGCAGTGAGAGGAGAGAGACAGAGTGAGGCAGTGAGAGGAGAGAGGCAGAGGGAGGCAGTGAGAGGAGAGAGACAGAGGGAGGCAGTGAGAGGTGAGAGGAGAGAGACAGAAGGAGGCAGTGAGAGGAGAGAGACAGAGGGAGGCAGTGAGAGGAGAGAGACAGAAGGAGGCAGTGAGAGGAGAGAGACAGAGGGAGGCAGTGAGAGGAGAGAGGCAGAGGGAGGCAGTGAGAGGAGAGAGACAGAGGGAGGGAATGAGAGGAGAGAGACAGAAGGAGGCAGTGAGAGGAGAGAGGCAGAGGGAGGCAGTGAGAGGAAGGCAGGCAGAGATACAGACCCTGGAGAAGAACAGGCTCAGTGACCACAGCCTGGCCATAGAAATAGGGCAACACAGACAGACCTGACTGCCCAGAGAGGACAAGATGTGCTCCCACTGCCAGCAGGGAGAGGCAGGACATAGATGGACTTTCAGTTGCACTGTGAGAAATATTCACGGATTTGACAAACATTCTTCCCTAAAATAACAAATCTAATCCCAGAATTCCCACACGTGCCAGAATCCAAACAGTTGCCAATCCTTTTGGAGAAGGAAACTCAGTAGAGCTGCCGCCCAGTATGTGATCTCCTGTCAGGAATAGAGAGTGAGCCTGTCTCTCAATAATGTTTTGTGTTGTTTGTAAATGTCCAATAATATCTGTACTGTGAATGACTGTAAGTGTTGTGTTAGTTGTATCTGCTTTGGCAACACTGTAATTCATCCGCCATGCCAATAAAGCCCTTTGAATTTGAATGTGAATTTGGAAGAAAGGCAGTGTGGGCTAGTGGGGAGAGCTGGGGACTAGGAGAGTGAGAGAGGTTGAGTGGGTTGCTCTTTAGTTCAGGAAATTACAGCCAGAGCATTTCAAAGCACAGTGATAAATGTCCTGCAGCTATAAATCTAATTTGGTAGCAAAAGCAAGATTTTTAGTTTACAATTACCATAAATGAAGGCGTTTCTGAAGAAAAAAACACTTTCTTGTTTAGACTGAGCATTGCCACAGATGTGACGCACACTTGGAGAGGAGAGCAATGTGCAGAGACAGAATCAGGAGCAGCAGTGGAAAATCACAGCATACGGTATCAGACTGGTAGAGGTACACTACACTCTGGCTGAATATCTGACCAGCGTGAGAGAGAGCAAGGAGAAACAGACCCTGACAACATACATACTTAGTGACACAGACCTGGCTGTCCAGAGAGGACAGGCTCAGTGACCACAGCCTCCCCATGGAAACTGGACACAGACCTGGCTGCCCAGAGAGGACAGGCTCAGTGACCACAGCCTGCTCATAGAAACTGGACACAGGCAGACCTCACTGCTCAGAAAGGACAGGCACAGTGACCACAGCCTGGCCATAGAAACTGTGAGACATGGACAGTCCTGGCTAGCTAGAGAGGACAGGCTCAGTGACCACAGCCTGGCCATAGAAACTGGACAAGGCAGACCTGACTGCCCAGAGAGAACGAGCTATACTCCCACAGCCAGCAGGGAGAAGCAGAGACGGAGATGCACTTTCTGCTGCACTATGAGATCAGATGAACATTCTTCCCTAAAATAACAAATCCAATCCCAGAATTTCCAATCCTGCCAGAATCAGGACAACTTCCAATCCTGCTGGGCAAGGAAACTCAGGAGAGCTGCAGCCCAGTGTGGGATCTCCTGGCACTGCCAGAGGAGCAGAGAGTGGCATTCTCAAATAATAAATGTTTTTCTTTGTAATTGTTAGTGCGTAGTAATAATATGTCTGAGCTGTAACTGTCTTTATATGTGTTTGCTAATTGTTATTGCTTTGGCAACACTGTAATTCCTCAGTCATGCTGATAAAGTTCTTTTAAGTTCATTTATAGTCTCTTGCCTGTCTCTTCAGTGTTGCCTGTATAAAACCTTCTGGACAGTGCTAGCCAGCACACTTTTTCATACAAAGAAAACTGTTTCTATGAATTTCTCACAAACACCCAAAGATGCTAACTGAGCTGCTTATTGAATCATATTGACACGTTTTTCCAGTTTGTAAAAATTGACACGCTGTTTTCGCTTCCAAAAATTCTGTGCAGAAATAGCAGTGTAAATAGATCTATGTATCCAGCCATCTGTGGTAATATTGCACGGGCATTCACATAGACACACTGACAATATGCAGCCACTGAGACTGCTAAGCCCTTTCTCTCTCTCTTCCTCTTTCTGTGTGTCTGTCTTTGTCTCACTGTCTCTCTGTCCTTTCCACCTAAGAGCTTTAAGGATATTGACGGCGGATTCCAGTGTTGCCAAAGCAATAACAGTTTGCAAAAACATTTACAATAAAAAACGTTGTTATTTGGGATGCCCAGTCTCTGTTAGCCAGGCTGTGACAGGAGATCACATACTGGGACGCAGCTCTATATTAAAGTTTCCTTCTCCAAAAGAATTGGAAGCTGTTGGATTTTGGCAGACAATCGGGGACTCAATTTGTTATTTTAGGGAAGCATGTTTGTCTACTACCCGAGTAGCAGTGCAGCAGAAAGTGCCTCCTTGGTCTCTTTTTCTCTTCGCCTCCTCGACTGAAGCCAGCTGGGTTCCTCCAGGCCTGTGTTTCTCAGTGTATCGGTGAGGTGAGGCGCTGGGAGCCGGGACCACAAGGACAAGCCTGAATATGTCGGCTCTCAACCCAGCGCACGCCGCACAGTCATTTCAGAAGACTGTGCACACGCACGCGCTGGGCTGGCCGCCTGCGCACCCGAGCTGTGGCTCTCTCCCACACGCCGTGAGAGCTCGCTGACGGAAACCGCAGCTGACAAGAGCAGCCCTGGTTCTTTTTTTTTATCTGCATATTGTTTTCACTTTCAGTCACTGACAGGGGGGAAAAGCGCGTGCCGACAGCGCGAAGGCTGGAGCTTCCCAGTGCCGCTTAGGAACCAACTCATTTCCCCGTCATTGAGCTGCATTCGTTTTTTCCAATAATAACTGCAGGGATCCAGCCCGGTGTAGATTCAGTGTCCAGGGCCGCGCTGTAACACTGTCACGGGCTCAGATGCGGGTCATTGCCAAGTATATTTATAGTAAGGAAGCGAGAGAATTTCAGGTGTTGGGAAATCAGCGAATTTTAAACCAGCCTAATTTCAAGCCCGTATCTGGATCCAAGAAGGTGGCACAAGAAATCCGCTGGGAATTCTTTCCATTCAGATGGGCGAAAGACGGCTTCTGCCCTTGTCACGTGACTGGGAGCAGCACATCTACTGCAAAGGCGGGAAGAGACGTCTCCTCCTGCGATGGAGATATCGGTGACCGGTTCCTTCCCCGTTTTAAGACTCCGGCGGTAATCGGACACGCTCACAGGCGGAGAAACTGGGAATCCCTTGCGCGGACGGTACAGTGCGGGCAGGGAATGTGGCGCCGAGGCCCCAGATGCCGGTGCAGGGTGTGAGGAGAGAGCAGGAGGTGGTAGGGAGGAAAGGGTCCCACTCCAGCCCGTCTTGTTCTGTTCGTTCTACTTTGACTCCAGAGGCCAATCGAGCTGTTCCGCGCAGGACCCTGCTGAAGGGCCTCCAACAGCAGGCCCAGGATGTCTCCTGTTCTTACAGTCTCCTTCCGCTTAAGGATGAAAACAAGGCTTCTGCTGCATAGCAGTTTGATCTAGTCCGGGTTTTCCTGCCTGCCGGGTCCTTCACATACTGTATCCAGGCGGAGAGACAGCACGGGGTATAAGCTGCCGGCAGATGCCGATACTGGGAACTGTGAAATTCCCAGGCGGTTTGCAAACTGCTTGGCTAACACAGAAGCTCAGTTACGTTACCATGCCAGAAATCTGGCCCTGCCCAGGCAGTTTGATAAGTGCCCGCAGCAGTTCGGGCAGATCCTGAATGGGCAAAAAAATACGGCACTGTCTGTACTAGCACACCACACCACAAAGGAAATAGTCTGCATAGTGTCCTTGCTCACGTTTGTTTTGTTGTGGGTTAAGATGTGACAGCCTTAAAACATACAAAGAGTCATTCACTCCCCAGTATAGCCTCGCCCTTGGCAGGCTGCAGTCAGTCCTAACTCAGAGTGGTTATCTGTCTTTGATCTGTCTTCTTATCCTCCAGAGGCAGTGGGAAATAGGAGAATTTAGAGACAGTCTTGGCTCCTGTCTCTGGTAGCTGGGTGGTCTGTGAAGGGGCTGGTGAAATATATATCTGACAGGGGTGGTGAGCACTGCTGCCTCACAGCTTCAGAGCCCTGGGTTCAGTTCTGGACCTGGGGTGCTGTCTGTGTGGAGTTTGTATGTTCTCTCCGTGTTCATGTGGGTTTCCCCTGGGTTCTCGCGTTCTCTCCCACAGTCCAAAAACATGCTGGTGGGTTAGCTGGCTTCTGGGCAAATTGGCCCTGGTGTGAGTGTGTGTGTGTGTGTATGGAAGAGTGGATGAAAATTCCCCAATCTGAAAAACCTGATACAGATATATGAGACTGCAGAAAGTGCTTCTATAAAGTATAGACTCGCTCCACTCGGGGGGAGTGGAGTATTTCAGGAAACAAGAAGTTTCCATTTTTAATTGTTCAGAACGTTTTAGCGCACAGACAAAATATTCTTGCCCATTTAAATGTTGTGCGAATCAGGGGGTGGGAAAATCATTTCACTGCATTGACAATTCTGATCTAAACACAACATGTTTGTGGTTGTCCAGGGAGGTGAATACTTTCTGAAGGCACGTGGAGATTAAGAGCTGGTCTTCAGAGGATAAAAGGGTTACGAAGGAAAGGATACCTATTAACCCATCATGCTTGTCTGGAGGCTAGTAGCTCATTGACCCGGCCTTTTCTCTAATGTTCGCAGGGCACTGACTTCAACAGCAGGGCCAGGCACGGTTCTTTCAGGACCACGGTACCCTTTGTGTTAAAAAGTGCCTCCCGGTCCTTGCCTTACTCTGCTTCCTCGTAACTTCCATTCAGCGTGTTCCCTCATATTCTCTTTCAGTGTTGAGCAGGGACTAATGCCTTCTGTTGTCACAACCTTTCTAGGATTTTCTATGCATACTTACATCAAGCCTCCTCGTACTGGTCTCATGAAATTGAAATGAGAAGCCTATCCTATCTGTGCATGGCATGCATTTTAGAACTAAGATTATTCGAATTGCCGTTCTTTGAACTTTTTCTGGGACAGCAACGTCCTTTTTAAGTCGCAGCACCCAGAACTAGGCGAGACATGATTATCTAACTTTCACAAGACTTCCTTTGAGGTTTCTCTCATCGCTTGCTTCCTCTTGAGGCTTCCTCTCCAGCTAGGTGGAATCGCAGAATAACTCTGTTTTTCCGTCCATGTTGTTGTTCTTTGCTCTGGGAAGTAGCCCCCTGGTCAGGATTTTACAGGCCGAGATGACAAGGCCCAAGGATGGACCTGGAGCAGATACACGTCAAGTCTGGAGGGGCTGGAGCTGCTCCTGTACTAGATGCTTGAACTGCAGTGCTCGGAAGCGGGAGTCGGGCTGTGTAGCGGACCTCCAGACTGCAGTGTCAGCGGGCTTCTGCAGGCAGGTGGTGGGTAGTCTGGCGGTACGTAGGCGGCGGAGGCCCTGCGGTTCGGCCTCCTGTCTGGACTCGCCCCGGTCTGACGCACCTGTACATTCCACAGCGGGGCACGACACGGGCCCACACCTCGCCTGCGTCGCCCGCAGGCTGGGCAGCACGCCCTGCACAGCCCGCTGGGACACTCGCGGAGCCCTGTCTTCAGACTGATTATTTCCTTCGTTGCAGCAAGCCTGTGTTTGATCTGTGGCTTATCCGCGCAAATTGGTGCCTCTGGCCCACATTCCTGGGACTGTCTTTGCCTGCCTGACCTCCTGCATTACCGTCAGGTGACTAGTGATGTACAAGGCCAAGCTACCCAGTTCCATATGAGGTCATGGGTCATCACTACTCTTAAATGTACTGTAGTACTGTAGTATCAGCACTGCTCACTCTTCTAGGTTAAGACCTAGAGTTTACAGTAACGGGAATCTCAGGGCAGGGCTGGCACACAGGAACCAAAGTACAGGAACCGAAATAAGATGTTTAATGTGTTTAGGTCAAACTCAAATATGCACAAGCTCTCAGAAAGCATTAGTAATATTATTATCAATGGACACGAATCAGATACCAGCAACAGCATTGTACTGTGGAAGAAGTAATATACGTAGAAAATGATCAACCATAATAGTGGGGGATTACAGCTGCCTTTGTTGATGTGGGAGGATGGATCTGAAAGCCATTGTCAAGACGAACACAAGAGGCGCTGTCGCTGAGGGTTATGGTGTCTTGTAAAACATGTTTTACAAAAATGCCAACATATTCAGCAAGCATCAGAAGAAACCAATCTGTTTATGCATGTTTGCAAAATCAAAATGTGCAGAGCTCTGGAGATCAATTAAATGTGTTTTGTTTAAGTGGTCCTTCATGACTGACTGGAATAACATTCGAGTCATTGTGGCTGTTGCATAATCATTAATCACCTCATCAGTGAGGGAGTTGACTGTGTGCAGGTGATGAGGTGATTTAACCTGATGAGTATCCAGCACGGTGAAAATCAAGAAAGAAAAACACAGAAAGGAACCAATACACCAGGAGAACAAAGCTCCCGTGTCTTCGGCGTGTTGGGTCTGGATGAAGTCAGCTCTCAGTCTGGGCCGCTCCCAGCAAACTCTAACCCGGCCAGACGATGCATGCAAACGCAGGTCATGGTCCGGGAAACCATGAGCTACTTCACCCACCCAAGATCGATAGAGGTCATCATGCTCCGTGGTAGTGCAAAAACAATCAGCCAGGTCACAACGCCACCAGCTGTTCTAAATAAACACTGTCTGCAGGCCAGATGGTCACTCAGGGTCATCAGAGCAATGGGACGAGGAGCTGTGAGCAACATGTGAGCCAAGGCCTCTTCAGAGATGAATCACTGCTCTGTGTCGACCACCCTGATTGATGTTAGGGATGTGACAGTGATTGTGTACACTGGGCAGCACAGACCTCCACAGGCAGGGAGTGATGGGAACCTGACTGACCTCACTTCCTGTCCTTCCTGACAGCACACGTCTTCATACTGCTCATGCAGCACCACCTTTCTTGCAAGATGAGTCTGTAACAGCTATGCTGTGGATGCCTGAATGCGGGACTTTAGCTCCGCTGACCGTTTATGGGATCTCACTATTGACCATGCAAATGCTCTCTTGTGTAAAACTCCCATAAATATTTGAAGGTAGTGCTTAAATAAACCATGACGTTTTGAATAAAAGCATTGTTCTTTTGCTTACTAAGTACCCTTATGAACGTCCTGCCAAGTTGTCTTCGCTGGCTCAGTGAGTCGACAGCGGATCAGGGCAGCGTCACCCGTCTGCGGTGGTGATGCGGGAGCTGAGTTTGAAGGCAAAGCTCTCGGTATACCGGTCGATCTACGTCCCTGTCCTCACCTATGTTCATGAGCAGTGGGTGATGACCGGAAGAACGAGATCGCGGATACAAGCGGCAGGAATGAGGTTTCTCCGCAGGGCTGCTGGGCTGACTGTTATGGCCACGAACTGAGATCCGTGCCGGGTCTTGTGGTAGACCCTATGCAATGCGGTAAGAGCTGGAGAAAACAGCAGGCGTGGTAAAAGGGAACACACAGGGGTTTAATAGTGCACAATAATAGTGACAGTCCGTGAGACAGTGAACGGGGGAGACAAAGAACGGCATCCAAATCCAAACAGGTCCAAAGGCAGGTCAGGGCACAGTCCGGGAGTCCAGCGGCGAGTAATCCATCCTGGGACACGACAAGGTTAAAATCCCCGGAAGGGGGGAACACACGGAGAGACAAGACACAGAGGTCCAGGGGTGATGGGGCGGGATCCTCCAGACCCCGGGCTCAGGAAGCGGGAGGTGTCAGGGATGAGGCCTGTGCCCTCAGGAGACGGATGTAGGGTATCCTGGTGCCAGGGGGGCCTCGTGACATCCGTACCCTAATGTTGAGCCCCGAGGACTGGAGGAGCTGGGTCTTTAAATAATACACATAACAAGGTACACCTGGGGAGTTAGCAACAATTACAGGAACAATAACGAGCGGAGCGCCCTCTAGGGAGGGATGTCGGGCGTGACACTGACTCTCCATGACAGGGCGAGGAGCTCGGCAATCCGGGAGAGCCTCAGAGCAGAGGCGCTGCTCCTCCAGATCGAGAGGAGCCGGTGGAGGTGGTTTGGGCGTCTCATTGGGACGCCCCCCCGGTCAGCTCCCGCTGGAGCTGTCCCAGGCACATCCCGCTGGGCGGAGACCCCATGGGAGACCCAGGACACGCTGGGGGGATTATATCTCTCGGCTGGCTTGGGACCCTCACCAGGAAAAGCGGAGTGAAAATGGGTGGACAGATGGCTCAGTTAGACAGTCTGGAAATGTATTGGCTATTGGCTTGGATTTGGTACTGTGAGCGGGCCGGGGTAGAAATCAGCTGTCTGTTTCATGTTGCGTGTGCTGGTCATGCTAAACTTCAAAGACTGTAGCAACCTAAAAAAGCACGCATTATGAAAATAGACGAGCTGTTTCGTTTTTCCTCTACTGTGGGCGGTGGTCAATCTGAATCTCGGCTGGGGAGCTCTCCTTTGTGCTTGGATATTGAGTGGCGGTGTGGCTGAGTTCAGATTGCCTTTCGGCGTGTTCACTGCTGGTTTGTCTCAGTCGCTGTGCAAGTGACAGGTCACAGTGACCCCTGTATGTACATTTTATATATGTAATATCACTCTTCTGGACTCTCCACTCAAAGGGCTTTACAGGTAATGGGGGCTCTCCTCCATCACCACCAGTGTTCAGCCCCACCTGGATGATGCGACGGCAGCCATAGTGCACCAGTACACTCCCCACACACCAGCTCTCAGTGGGGAGGAGAACAGAGTGGTGAATCCAATTCATATCTGGACATTTGTTTGTGCAATTTCTGGCTACAACACTGCAATTGGGGAATTTCCTGTTCAGTAGATATTCACACATCTGGAAAAGAGTCCCAGCTTGGTAATAAACAGTGTTGTTGGTTCAATACTATTCTGATGACCCCTCCCCCCTCTCTCTCTCTCTCTCCATCCAGGCCTGAGCCCCAGCAGAAAGTCCCATCAGCACCCCCTCCTCCCCCACCCCCTCCGCCCCCTCCAGAGCCGGCCGCTCCGCCTGAGCCGGAGGAGGAGATCCTGGGCTCCGACGATGAGGAGCAGGAAGACCCGGCCGATTACTGCAAAGGTCAGGAGAGCAGAAACTGCGAGAAGTTTCGCACCGGCTCCCAGAACTCTGGACACATTCGCAAGTCCGTGCCCCTTCCCTCCCGCGCAGCTGGGCTTCGTCCGGGCACGGCTGTATCGGGCGACTGGGTTACTAGGGGTCCGCCCCCTTCCTCCTCCCCCCCCCACAGCTGGGCTTTGTCCGGGCACAGCTGTATCGGCCGACTCAGTCACTAAGGGTTCTGGCTCTCCCAGAAAAGTCAGTCGTGTCCCAGCTCGGAGGAAGACTTACCTGCTGCAGCCGAGTTCATCTGTGTCTTAAAGATCGTGAAGTTTGGCTCCCTGCGGTGTTTGTGTAGGGATATCGTATTCCAGGGCCTGCGCTGTGGGAGTGAGGAATAAGCTATTGAGTCGGAGCTGATGTTATCCCTTCCTTGCAGATACAGCTGGGTGAGATCGTCGGTTCGGTCAGCTGCAATTGGCAAAGATCAGACGAGCGAGATACGCTTCCCTTCCCTTTGCAGACTTTCCCGTGTTCCTCATTTGAAATTTGCCAACGTGTCTGCTTGGAGACCCCTAGTCCCCACGGTTGCAGCTGAGGGGGCTTTCAGGAGGTTGCTAAGGTTGCTACCTCTCTGAATGGCTCACTCACTGACGTCCCTCAGTGGCCATGTGGAAACACCACAACAGCAGAACGGTGTCTCCGGTCCTGCTCTCTCTCCCGCTCCTTTCTCTAGAAAGACCTGCGGGACTTCGCTTCCACCACTCTCTCAAATTCGAAAAAGGGATTTGTCGGGATGACCGAGTTGATTCTTTCGCCGAAGCGCCGACTGATCATTTCTCAACTCAAACACGTTATCATGCAACACAGGCAGATAAGGTGGCCGTCTTACCCCTGGCCCTCGAAGAACCACCCTTGTCCCTCCTTGTTTACCCCCCCGACCCCCACTTCTGTGTCTCCCCCTGTGCCCCCTCTTCCTCCCCCTCTGTCTTCACACTCCGTCTCTCGCCGTCCCTCAGGAGGATACCACCCGGTGAAGATCGGGGACCTGTTCAATGGGCGATACCATGTCATCCGCAAGCTGGGCTGGGGGCACTTCTCCACGGTGTGGCTGTGCTGGGATATACAGTGAGTACTGCTCCCCTCCCCCGCCTCGGCCAGCCAGCCGCGCCGCTGTGTTCCTGACAGCGCGCGGTCTGTGTTCCAGGGGGAAGCGGTTCGTGGCGATGAAGGTGGTGAAGAGCGCCCAGCACTACACGGAGACGGCGCTGGATGAAATCAAGCTCCTGCGATGCGTGAGTCCTCCTGTCCCTTGCTCTCTCGCTCTTCCTGTGTCGCCCTTTCTCTCTCTGACCAGCCCGTCCTGCGTGCGGAAAACAGACCAGGGGATGTGCAGCCACGTTAAGGTCATGAGACACTGCTGAAACTCTGCTTAAGCTTGCACGGAGTCTGCCCTGCCTGTATCTGAGCAGATTAGTAATAACAATAAGAAGAAACCTTATTTTATAAGGGCATCGTCTCCAAGACAAACAAAGCTACAAAGATAGGAGATTAAAATAGCACAAAGAAGAGGGTTTATGATGCAGTAGGACAGACACAGACATAACTTAAATAAAGGCCTTTCTGAAGAAGAAGGCTTTGAATTTGGATTTGAAAGTGCTCAGGGAAGGTGGCTCTCTGATATCCTTGAGTATAGATTTCCAGAGCTCCAGGGTGTAACAGAAGACCCTGTCACCCATAGAGTGTAGACAGACTCAGGGGACAGATAGGAGACCAGAGTCCGATTAACGAAGGCTGCGAGGTGGGGTGTAGCCAGATAGGAAGTCTTCAGGTACTAAGGTGCCAAGCTATGCAGAGCCTTACAGGTGAGCATGAGGATTTTGAAGTCAACACAATGCCTGACTGGAAGCCAGTGCAAGGCCTCCAGGACAGGAGTAATGTGATCACTTGCCCACGACCTTTCCAGGTTTCTGAATTCCACCGAATTCTGGACATACCAGAGTTTGTTGTTTAGATACCCCAGCCAGTAGGAAGTTACAGTAATCAATTCTAGAGAAGACAAATGTATTGACAAGCTTTTCGGCGACAGTCAGAGACAACCTAGGATGTGGTCTAGCAATATTTCTGAGATGGAGGAATGATGGTTTTTGAAGTTTGGATATGTGTGATGCACATACAGTATGGGTTAAATGTTAAGCCTGGATCAAATATAACCCCCAAGTGATTTCAGGTTCATGGAAATGAGTGCTCTCTCATCATGGCAAGACCTGGAAGCAGGCAGGTAAAAAAAATTACCGGATTCCTGGATTCTCAGATAACCAAAGAGAGAGCTGGAGTAAATTACATGCACAGTAGTTTATCCCAGTTTTTGAGAAATTAGCACTGGTAAGTTCAGCAGGTGCTAAAGTATTACAGTGGAGTTTAATAGACCAGTCAACCGTTGAGAAAAATGGTTTGCCAATCGCTCAATTTGTTATAAAAAGAATGCATTTTCCTCCTGCAAGATCCCTGTTTCTAAGCAGTATCCTTCTTCTGTGCAGACTGATGATGAAGAAGTTCTCATCTCTGATTAAAGTATTTTCCACATTGAACTACTGTAGAAGCTCAATGGGAGTCTATCTAATATACAATAACGTTGTATCTTGTATCTGCACTGAGATGTGGTGGGGTACTTCTGCCTGGACTGTTATTAATTACTATAAAAATGCTAATTAATATAAATGGGCAAAAGAGCTAAAATATTAGGATGTTTTGTACAACTGAATAAGATTGGTAGATGCATTTTCAGATTTTATACACCTTGATCTGGGATGTAGAGGTGACACTGAAATCAGGCCAGAGATATTGTTTTTCTTGAAGTCAGTAATACCAAAGTGAATTAAAGAAGAACTGAACTAAATTTAAATAGTACAAAATCAGATGTGATTTGTACTCTCAAATCAAGTTTTTTTTTTAAGTTCTGAGATTAGGTTTTGATTCTTGCAAATTTGTTCACGGCAAATATCTGGACCTTCTAAGCTTGTGCTGTATCTCTGAATTAATCAAGATAAAAGGGTTGACTTTGGGCTCCTTTTGTTTTTTCAGACATGCAAAGTTTTCATGAAATGGGAGCTGTATGAAGACAGTGGCCCAGGTCTATATTTTACCAAGGGCTTGTACAATAAAATATTTGGGTTTCTTAGCTACCAGAACTGTCCCAGTTCACAAAGCAGCTGTATAGCAGAAAGAATCATTATCATGTTGAGAAAATAAACGCCCCCTCCTCTACCTTAGACAAATGTGTTGCAAATTTAAAATACAAGTGTGGATTTCCAGTGTGTAGGAGTATCAGCTGAAGGAAGCTGAAAAGACAGAGGTGTTAGACGGGTATTGGAATAATCTTAGCTGCGAATATAAATAGAAACGGTTCAGCTTCTTTCCTCTGTTTCAGTGTTGATATTCAGCTTATTTTCATAGCTGATCCCCTCTGTGTTGTGGGCTGTCTGTTTGCACCCCCAGGTCCGGGAGAGTGACCCCAGTGACCCCAACAAGGACATGGTGGTCCAGCTGATTGACGACTTCAAGATCTCGGGCGTCAATGGCATTCGTATCTTTCAGAGAAAGAGGGAGGGAAAGTGTGTGTGAGGTGTATGTTAGGGGTTGTTATAGTAGCTTTTATTTTCCATGGACGGTCCATCGTCTGTGGTCCTTGACCCCACGCTCAGATGTGTGCATGGTGTTCGAGGTGCTGGGGCACCACCTGCTCAAGTGGATCATCAAGTCAAACTACCAGGGGCTGCCACTGCCTTGTGTCAAGAGCATCATCAGACAGGTAACACTGGCGCTTGTGCACAATCCGAAAGTCACATACTGTACTGCCATGCTGTGCTGACACACTGCAGTCACACACTGACGCACAGCTCTCGGAAGATTAACTCAGCGGCATAGTGCCTGACCTGAAGTCACGGCAGTCTCACAGTACTCTCTGCTGTACAACAGTTACTTTATGCTTTGACATGCTCTTGTAAAAAATGCAATACGTGTTTTAAGAGACGGCCACCCAGGCGCTTGTAGGCATGTGGTACTGTCTGTGAGGGACATGTCTCTCCTCCAATTGGTGCGGTTACTCCAGTATCTGGCGGTGCTGCCTGTGAGGGACATGTCTCTCCTCCAATCAGTGTTGATCATCCACTATGGGCGGTGCTGCTTGTGAGGGGTAAATCTTTCCTCCAATCAGAGCTGATCCCCCAGTATAGGGTGGTGCTGCCTGTGAGGGACACGTCTTTCCTCCAATCAGCGTTGATCCCCCAGTATGGGGCGGTGCTGCCTGTGACGTGTTAAGAGACGAGTGACTGGAAGTTGGGTGGGTTCAGAGGAGCTACTTCCTCATTCTCCCCCGTGTGCAGTGGGGGGGTTTGTAGCTGTGAGCTGAAACGTGAAACGTGAAACGCACAATTGACAATGGCAAAACTCGGGGTCAGTATAGCAGAAAAAATTGGCGATTCTAATTTAAAAAAAAATAAGAATTCTTTCCCTTCCTCCCTCTTCTCTCACTTTCTGCATCCTTCTGTTTCCCCTCTTTCTCCATTCTGCTTTATCCCTTTGACCCCACTCGTCCCCCCCCGACCACAACTCTCTCCTAGGTGCTGCAGGGTCTGGACTATCTCCATAGTAAGTGTAAGATCATTCACACCGACATCAAGCCGGAGAATATCCTAATGTGTGTGGATGATGCCTTTGTACGCAGGATGGCTGTTGAGGCCACAGAATGGCAGAAGGCTGGGGCACCCCCCCCCTCTGGATCTGCAGGTACCCCCAAATTCAGTGCCTCTCTGTTACTGGTGTGAGTGTCTGTGCACATGTGTGGTAAAGTACGCAATGAAAGGCGGAGGAGCAGCTGGTGTGCTATTCCTGCAGTGTGTGTTCTTTGGGATGTACTGTACGAGACGCAGCATCTGCAACGCGGTTCTGCTGTGTAAATGGAGTTCCTAGCAAGAGGTAACAGTTCTTCGCTAGGTTCTTGTCCAGGACACCGACAGCTGCTGCTGCATATGTGGTTTGAGTGGAACCTGGGGCTTGCTAGCTTTTTATGGTGGTAGTATCCCCTTGCAGTGACTTACAATTGATGTAGCCTCGGTAATCCAAACGTGATGGTTCATACTGTAAACTTTTATGGATGAAAAAGGTTAAAAACAAAAAACCTGATATATATATATATCTGTTGCATAATCACCCCTTTGGAAATCAAAATGAGCTCAGACACAAAAAAACGAATTGCTTTGGTAAGTCAAACAGTTTGCCGAGTAGCCTCTGAGCACGTGTGATAAACGAAGCAGTGCACCTGATTTCAGAATAAATACTGAGGTTGAATACTTCTGCTGTATAATACAGCTCTCCCCAGAGAGACCAGTGCTCTGTTCCTGCAGGATGGTCTGCTGTTACCCCTAACCCCTGATCACCCTCAGAAAGTTTAGTGGTTCATTTTCCCAGCAGCTGTACTCCGAACCCTGGATTTGCGCTCAGGTGATCCAGGCTCAGGTTATAGGGCTCTGTGCTGCTTCGACAGGTGTTGTAAAAGGATGTGGCTCACTGTAAAGATGACCGCCTTGATATTCTCCCCGTCTCCCTAACTCGGCTCCCTCTCTCTTTCTCACTCTCCGACAGTTAGCACCGCACCCCAGCTCAAACCGGTGAGTAAGCTCTCTGACGCGCACACTGGAGTGAGAGACACATGGGTGAGATACCTGGAGTGAGGAAGGGGAGAGTTGAATCACTCTTTGGCAAAGATATTGTGCGTACATTGAGTGGAACGAACACAGTGGGGCTTCAAGGTAACACAGATACACACTGGAAAATGGTATCGTTCTTCTAGTGAACCAGTCTTTATCAGCCAATCTGTCCCTGTGGCAGTAAAATATGAGGGGTATTTAGAGAAAGCTTTGAACACATGGGAAGATAGCCCAGTGGAGCCTTTTCATCTCGGACTCTGTAAAACCATCCTGCAGACATGCAGGAGTGCCCCCAGCAACCAAAACAGAGATTTTCCCATTCCGCTCCCCATGTGAACGAGGACAGGTGAATTCGGGGGCTGTCTGGCCCCCCCCCCCCAGATCCACGCTTAATCCACCAGAACGCTGCTGGGCTGCCAGTGCCCCCCAGAGGTACACTCACACAGCCCTGAGCCAGAACAGAGCAGAGCCGCCTGCTAGACGCGCGACAGGACAGGCGGAGGTCCGTTTCACGTTCCCCTGCTGGTACCGTAACAAGGGGCGCGTGTTCCCCAAAACTCTCGAGGGAGAGTACTGGCATTGTATTTACACCACAGCTGTGAGGATCGACAGGCAGTAATGTTAAAGAACTATCACCTCAGGATGGTGAAACCTAGCTGGAAGAAGGTACCTGTGAAAAAGTCTGAGGCGTTTCTGTTGACACATCATTTATATGTTCTAGACAGTGTGGCAAACCAATAAGAAAGATAAACAAAACGTTAGAATAGTTGGTTGGTGTGGAATTAAAAAAAAAGGTATTTTAGATTAAATTTGGGTATCTTATATAACACTGGTAAGGACTCATTTACAATACTGTGTACAATTTCGGTCTTCACGTTATAGAAAAGATATTGCTTCTCTGGAATCAGACCAGAGAAGAAAAACCAGATTACCAGATACCATCCCCTGCTTGGGGATGTGGTGTCCACTCCTGGTCCTGCTGATCCACACACCTGTTGATTTTTGTTCAATTCAATTTATTTGTATATGGCGCCTTTCACAACAAGGTTGCCCCCAAGGCCCTTAGCGATACGAGTGACCATCCGTGTTGTGAATACAGAACAGAAAAGACCAGAAGACAACGGAGGAGAGGAACCAAAAACTCCTCTGTAAGGAGAAAAGAAACCTCTAGGGGTCCAAGGCCAACTGGCTGCCCTACCCCTCTGGGCATGCTAACATGCCAAACTCACTGTTGGACAATCAAACCCTTCATTGACTTAATAATAAGATTAATTTCAGCTGTTTGTTCCCAGCTCTCAAGCAAGCTGGAGCTTCAACTGTCGTGTTTTGTAAGTGAAATGAATTCCCAAACTGGTGACTAGAAACAAAATGCAAATATTTAATTGAAGCGGCTTCTAAGATGGAGTGAGGCTTGAGTTCTCTCCTGAAGGGGGGGGTGGGGGAGAGTGAAAACCAGCAGGGCCAGGCCTGGGAGCCCGTGGCCAGTCTGAAGGAACTGAACCTTCTTAGTCTTGACCAGAGCAGAGAATGAGGGGCCTGATGCAAGCGTTCCCCTTCCTCAAAGGCACTGACCGAGTCAACAAAGCGGGTTTCCCTTCAGAAGGAACAGTGACACACCCGCCAGGGGACACCAGTGGTAACTTTGAGGAAGTGGATGTCAAACTGGGAGCAGCAGGTATTTCTTAGCACAGAAATACCGGAGAGGGCAGAGGACTGGCAGGCTGGGGTGGCACAGATCTGCAGGATTGCGAAAGGCGCGTCGTTCCCCCAGGCCAAAGTGCCGGCCCCCCTCCCCCGTCTCTCCCCTCACTCTCCCTTCCCCCCCCCCCCCCAGGTGGGCAAGATCTCCAAGAACAAGAAGAAGAAGCTGAAGAAGAAGCAGAAACGGCAGGCGGAGCTGCTGGAGCGCCGCATGCTGGAGATCGAGGCCCTGGAGCGCGAGGCCGAGGAGCAGCGGGCCGGCGGGCAGGGCGGGGGGGGCGACTCGGAGGCCCCGCCGGGCCCACGGGGCCTCCCGCCCTCGCCGTCCCCGGCCCCGGAGGAGGAGGAGGAGTGCGGCGCGGACAGCGAGGAGGGGGAGGAGGAAGAGGAGGGGGAGTGCCGGCTCATCAACCACGCCGGTCAGTCCCCAGGGCGGACGCTGTGTAGCGTAGCGCAGTGAAGGTTGGTTCTGTGCTGAGAGGCACAGAAGAGAAACGCTCAGTCCCGGCTCCTTCAGAAGACTCCACTAGTGTTTCTTTTCTTATCTTCCTGCACGGAGCGAACCCACTCCTTTGCCGCTGACGCAGTGCTATGTCAGCACTACAGGATGTACAGTGCAGTCAGAGAGTGGAAGCACTGAGCTCCGGCCTGGAGACCCCGGAGACGGGATCTGGGGCATTGTCCCCTTGAGCCAGGCGCTGTACCCGATGGCTGCAGTAAATGACCTGGTGGAAAAAGTTCTTCTCAATTGACTTGTCTGGTTGAATCAAACAAGTAGAACGAAGTTACGTTATAATGCAGTTGTCCCGAGCGCAATGTGGTACTTTCCACAAGAGTAGGATATAATGCATTTCGGTACACAGCACAGAACAATAGGGCACAATCGAGTGCACAAGACACTCTCAAATAGCACACCATCCGTGCTCAAGTAAGTTTGCATGACCATTTCTGACATCACACTCCAGGGCACTGCAGTTAATGAGATGACAGTGCAGTAGTGCATGGCAAAGAAATGTCAATCTTTTCTGTACAGTGTTACTGCAAACACTGAACCTGCTTCTCTGGCTTTCTCTCTGCCTCTGCAGATGCGGGCCTGGAGCAGCTGCAGCAGCAGTGGCAGGAGGCGGCCCCCAGCACAGAGAGGGAGCAGGAAGAAGGGCCGGCGATGGAGAGGGAGGTGGGGAGAGGAGAGGCGCAGGAGGCGGAGGAGGAAGAGGAGGAGGAGGAGGAGGAAGAGGAGGAGGAGGAAGGACCAGACCCCGAAAGGGAGACAGAGAAGGACCTAGAGCGCACGTCCGGAACAAGAGAAACAGGAACGGAGAAGGAGGCGGAGGCAGAAACCAGGAATGAGAGAGAAGAGGAGGAGGAGGAGGAGGAGGAAGATGACGACGAGGACGAGGAGGAGGAGGAGGAGGAGGAGGAGGAGGGCGAGGGAGGGTGTGGGGACTCTCTGGTACCTGGACACGCAGACACCCCCAAAACGAATGGCCACGTGCTGCTGGGGGGCAGCCCCCTGTGCGTGGGGGAGGAGGGCGGGAGGGGGCTGCTGTGTCCCACAGCGGAGCCCGAGCTCAGCAGCACAGACGGCGGCGGCTCCTACAGCAGCTCCTACGAACTCTTCAACGGCGAAGTCCCCGTCGTGGCCAACGGGGGGCGCCACCGCGGCACCACTCCCCGCTTCCCCGAGCTTCCCCTGGACCCCACCCAGGGGTCCCCCGCAGCCTCCCTGCTGCACGGCAGCCCCCCTCTGGACCGCAGCCGCACCGTGTCCTCGTCCAGCACGGGGGAGCAGCCCAAAGGTCAGTCCTGCCTTCCCAGCGGGCTGGGTCCGCGTTGAGCTCAGGCGCGCGCCCGTCCTCGAGACCAGGGTCAAATCGAAAGCCGGGGGTGTGGATCTCAGTTCAGTTCAGTTTATTGTCACGCTGCACGCACAAGGGCAGTGAAACGCGTATTTGCGTGCGTGCTCCAGTACAAAGAGTACAAAGACATTAAGGAAACGGCGAAAACATAGAGGCAGAGCAGCAGCAGCAACAGCAAGTGAAATAATATACTTCTTAGAAAAAGACAAAAAAAGGCCATCAGTGTGAGCCAGCGGCAGGGGCAGAGTTCAGTAACCTGACAGCTTGTGGGAAGAAACTGTACGTCTGGATCTGGACGTATGAGCCTTTATGCTCCTATAACGCTTACCAGAGGGAAGGGGGGAGACAGATGAGAAACCGGGATGGTTGTTGACCTTAGTGATACTTCCAGCCCTTCTTCCCTCACCCACCCAAATCCCCGTCGAACCCCCACGGTATCTTGTGTTCCCTGCCGAAGCCCTGATTGCATCATGCATCAGAGACCTCTCTGTCAGCACCGGCCTGACACTGAGCACCGGTCTGACACCGCAAGGCTGATGTTCTGGAGCTGCATGCTGCAGGGGCGTACGCCGCAGTCGCTATTAGTAGCCTGCATCCTAGGCGTGACAATAAACTGCCTCTCGCAGACGAATGATCCCAGGGGCCGTTCCTGCACTGACAGGGGGCGAGGAAGATCAATCCAGCTTCGCGTTCACCTTGGGTTCTGATTATTATGATTATTGTCATGGGTTCTCATCCAGCCTGTTCAGGGAAAGGCACAAACCGTTCTCAAGGACGCGGGAGATTGTCAGATAGTCAGAGATACACTGGGTGGGGGAAAAACCCAGGAGGTTATTCCGTCCAATATAACTCGAAGAAGCAGAAATGGACGAGTGAGGGGACCCTCGAAGAAAGAGGGAAGACGACAAGTCGAAGTACAGGACAGTATGAGAACCTGAACAGAGTGCAGGCAAGAAAAGGACAGCTATTGTAAGAACAACGATATCACAGACATCGCAGGTGAAGGAGGACGCACTGCTGATTGATGTATAAAAGCTTAGCGCGGTGGTGCAGTCATGGACTGAGAATAGGAGGAAGGTTGTGTCAAAGGCAGTCGAGGAAACACTTGTTTCGCAGGAAAGTGGATTGTAAAATTCTAATGATAAAATTATAAGGGGCGGAGCGGTGGCTCTGTGGCTCAGGATCTGAACCTGTGGCTGGAAGGTTGCCGGTTCAAATCCTGCTGTTGGCAGAGGAATCCTACTCCGTTGGGCCCCTGAGCAAGGCCCTTAACCCCAGCTGCTCCGGGGGCGCCGTATAAATGGCTGACCCTGCGCTCTGACCCCCAGCTTCTCTCTCCCTGTCTGTATGTCTCGTGGAGAGCAAGCTGGGGTCTGCGAAAAGACGAATTCTTAATGCAAAGAAATTGTATAGGCCAATAAAGTGATGTGATGTTATGTTATGAGTCGGAAGTGCCGACACGCGTCGACAGAAGGAAAGGGCCAGTGGAGGGGGCGCTGTTGAAGGTGGGGATGGAGCAAACGGCTGTCGAATGTTTAAGGCGGTGGACGTGGGAAAAGAACCGCATCTCGCGCTTTGCAGAGGAGATGCAAAGTCTGTGATGGTGTCAGACATCGGACGCTAATGAACATGTTGAAAAAACTGGAGATCGATCGGCCAAGACTTAGAAATATGAAGTAATCTCTTTTGGGAACTTGCTTGCAGTGAATATAGAATATAGAAACCAATTAAAGGCTTGAGGCAAGGCTGTGTCTTTTCACCTGAGGTGTCTTTAAGATGCACCATGAGAACATACTGCTGCAGACGAAGGATTTACAAAGGCTGATCTGCAGCAGACACAATGTGAATAACTAGCATTATCTTGATGACACGGTTTGAATAACCGTATGGGATACAGGAAGCTGTTGTTCCTGTGATGAGAGGCGGGATGAAATGGAAAATCTGGTCTTACCTGGAAAGGAAAGGAGAGATCATAGACGACCTGGGCTAACTTCATCTCAAGAGCTGGTATAATGAACGTACAGTATCAACACTAGAAAGAGAAGAGATCTGTAGAGCACGTGGTCACTAATGTCCTATTGGAGAGAACAGAAGCCTACCTTTGCCTCAGCAGCATGTGCTGACAATCTCCTACTGGGTGTGATTGAATAAAAAGTGTGAATGTTTTTGATCTGTGGAGCTGACTGATGTGGTGCCCCCCACAGGTAAAATGCGTGCTGCTGACCTCCTGGTGAACCCACTAGACCCTCGAAACGCTGACACCTTGAGAGTGAAAATTGCTGACTTGGGCAACGCCTGCTGGGTGGTGAGTCAGAGAACAGCCCTGATAAAGCACAGGCTCAGTGACCACAGCCTGGCCATAGAAACTGGACACAGGCAGACCTGGCTGCCCAGAGAGGACAGGCTCAGTGACCACAGCCTGGCCATAGAAACTGGACACAGACCTGGCTGTCCAGAGAGGACAGACTCAGTGATCACAGCCTGGCCATAGAAACTGGACACAGACCTGGCTGTCCAGAGAGGACAGACTCAGTGATCACAGCCTGGCCATAGAAACTGGACACAGACCTGGCTGTCCAGAGAGGACAGACTCAGTGATCACAGCCTGGCCATAGAAACTGGACGACACAGGCAGACCTGACTGCCCAGAGAGGACAGGCTGTGCTCCCATTGCCTGCAGGGAGAAGCAGAAACAGACATGTACTTTCTGTTACACTTTAAGAAATACATAATGTACAACCAGGGTTAGTATTAGACAAACAGTCTTTAATAATGAAACTTTATTGCTGTGAATGTCTTGCTAATTGTTCCTTCTGTCCTTCTGTAATTGGTCACGCCCCTAAAGCTCTTTGAATTTGAATGTAAAAAGGGTGAAAGAGGAGAGCAGGATAAAGAGGGTCAGTGGGAGATGAGGGAGAAGGGGGTGGGGGTCATTAGTGTGCTTGAAGTCTGTGGCACTGGGACTGTCTGATTTCAGTCAGTCAGTCATTCACTGTCTCCTACTCCCATTTCTCCCTCTCCCTCCTCCTTCCTCCTTCTTCTCTCAGCACAAGCATTTCACAGAGGATATCCAAACACGGCAGTACCGATCCATCGAGGTTCTGATTGGGGCGGGGTACAGCACTCCTGCTGACATCTGGAGCACCGCTTGCATGGTAAATCAATCCTTAATCTTCTGAGTCAGGGCTGTCCATCTCTGGTCCTGAAGAGACCCGGTCCAGACAGCCCAGAGCTCTCCAACCCTGGTCCTGGAGAGACCCAGTCCAGTCAATCCAGGGCTTGTTCTGGAGGGACCCGGTCCAGTCAGCCCAGAGCTCTCCAACCCTGGTCCTGGAGAGACCCAGTCCAGTCAATCCAGGGCTCTCTGGCCCTTGTTCTGGAGGGACCCGGTCCAGTCAGCCCAGAGCTCTCCAACACTGGTCCAGTCAGTCAAATGGTCTCCAACAGAAAACATCCTCCCGGAGAGGGTAGTTTGTCAGATCGAGTAATTTAGAGATCATTTAGGACTAAAGGATCCACGTACTCTTCCACCCTTGATGACCAGAGTTCTCTTACCTGAACAGAAAACTTCCTTGATTGATCAGCAACTTCAAATCTTTAGGATCAAGTGAGCTGTAAGACTGGAGACCCTGTTGTAATGTGTCAGTGCAGTGTGGATTCATGCCTGTTGTGTACTCAGTAAAGCTACACCAATATTCTTTTTTTACCCTGTAACTGCATTAAAATGCTGATCGTTCCCTCTTTTTCTCTATCTGTGTTCTTCTTTTTCCCTCCTCCCTCACTATCCCTCTCTCCCAACATCCTTGCTTGCTGCCTTTTTCCCTCCTGCCCTCTCCCAATTTCCTGCTCCATCCGCCCGCTGGTCTTCCCCGGCCGCGCAGGCGTTCGAGCTGGCCACAGGGGACTATCTCTTCGAGCCGCACTCTGGAGAGGACTACTCCCGCGACGAGGGTAAGAGCGCCCCCTATCGCCGAGTCGAAGAGCAGCAGAGAGAGTGTTTGCTGCCATCCTATTCCATAGGATCATGTGTTTTATGTTTTATGAACAGTCTTTTAGGATGTGAGCCACCGATGTCCAGAGAGGAGTAAGCAGTCAGTTCTGTCCAGGCACTGCTCCCAGACTCGACTGCTGTGTCCCGGGACACTGCGTCAGCTTACTGCTAAAGTCTGGGATTTTAGTGCGGAACGCCCTTTCAGCTGATGGCACAGCCATGCTTTTTAACTGTATACAGTATTTTCAAAACTGCATCAGAAGGTCTTCAGCTGGTGCATTCGCACACCTCCCCGAGTCTCCTCTGAGCTGGGAACCTTGCCTTTGCTCACTGATCAGACACCGTACACCGCCACCTCTCATCCTCTCCCATTCCAGCTCCAACAGCTGCATGGCATGACGGATGAGTCACAGAGCTGCAGTGCTTGCCAAAGCAAAATATTTCCCCAGTTAGACTTGCACATCGGTCAGTCGCCCTCCTTCTCCTCCGCTTGTCTTGTTACCCGTCTCCAGATCTCACACTCCCAGTGTTGCCCTCAGACTTTCCCATTTTTACCTCTCTCCTCCTCTCACCCTGTCTCCTCTCTTCCCCTCCCCCAGTCCTCCCCATCACATTCTCTCCCTCGCGCTCGCAGACAGCCAGGTTCCCAGAGTGCCCAGGGAGTCCTCTCACTCCTCTCCAGGGGTGGAGGACTGGGGGCTTGCGTACGGCACAGAGCCCGGGCAGCCCCCCATTCCAGATACGGACCTCCTGTGGAAATCCGGTTCACAGTGTCGCAGAACTGATGACGGCTACTAGAAAAGCTGTTTGAGGTTTTCAAAACAGAAAGTTCAGTCTAGTAACATTTCAAATGATCTTCAGCGAGACAGCACTGAAAACGTTTGCTCCCTTATTAGAAAACGCTAGCATGCAGTGCTGGTCTCCAGACAGCGCCCCCTCTTCCTCTGTACCCCGTCTCTCACTCACCCCCTCTGGTGCCGGGTCACTAACGCTCCACTTTCTCCTTCTCTTCTTCCTCTCTGACTTTCCTCACTTCTTCTGCCTGTCTCCTATCTTTCTCCCTCCTCCTCCTCCTCCTCGCCCTCTCTCTCTCTCTCCTCTTCTTCTCTCTAGACCACATAGCCCACATCATTGAGCTGCTGGGCTGCATCCCGCGACACTTTGCCCTCTCTGGAAAGTATTCCCGGGAATTCTTCAACCGCAGAGGTAGAGCTGAAAATGTGCCCTGGACGCTGAGGGACAGACAGCCGGAAAACACTGGGACAGACTGACGGGGGGGGGGGGGAGATTGAAGGGGGAAACTTAAGGGCCATCGAGCAGCATGCCCCTTGAGAGTGTAGTTACCTTCCCACTGGGCGCCGTGCCCAAGATTGCAGACACTGTGGGCAGAAACACTGTGACACAGCAGGCCTGCTGTAGGTGGTAATATTGATTGGAGACATGCAGAAGTCATGAGATTAGCATGATCTAAGATTGTTTAATAAAAATTGCCCTGCTTATGTCGACATGTCACTACTAATTAAATTGCCCAGTGCACCCTGTCTGGGGCAGTATGAGCCCTCCTGGTCAGTGCACACAGTGCTGCACAGCGCCAGCGAGTCAGTCTGTCCGCTGTGTCCCCTGGCTGCCTGCCCGCCAGCCGCGCGCCGCACTGACCCGTCTACCTGTTCTGTCTCGTACTGTGCTGTGCGCGCTTGTCGGGGGGGCGTGTCGGTCACTGCGCAGATCACATCGCCCTCATCATTGAGCTCCTGGGCAAGATGCCGCGCAAGCTGGCCACGGCGGGGAGGTACAGCCGGGACTTCTTCACCAAGAAAGGTAACGGCCCCCGCGGGGGTCTGAGCCGCGAGGGGCCCCAGGGGCGGGTCCCCCCCACTGCCGAAGGGCACCCCTCGATCGCACTCTCTCCCCGCCCTGCTGTGCGGCGCCCCCTCCTCTCTCTCCGCACACCACAGCCCCGGGCCTGGCCGCGTGGCACTGCCGTGAGCAGGGCCTCGATCTGGCGGAGCCTAGTGCGCTCGCCAGTGACGCACACAGACGCACCAGGGAAGCACGGCTGTCTGTACGTTTGCTAAAGTAAGGCTCCGCGTCCTCGACCTCCAAACCAGGTCTCGTTCAAACCACAGTTCTATGTTTAGGTCCCAATTAAAATGAAACAGAGATGTTCCTTGTCTGAGACGGCCCTCTGCCCTGGATATGCACCTTTTTGGAATAGATGTTTTATTTAGAATAGAATAATCAAGGTCATTAATTTCAGTGTGAGAGAGCCTTGATTCACACAGTGTACACAGCACGCACTTATAAAGGAGCCTTACACACAGATAGCGAGGAGGCAGTTTCTCAATGGACGCTGCAGTGACTGGCCACACGCCGCTGTCAGGTCCAGGCCTGGGGGGGTGCTCTTTCAGCCTGGCCCGCCCTCCAGACGTAGTGGCCATGCAGACGTTAATACCCTGGAACGTCTTCATTAGCACCGATTGCGGTGAGGGAGGAGCCCTAACACAGCGACTAGGTGACGCAGTCCACAGTCCTGTCCGTGCTGGTACTGACCCCAGCCTCCTTGTCCGCCAGTCTCTGGCAGCTCAGCCGTTTGTCTCTGTCGGTGTGTGTTTGACCGAGTGCGCCTCAGGCCCGTGTCTTGTCTCTCCTGTGCTGACTGTTTCTCTGTTGGGCGTGTGTCTGCTATTGTTTGTTGTCTGATATTTCTTGCGTCTCTTTTCCGATCTCCGTCTTGCAGCGTTGTCTGTGTTGTTGAGTTCTCTGCCTTTTCTGACAGCGCTGCCTCTCTTGCCTCTCAGCGCCGCCTGCCTTCCTGGGCAAGCTAGCTGTGAACCGTGCCGCCCTCTGGCTCTGTCTTACTCCGTCTCTCCCCCAGCCTCCTCCTCTCTCTCTCTCTCCCTCTCAGCCACGGTTCTCCGTCTCCCCCTGCAGGTGAGCTGCGGCACATCACCAAACTCAAGCCCTGGTCTCTGTTTGACGTCCTCGTCGAGAAGTACGGTTGGCCGCCGGAGGACGCCGCCCACTTTACCCACTTCCTGTTGCCCATGCTGGAGATGGTGCCAGAGAAGAGGGCCTCCGCACGGGAATGCCTCAGCCACCCCTGGCTCACTTCCTAGCGGCGCCCCCTCTGGCGGCTTCTGGAACTGCCTCGCGTAGACAGCGGGGGAGGGGGCGGGGCGAGGGGGGTGGGGGGCTGCGGGACGCTCATTCCTACTCGGCATCACACTCGTGCCCCCGGGCTCACCCGCGGACGTGCGGCGGGAGGTGCAGTGTCTCTCCCTCTCGGCGCCGTCTGTGTCGCCTTGGAAACCGCCCCTGCACTTTGAATGAGAGAGGGGTGGGGGGGTGGACACGCTCCTCCCCTCGTGTCTTCCTCTGCGCTCGCACACGGCCGGCACAGCGCCCCCCCCCGGCCCCGGCCCCCCTCTCTCCCCCGAGTGTGCAGCGCGGCCATCGGAGCTAGAAGGGCTGCAGGGGTTGATCCCGGGTCTCCTCGCTGGCCGCAGGGCCAGGGGCAGGAGCAGGGGCAGGGGCAGGGGTAGGAGCAGGGGCGGGAGCGGGGCAGGAGCGGAGTGGGGCAGGGGTAGGAGCAGGGACAGGAGAGGGGCAGGGGTAGTGGCATGGGCAGTGGTACGAGCACAGGTAGGGGCAGGAGCAGGGCACGAGCAGGACAGGCGTGCCTGGGGCATGTGGGAACCCAGAGCAGGCCCCAGGGGCAGGAGCACTCTTCCGGGGGCAGGGGGACGTCCCGCGGGTCGGCCGGAGCCAGCCGGCGGTTACCTACAGTGCGGCTCAGGAGAGCCGGTCCCGTTCGGTCCCGTTCGGTCCCGGCTGATGCTGCGCTGGGCCGACAGGGCCGCTGGCCTGCGCTCTGGTCTCCCCCCGGCTCTCGCCGCCTGTCCAGCGGCTGGCAGGGGCAACTCTAGAGTCCCAGAGCTGCACTGCCACACTGGTCCACAGGGGGGCCTACAGCTCTCAGGCCGTGGGGTCGTGAGGCGAGAGCGTTCTGGGGGGGGGCTGAGGGGGGAGAGGGGGACAAGTGTGCAGGGAGCGGGGCAGCAGGTGCAGTGTTCAGTGGCAGGTCCAGTCACACAGCTCAGAGCCGGGGACCGGCCCGAGGGGCCCGACTGCTCACACAGCCAGACCCAGCGAGAGCGGAGGGGGAAGATCTGGGAGAGGAAACAGCCTTCGCCTCCGGTCTTCTCCAACAGTCGTGCGCTCCGCTCCCTCTCTTTCACAGCCCCTGTCTCTGCGTGCGGCCCCCCCGTCTCCTGCCGCTCGGCAAACCCCTGCCCGGCTCACGGTCACGGCCAGCTGTTTACACGGCGCCCTCTGCTGGCCGCAGTGCGCACTGCGCGCCGCAGACAGACTGCACATTCCAGGCCAGAGCGGAGCTGGCTGCAGCGGAGGAGGAGGAGGAGAGCGCACTGTGGACGGGGGGTCCTTCCCGCCCGGCTGGCCTGGCCCCGCGCATGGGGCAGGTGGGGGGCAGGTGGGGGCAGGGCCCGGTGGCCGTGTGCCGTGTGCAAGCTGCTATCCTGAGTGTTTTTGTCGCTGTTGCACCTTCAAAGCAGGAGCCAGACAGTGCGTGTGCTGGTGGTGGGACGGGCGACGGAAGGGGTGTTTATTATTCTGTTTCGGTGAGAAGCATCTACACGTTCCTGGGTGCCGTGTGTGAAAATGGAGGAGCCCCTGTCCCCTTCTCCCCAGCCCTTACTGTAGACGGTACGCCTGTACATTCCAGCTCCCAGAGTGCTGCTCCTGCCCTCTGGCTCGAATCCCTAGAAAGATCAAACCCTGTTTTTGGTTCGGATTGACCCCCCTCCCTGGCCCGGCCCTTCACAGTTTGGGCCCAGCTCCCTTCCCCAGGTCGTCTTTTGTTTTTTTTCTAAAAGGAGGTTGCACTTGTCTTTGTAAATTTGTTCAGGGATTAACTTTGTACATAATATGGAGATGAACTGAGACACTGATCAGACGGAGGACGGACTGTGGCGAACAGGTTGCCCTCGCTCCCCGCGAGGAGCCCGGCTTTGGTTCAGCGCGAGATCGCCATGGAGACGCCCGCGCGCCGTGAGGAAGCACGGCGCTGCAGTCGCACAGAAAGAGGGGCCCCAAACCGGGCGGGGTGGGGTGGGGGTGGTGCCCCCTGCTGGCGGGCTGACTGCACTGCAGCTCTCATTGCCAACAGACTTCTACACCTTCACTCATCACGATTAGTCCAGTTGCCTATTTTCGCAATAAATAAATCTAGTAGATGGTGAAATATTTTTTAAAATAAAACAAACGAAATACATTAAAAAAAAAAAAAAGCCGGTGTTGTGACAGTGCCCGAATCTCGTATGTGTTGAGGTGCTTGTGTTTTGTCTGTTGGATGTTTTTTTCTTTCGGGGTTCCAATGATCATTTTTTACTGTGATGACACCTCAGCCCTCCCCCCTTACATGAACAGTGCTGCTCTTTGGGACGTGTTGGATGGGGAGCAACGATCAAACCTTTTTGCAATAATAATAATAATAATAATAATATTAATAATAATACAATTGTGACAATGCCGATGTTTTTGCACCGAACTCTCCCGATCTCACTCTCTCAGCCATGCCGACTGTTCTTCCTGACATCGACAGAAACGCGTCTCTTCTTGTCCGTGTTTTTCATTGACAGATTTAATAAATTGTAAATTTAAACCCAACTGCCTGCCTGTCGTGCTTGATGTGCAGCAGGGTGACCTCTGCCCCGTGAGACAGGAGTGGTGGCACGAAGGTGCTGCTGGCAGACGGGGGGTGGGGGGGGGCGTACAGGACCCCCACAGCCGATACAGCGGAGGGTCGTGGTTTCCCTCAGCCGCTCTTGCCAGCACAAGTTCAGTATGTTCTCGGTGCATTTGCCAGGTTTAGAAGCTCTTGCAGCCCTGCCTGTGAAGAGGAGTGGAATAACAGAACCAGGAGTGAGTGACAGTCGGGTCTCGGAGGGCAGGTAGGTCCGTTAAATTCTTGGCTCAGAGTCCAGCAGAACCTGGAAAGCACTGCGGCCTCATGGGACTTGAGTGTGACAGCCCGGACTGGGACGCCCTGGGGTACAGGGAGTCAAATACATGCTTCCTAATTATCCAGCTAGATTGTCGATCACTGCAATGAGCTAGTTGTGCCGAAATCCTGGGCTGGAGCAGTTTGAAAGGGCACTGCCTGGGGCCACGTTCTAGTCCCTGTTGTTTCAGGGCTTGGATTGCTTGGTTTACAGCTTACAATGATCACTGCAGTATCTGATGTAGAACAGTGGAATGGACTGGAAGGGCCTATTCTTCCTGTTCCTGGACTCTTTCATGGATGTCCCTTCCCATCAGATTTCTCTGCTGTGGGCTTGTCGTTCTCTTCCCAACCTCTGGACCGAGGCCTATCCTTCTCTCCTAAATCTCTGGATCAGAGTCTTTCTCTTCCCAACCTCTGGACCGAGGCCTGTCCTTCTCTCCTAAGCCTCTGGATCAGAGTCTTTCTCTTCCCAACCTCTGGACCGAGGCCTGTCCTTCTCTCCTAAGCCTCTGGATCAGTCTTTCTCTTCCCAACCTCTGGACCGAGGCCTGTCCTCTCCTAAGCCTCTGGATCAGTCTTTCTCTTCCCAACCTCTGGACCGAGGCCTGTCCTTCTCTCCTAAGCCTCTGGATCAGTCTTTCTCTTCCCAACCTCTGGACCGAGGCCTGTCCTTCTCTCCTAAGCCTCTGGATCAGTCTTTCTCTTCCCAACCTCTGGACAGAGGCCTGTCCTCTCCTAAGCCTCTGGATCAGTCTTTCTCTTCCCAACCTCTGGACCGAGGCCTGTCCTTCTCTCCTAAACCTCTGGATCAGAGTCTTTCTCTTCCCAACTTCTGGACCGAGGCCTGTCCTTCTCTCCTAAATCTCTGGATCAGAGTCTTTCTCTTCCCAACCTCTGGACCGAGGCCTGTCCTTCTCTCCTAAGCCTCTGGATCAGAGTCTTTCTCTTCCCAACCTCTGGACCGAGGCCTGTGCTTCTCTCCTAAGCCTCTGGGTGGGTGTTAGCCATTCTCTTCTAAACCTCTAGGTCTGGGCAGCTCATTCTCGTTGCTGGCGGTTCCTGCGCCGAGACCGTGTTGCTGTTGGCTGCCCCGCGAGAGAGGAGGTGCCCAGGGCCTGGAGGACTGGAGAGGGTCTCTGCTTGGACCCGCGCCAGAACACTTCTCATCATAAGACTTAAGAAGATTGCGTACTTCAAATAATTAACCTTCTAGCAATGATTTCTAATAATAACAGCACTTTCTTACAGTTAAACATACGGGTCAGGAAAAGAAATGAAAATGCGTGGAATGATCTGTACTCAGCACAGCTCTAGGCCACACTGGCCACCCCGCTCAGTGCTCGATGCGCCAGAGAAAAGGCAAATTCGAAGCATGTCTGTTGCACAACATTGGCTCACCACAAGATGGAGACAAGAGCTTCTAAGAACAGCAAAACCTATTTAAAAAAATCTCTCAAAGAGCTGGGAATTCAGTCAGCTGCAACCTATACAGACTGAAAAAAAATGCTGGAAAGGTTCCCAAAGGCTGGCGGTCTTTCGGCCCAGCTAGCTTCCTTTAGTAGTTGGTCACTAACTGATCCGAGGATCACATCCAGCTGTTTCACGACAGCCATCTGGCTGTCTGATCCAACTTCTTGGCTCGTGTGGCCTATTCCAGGCCTCTGCCACACTGCGTGAAAAGGGTTTTTGTTCACCATCTTAAACGCACCTTCCTGTAGTTTCAGTTCACATTGCCTGGGTCCTTAAACTCTTGATTCAGGTCCCCTGTGTCTTTTCTGTTCACAACTAAGAAGGTTCAGGTACCAATAGCCTGTCAGTGTAACACGTGTTGAAACCTCAATATATATGTTGGGTTGCTCTTCTGTGGACTGATTCCAGAACAAACGACGTCTTAATATCAGTCTTATTCGTGCGCTATACAACACTTATTCTTTAGTTTTTCTTTACAGCTTTAGTGATTTTTGTCATCAGCTCCTGTCATATTCCTTGGACAACCTGGACTTTGCCTATTGCTTACTCCTCCAGGAGTTTTTTCCCCCCAAGATACTCCGTATTGTTGATTTTGCGATGCCCACTCTCTCTGGAAGGGTTCGAGGTGGAATTGTCTTCCCTCATCTTCACAATTGCTTGTTTTTCCATCACAGACAACTCAGGCTTCATCTTGGTTTAACTCAGCAGGCAGATCAACAAAATAAACCCCAAGGACTGAACCAAGGCTATATAGGCAACTAATTTGCATTTTAACAATTAAAGCAGCATGGAAACATGTCAGCCATTCACAGAAAAGCATTACTTTAAATGCCTGCTACCTGTCAATACAGAATTGCATCAAAACATGACTGAAATCCTTCTAAAAAAGGAAATATACTATGCTCTGGACTCCTTACTGATGGAGCTCCAGACTTGCACAAGATCTGCCTTTTCCAACTTCATCTCGACTGCCCAGGATTCTTCTGCTTTACAGCTGATCTAGTTTAGTTTGAATAATCATTTTTGCAAATAATTAAATTAAAATAAAATTAAATTTACCTTACTTGTAACAGAAAGCTGGAGCCGAGAGACAGGGAGAGGGAGGCAGTGTGGGACAGATGTGGAGCTGAGAGACAGGGAGAGGGAGGCAGTGTGGGACAGATGTGGAGCTGAGAGACGGAGAGGCAGTGTGGGACAGATGTGGAGCCGAGAGACGGAGAGAGAGGCAGTGTGGGACAGATGTGGAGCCGAGAGACGGAGAGGCAGTGTGGGACAGATGTGGAGCTTAGACGGAGAGAGGCAGTGTGGGACAGATGTGGAGCTGAGAGACAGGGAGAGGGAGGCAGTGTGGGACAGATGTGGAGGTGAGAGACGGAGAGGCAGTGTGGGACAGATGTGGAGCTGAGAGAAGGAGGGAGACGGTGTGGGACAGATGTGGAGCTGAGAGACGGAGAGGCAGTGTGGGACAGATGTGGAGCTGAGACGGAGAGAGAGGCAGTGTGGGACAGATGTGGAGCCGAGAGAGAAGGAGGGAAGACAGATGGATCATAGTGCTCGATGAAAGTTGCAGCCATAAATGTCCACATGCAGCAGAGACAGGGTTGTCTGTGGGAGCCCGCCGTCACTCAGTCAGGCTCTATCACTATCTTGCAGTGCTGGAACGTCACTGCTCAGCAACAGCAGCTCTGGTGAAGTGGGGACTGTGGTCAGCTAGTAACACAAACCTAAACACACAGAATTAAAGTGCCCTTTTGTTTGTATTCTCTGGGATCCCAAAATGATCTGCAATGTTTCCTGGTTACCTGGCTGCAAAGTTTGGAAGGGCAGCCTGACCTAGTATCTGGGAATAAGTAGCCTTCTGACTGGTTTCAAAAGTTCCTCGATTTACATGGTCGATCTATAGTATTACTTGTGGCTTGAAATTCAGTTATCAATTCTGGGGCACCTAAAGACAATTACACTAATTTTGGGACATTTCAAACAATTGTTTTGTGTCTGGGCTGAACACAGGGCTGCTGCAATAACTGATGACTGTGAGGGCTGAACCACCTGTGTGTTACAGTGACCGAGTTGACAATAAAACCGTTCCAGGTGTATTTGTCTCCAGTCTGCCAGCCAGCATCTGATCGAAGATTTCTAAACTGTGCCACAGCACTTGCATGTGCTCTTTCCTTACCTCTGGGCAGTCAAGGAGGACCACCAGTCTAAACTACTATTTCCAGGGGTCTCCTGCTCACGTTCCACAGGCGTCTTCACCACAGCACGGCAGAAAGGGATTGTGGGCTGGGTGCTCAGTGTAGCCATGTGCTCACTGGAGTGAGCCTTCACCACTCTTCCCCGGGCTCAGAGAAAATGACAGCATACAGGCAGGTGGTATAAAACTGACATTACTGTGATTTATTGTCATGAACCATGAAAATAAACAACCAGTGCTGTGTCTGTGAGAATCTCTCTCTTTCAAACCAAAAAAATAAAAAAGACAAAAATAATAATAATCCAGAGAAGAGAAATAAACAAGGAGACGAGTGCTACCGTCACAGAAACATTCAGCTTCGCCAGGAGAACGCTCGTATTTACATCGATATTCCAAAATGGGATGGGAGCAGATTTTACAGGCTTGGAAAAGAAGCTCCTATTTACACAAGTTTCAGCAGAAAGCAGGAGGAACGATCTATACATTAAATTACATTTCTACAAATAACCATTGAAATCCAAAAATAAACTGCTAACATACCTATAGGTGTGTCCTTCTCTCTGGGACTACCTCGACAGCCTATAGCACACGCGCACACACACTCCTCTCGCACACACACACACTCACTCTCGCACACTAAGAGCTTAGACTCCTGGGGCAGTCACGGAGCACACCAGAAGGGTCCTCTCTGAATCTCTGCTGCGGTTATCGGATTTACACAGAGGAATAAAAAAAATAATAATTCTGTTTTTCTTTGTACAAAAAGCTTTCACTAAAATGAGCCACTAAATACAACAAATTAAAAGTGGAAAAACCAACACTTTCCACAATGGAGAGGACAGAGAAACGAGTCCGACAGACAGACGAACAGGGAGGAGAGAAGAAGGGAGGGGCTGGAATGTCCATCGAGAGCCAAGCCTGACATGAGGACGAGACGGACAGACACCAAGAGACACAGATAGAGAGACAGACACACAGATAGAGAGACAGATAGTGAGACAGACACACACAGAGAGACACACAGACATAGATAAAGAGACAGACGGAGAGAGATAAAGAGACAGAGACAGAGTCAGACAGGGCTCTCCACTAGGGCAGGAAATCAAAAAGAAGACAGGACCGACCAGGAGGGAGAAGACAGAGAGAGGGGGGGGATTTCTAAGCACTGGGGTTCGTCTGTCTTCGTTTTATACAAAGTTTCTTTACAAAACCTTTCACTTCTGTAAAAAGTACCCTTTGCCTTGGTGGTGTTTGCGGTTCTGTTTACCGTTACATATAAAATATTTACAGCCTATGTTACATGATATCAGCCCCTCCCGCCGTGCCGGTCAGTGGGGAGGGGGTGTCAGTGCCACCCCGTGTTCATGAACCCCGAGCTGTGGAAGGACGAGCCAGACGGGAGGGGCCCCCGGGGCCCCGCGGGGAGCTGGGTGGGCGCGGGCGGCGGCTGCTGCTGGTTCTGCTGTGGGGGGGGCGGGGGCGGGGGGGGCAGCACCCCCTGCTGGTGGGGGGGGTAAGAGGAAGGGGGGGGGCCCGGGGCCGCGCTGGAGGGGTGCAGCATCGCGGCCTGGAAGGGCTGGTAGTGGTGGGCGGCCTGCAGGGGGGGGTTGCTGGCCAGGGCCGGGGGCGGGGGCGGGGGGGGCGGCGGCGGCGGCGGGGCCTGCTGCAGGGCCAGGAGGGGGGCGCCGCCGCCCGGTTGCTGCTGTGGCGGCGGCTGCTGCTGCTGCTGCTGCTGGCTGGGCTGGCCCTGCGGGGGCGGGGGTGGGGGCGGCGGGGGCGCCGCAGACAGCAGGAGCGGCGTGGCCATGCCGACGTGCAGCAGCGGGGGGCCGGGCTGCGGGTGAGGGGGCGGCGGCGGCGGGGGCGGGGGCGGGGCGGCCGTGCCCTGGTAGTGCAGGGCATGGTGGGGCTGCAGCAGCGTCTGAGAGCCGGGGGGGAAGGCCGGCACCACGGAGGGCTTGTAACCGTGGTAGGGCCCTGCAGGGGGCGCCGCCTGGCTGGGGAAGTAGGCCTGGGAGGCTGGCGGGGCCGGGGGGGGTGGGGGTGGCGGCGGGGGCGCGCTCTGGGGGCTGTACTGTGCAAAGCTGGCCGAGCTGGGCTGGGGCTGGGGCTGGGGCTGGAAGCAGCGCTGGCCGCGGTAGGGGGTGCCCTGGGGCTGGGGCTTGGCGGCGTGCACTAGCGAAGCGCCGGGATACAGGTTCTGGCTCGCGAGGGGCGGCCCGCAGTGCAGCTTGGAGGGGTTCAGGGGGGCCGGCTTTTGGCAGGGGGGCTTGCAAGGCTGCTGGACGGACGGAGACAGGCAGGGCGCCCTCTGCTGGCCATCACAATCCTCCCCCGCCGTCTCCTTCGCTGACCGAGCCGCGCCGGGGCCTGGGGAGCAGGCCTGAAAGGAAGACAGATAAGGTGTAAGGAGAGCTGCCAACATGAGCAATCAGTCTGCACCCCTGACCGAGAGCCAGTCGCTCAGCCTGGAAAGCCTCAGTCCTGCTAGTTACAGGCAGCTCAACGCTTCCTTGTCCCAGTCAAAAAACTACAAGTCCAGTTACTTCAGTGGAAGCCCAGCTTGAATAAAAGCCAGAAGATAACCCATGTGTTTATGTGCAAATGTACTTTGAGTGCATGGGTGAAGCAATGAAAACACAACGCGCACAAGAAACTGAAGAAGACGGGCGTCCTTGTGTCAATCTGAGCAAAGAAGAAAATTAAGACCAAATGAGAATTATTTCAATAAGGGTGGCGCAGGGGCTAGTACTGCTGCTTGCAGTGCTGAGGTGCTAGTGGTGTGAAGTTTCATGCTCTCCCCATGTTCCCCGACATGCTGGTGGGCTAATTCTGGGAAACGTGGCCCTGGTACACTGTCTGGGCCCCCCCGCCATAGACTGGCGTCCTGTCCAGAGTCCCGCCTTGCGCCTGTTACTTGCCGGGACCCTGAACCGGATGAAGGGGTTAGAACATAGACGGATGGACAGATGTAATATTTTTATCAAATTACCACTTGTAACCTCAATTTAATTTATTTCATTTTGAACACATCGTGAACAGGGTCCCAAGCCCCTGTTATATGAACACACTACTATTCAGCGGCAGACTGAAAAGGGGTTTTCTGGACTGAGATGGCCCAGATGTAAGGCTGCCGGGCTGCGGCGCTGGACCGGTCAGGAGGAGATGCCAGGGAGCGAGCAGTGCTGGAGCTCACCTTGTGTGTGGAGGGGCTCCAGCAGGCCTTGTGTGAGCCAGGACTCGCACACTCCTTCCCGCCAGCTGTGTCACTGCCATCGGTCTCCGCTCCGTCTGAAACACACCCCCACGCTGTCAACAGGCATGCACACCGCTTAAAACGTTACTCGACGGCAGCTAATGGGAGCTCACGAGCTATTAAGGTTCTACACACCAACTTTCTCACTGCACACACAATCGTTCACCTGGCTAACCGGCTAACCTGAAGGTGCTTCCCTGTTCTCGATCTCCCACAGAGAACTGCCCCTGGCCCCTGCAGACCCCTGACTCTCCTGTGTCCCTGTCCTCGATCTCCCACAGAGAACTGCCCCTGGCTGCTGCAGACCCCCGACTCTCCTGTGTCCCTGTCCTCGATCTCCCACAGAGAACTGCCCCTGGCCCCTGCAGACCCCCGACTCTCCTGTGTCCCTGTCCTCGATCTCCCACAGAGAACTACGCCTGGCCCCTGCAGATCCCTGCAGACCCCTGACTCTCCTGTGTCCCTGTCCTCGATCTCCCACAGAGAACTGCCCCTGGCCCCTGCAGACCCCTGACTCTCCTGTGTCCCTGTCCTCGATCTCTCACGAAGAACTGCCCCTGGCCCCTGCAGACCCCTGACTCTCCTGTGTCCCTGTCCTCGATCTTCCACACAGAACTCCCCGTGGCCCCTGCAGACCCCTGACTCTCCTGTGTCCCTGTCCTCGATCTTCCACACAGAACTGCCCCTGGCCCCTGCAGACCCCCGACTCTCCTGTGTCCCTGTCCTCGATCTTCCACACAGAACTGCCCCTGGCCGCTGCAGACCCCTGACTCACCCGTGTCCCTGTCCTTGCGGTGGTCACTCATCAGCAGGGCTCGATGGTAACTGCGCTCCCTCACTTGCTCTACCGATGTGGACGACATCCTGGGGGAGGGGAAGAGATTAAGTGAACACTCGGGCGAAAATGTGCGATCATTCCTTTTGAGAAGCTGTGTATCCGTCTAAGATATCCATTGTGCCTGCTTGGTTTTCTAAGCTGCAGACCAAGGTGAAACTAAAAGGGAATACATGTAAATAGCAGATACATGCATCTGTTGACACACATCACACAAGGTGACGAAGCTGAGCTCTCCACCAGGTGTTCTGGCATTTTGCTTGACTCTCCAGTTGCAGAACGTCTCATACGTTTACATACTACGGGTGATCGGGCCTTCTGTTGCTGCGCCCCAGAGCTCTGGAATTCTCTCCCCAAGGATATCAGAGCATCACCTTTCCTGAGCGCTTTCAAGTCAAGACTCAAAACCTTTCCTTTTTAGAAGAGCTTAATAGCTTTACTCCCCTACTGTATTCCGGACCCTTATTGTAATTGTGTGATTCTGCCGTCTCCTCTCCTTGTGTGTTTTTTCCTATTTCTATTACACCGCATCCCCGCAGTGGGGTCCCGACTGAGGCACGTACCAGGGCCCCTCTCCGCCCTCTCGGTCCCCTTGCGGGGGAGTCTCCGGGCTGTCGTTGGGGTGCGCGGGCTCGAGGGCGGGGACCGTGCTGGTTGCGGCAGGGGGCGCAGATGGCTCTGGGGGGGTCTCCGTGGAAACGGGGCAGAGCTCCACGCCAGCGGAGCTGTACAGTCCCACCAGAGGGGGCGCTGTAGACAGCGGTGACCCACTCTCAGGCTTGGAGCCGCTCCGCCTTGCCTCCCTCTGCCTCTTCCGGTATTCTAACAGAGACACCTGTGGCGAGGGACAGGATGGATGAATGGAATATTTGACCAAAATACTTTACAAGCTGGTTAACATTAGAAACTGTGGTAGAGTACTTTTTAAATGACAAACACTCTGCCCCACAAATGATCACTGTGGGTTTCTGTGTGCAGATCTGTGTGTTACTATTCGCATTATCATAACCACTGCCTGCAGATTTTCTCAGTCCGTAACCACCTCCGTTTTAATGGGACTCCTATCCTCATCCTCACCTTTTTCTTCTGGGGGGGGTTCTGTGGGGTGCCGCCACCCCCTTCTGCTATGCCGTCTCCCCCGAGGGCACGCGTGAAGCCCAGGGCGCCTCCTTCCTCGGCGCAGGGGTAGTACAGGCCCCCCTCACTGCTGTAGTTACTCCCGGGGGGGTCAGTGGGGCGGAAGGCGCCACCCAGCTCCAGAGTGTGCGAGGGCGTGAGATCGCGCAGGTTAGAGTTCACGGGGGAGAAGGAGAGGGGACCCCTGTCCGGGCTCTTCATCCAGGGAGGGTAGGAGGGAGTCGGGGGGCCACGCTCCCCCAGGCAGTCCGTGTGAGGGGTCTCTTTGCTGCCCTCGGGGGACCCTTCCACCTCGCCTGGGTCCGTCTCCCCCCCGCAATCCTGTGGCTCGGGGCGGGGGGTTCGCGGGCTCAGCGCGCCCACTGTCTTGATCTCCTGCGGGGGCGACTCAGCCAGGGTGGGCGCTCGAGCGCCGGGCGGCCGATCCGTTGTCTGGGGAGGGGGTCGGAGATAGACTGGGTTACGGCACACACAGGCAAGCGCCAGCAGCACACAGGGTGAGCACAGACGACTTTGTGCTTGCCAACGACCAAACTAGAAAAGTCTAGTGCAACAGCCAAGACACAATCGTTAAAATAGCCAGATAACTTTCATAAAAAGGCTGAAAAAGCAGGATAAAATACCCCAACTTATTTATCCACACATATTGCCGTTTTCATTCCTTTCGGTATATACTGACACGCTCAGGAAGTGGCCGAGAATGCAAAGACAATCAGAGGGGATTAGAAGATGCCAGTGGGGACAGCGTTTCGTGCTGCCCCACGCGATTTCCCAGCTCGTCACCCTTGACATGCTGTCTGTCTTAGACACCAAAGAAAAGACCATCTTGGGAACGCGGAGGGGGAAGAGCCGCTGGCTCCCTCAAACACCACCCCAGGGCCCCACAGACACTTAACCCCTCACCTCCTGAGCGCTGGGCGTCCGGCTGGCCTCTAGGGAACTGTCCGGAGAGGAGATGTTCTGGGAACAAAACGACAGACAGGTGTCAGGCTCCCCGTCCAGAACAGCACCGGAGCGAGCATGCGCGCCAGGCCGGCGCCCCTGCCGATGCCCACGCCCCCCACGGCACCGGCGTTCGGGTGGGGAGGTGTCTCTCACCTCGATGAGGGGAGGGGCAGGCGGCGCCTGGGGCGTGTGGACGGGGGAGGCGTCGGCGCGGTCCTCCGACCGGGTGCGGACTGGCGTGGCGGGGAGGGAGGGGCCCGACTCCGGGGGCTCGGCACGGGTGGGCGTGGCGCAGGGAGAGCCGCAGGGCGTGGAGCTCTCCGACAAGCAGGAGTCCACCGGGCACAGCCGCCGCTTCTTCAGAGGAGTGGGCAACTCTGAGAAAGAAAGACGGAAGGAGAGGGGAGAGAAAAGGTAGGGCAGAGCAGGGCAGAGAAAACACAGAGAAAATGAAATGAAGGATTAGCTGCCGGGCTGAATTCACCAGCGAAAGAGAAACAATTCGCTCCAAGTACAGTGCCTTATAAAATAAAAGAGTCCCACAGCAGATCTGCTCTTCATATGTAATATTCCTCCACCCTATACTCCAAACTTTGTAATACCATTTTTTCCCCTTGAATTGTGAAACCAACAATAAGCAGGATTCATGCAGCAGTTAAGCATCTGGCTGGATCCAAGTCCTGCAATGGAGAGGACTGGAAGGGCTGCAGGTTGGGCAGCCGATATCTAGGACATACAGGAGAAATCGCCACAATGAACTGGTCATGCCAGAGGCAGTGTAGAGCCCTCTATGGAACTAAAGACGAGACAATAAAGCTCATGAGTAGGACCCTGCATCTCCTCCAGCCCGTTTTCTTAAGCAGTACTTCGGCCCAACCAAATTCAAGACACTGATTTAAGGCTCACATCAGGTTGCGTAATGAATGCTCATTAAACAACACAGTCACCCCATTGTGCACTTTAATCATCTCAACTACACCTCCTATAATCACCAAGCTGGTAATTAGCAGATAAACAGTGCAATAGACCCCTACAGACATTTAACATTTTCTTTCTTGGGAAAATCTATAGTATAACAGGGCTGTCTACAGACGTTTGGTTGCTTGTGTGTTTACTTCAAACAGTATGTAAGATGCATTATTCTAGTGTTATTATAAAGTAATCTTCAGCACCTCAAACCATCAGCAATAATAATGAATCTCAACAGGTAATGTCCATAAGAGGATATTTATCCTTACTTGCAGCATGTTAAAAATAATCACTTACATAGCGCTTTTCTGGACACTGCACTCAAAGTGCTTTACAATAATAGGGGTAATGGGGACTCCCCTTCTCAGCACCAATGTGTACCATCCATCTGTATGATGCGATGTACGCTCACGACACATCAGCTCTCAGTGGGGAGGAGAAAAGAGTGATGAAGCCAATTCAGAGACAGGGATTAGAGGCCATGATTGGTAAAGGCCAGGGGGAAATTTGGCCAGGACACTGGGGTAACAACCCTAAGTGTTCCTCACTTAGATGCGAAATTCCTAAGAAGTCAGTTTAATGGAATTCAATCCGAGCACCTCTGCTGCCCTCTGGAGCTTCAGAACTGCACTACAATGTTCACTGCACTTACACAAATGCTGTATGAAAGAAGGCAGGTTTTCAGTGCAGATCTGAAATCTGGAGTGGAATGGGAGCTGAAGAATGAAGGCGAGGGGGTGTTTCAGGTGATGCCTCAGGAAAGCCAGGAAGCATCTACTGTGATCACGAGAGTGATGATGTAAGGACCCAGCTCTTCGCTCAGACTCGACCAGAAACTTTCCAAGAGCCGACGCAGGGATCTGGGAGGAGGGTGGTGCAAGTAACATGACCATGGAGGACAGCAGGGAATACTGACAACAAAGAGCTCATCTGGTACAACGAGGGGACCAGGTTCTGTAAGTGAGAGGCTGCTGTTCCAAGTTCCAACGATCGTGCAATTTTCTTCCCTGAATATTTACAATGCCCACAAGCCTAATTAACAGTGGTTAGAGTGGGGATCCAAGAAGTATTACGAACTGATTTCCATTTACATGAACATCACAATACTACTTTAACATGCGGGACAATCGATTCAGGATCTCCTCACATACAGAAACACGCCCCGCGTCTCTTTAAAGCGTCACAGGGACCCCACGCTTGTTTTATAATCAAAATGGCCTCCTAAATGCTTACACAGAATCACACCTCCCTGTGCTCGAATTTCTGTACCCGCCCCAGAGCGCTCCTACAGGAATCAAGTGAATAGGACAGTCTAGCACGCTTTCTGGGCAGTGTCCTCTTGACTCCTTGGAAATGCATGCCTTTGAGTGCATCTCAACATCAGATCCAGCATACCAGACTCTGCCACATGGTTCTTGAGAAAAAGCCCATTGCGTTACACCTTTTCTCACTCTACTTTCATTTTAAAAGCGCAAGATTTGCAGCCTGTGCTGCGCTCCAGTACAGTTTATCTGGGACATTCAATCCATTACCTACACTGGCAGCCTGATCCGAGTATTCAATATCCTAAGAGGGCATCGATGCAGGCAATCCACAGGACATTTTCAGAACCCGTGACACACGAACAACAGATGGAAACGACGTGGAAGTGCATTTAAAACTGAACAGGAGGAATCTCTTCAAAAGTGTTATGGGAACGTGGAACAAGTTACCCAGCCATGTTACTTAAGCCAATATCTTAGTTTCATGCAAGAAACGACCGAACAAGATCCTTGTATCAATGTGCTTCTAAACTAATAAAAGGTACAGATGGGCAGAATGGCCCCCTCTCGCTTTTGAACGATCTAATCATTCGAATTGCATCATGTTGGAAATGGAAGCCATGACCAACTCCGGAATAAAACACACAACATCATCATGGAGAAGTGCTCCATTTCCCCAGCGGAGAATTATTTTGAATTAAACTTTGATAAAATAAAGAATTCATCTTCATATTGAAGAAAAAAATATCCCAAATCTTGCCTGAGCTCTTCAGTTTTGTGGAGGGCAAAAAAGTCCTCATCAGCAGTAAGTCTGAAGGGGCTGCTATCATCCTTTACTTAATTACAAGTTACAATGGAAACTAGGATGAAAAAGGATAGGATTTCCTTTAGTCAACCTACTGCAATTGAAATCTACAAGAGCACCAAAGAGCAAACTGTATATCCTGGTAAGGCTACCGAGAGGGTGCAGTCAGCACTGAACGGTAACAGGGTCAAATGCCCTGAAGATTAGGAAACTGGGCTTGCTTATCTCTCTCGCTTAAATCCTCCCGTTCTGGTTTTTTGCAAACCAGATACATTGTGACCCCATTGATACGATGATATTATGGTAATTGATACGATTCAAGTCTTTATGCGATGCGCTGAAGCCCATCATCATCATCATCATCCTCAAAGCGCGGACTGGGGTGACACAGAGGAGCCGGATCTGGCCTCACCTGGTAAAGTGCAGCTGCCGTTGAGCGCAAGGGGGCTGTCAGCGTCGCAGTTGAGGGGTGGGCTGAGCGGCACCTCGCTGGGCAGCGGGCAGGGGGCGCGGCTGACCGGGCTGGGCGACCCTTCCTCCTCCAGAGCCTGCTTCAGCCAGCGCTGCGGAGAGGGGGGAGCAGCCGGGGGTCAGAGTTCAGAGGTCAACGCGGGGCACGCTGTCGCCTCGTGCATCAGTGGACCAGGCTGGCGAGGAGGGACACCTCGGACGCGGATCGAGTCTTCCCAGCGCCGCCCGGAGGAGCGGGGCGCCGGGAGCTCTGCCGCCTACCTTCTTGCAGGAGCCGGAGGTGGGCGGGGTGTCGGGCACCTCCCTGCGCCGGCGGCCGGCCGCGGTGGGGCTGCGGCTGGCCAGGAAGGGCGAGCTGAAGCGGATGTAGTGCTTGGGCGTGCTGTAGACGTGGGGGCTGCAGGCCAGGCCGGGCAGCGAGTTCAGCTGGGTGGCCAGCACCTCGGGGTCCGTACTGATCCGCAGGGGCCGCTCCGGGGGCGGGTCCGGGGGCCGCAGGGCGCGCTCCTGCTTCTCGCTCAGCCACTCGCTCACCAAGTGCTGGAGAGCGACAACCGGGGGAGAGGAAGAGAGGATCAGAAGGGCCCTCAGCGTCTGTCCCGTCGGTGGTGCCTTGACTTCGTCCCTTGTTTCTGGGGGAACGGTTCTTAACAACACGTATTGTGGCCAAAACCAACAAATGATTCATTTTATGCGACAGGCACGGAGAAGCAGTGTAGGGGAAGGTTACTCTAAAAAAGTAACCCATTACGTTAACAAGCCACTGGTACAAGGGACTCATTTCAAATGAAGAGTAACAGACCACTATATTGAGATCCCTTCATCACACAGGTCAAACAAGGAGCTCATGTTATTTTTGAGGAAATATTCTACTTCGGACGGCGAGGCGCACCTTTTTCGTTTTGGGGTACTTGTGTGCGGGCCGACAGGGGGTGACGGGGGAGCCGGCGTGGGGAGGGCTGGCCTCGGGAAGGTCTCGCGGCTGGGGCTCGGGCTCGGGGGCGGCGGCGGCGGCGGCGGGCGGCTCGCTCTCCCGCGGCTCGCTGGGCGCCTCGCACACCTCGCCGGGCGACCCGGGCGGGGCGTCGGAGCAGGTGCTGACCGTGCGGTGCCGCCGGCGCTGCTGGCCGATGTGCGTGCGGCTCCGCGAGAAGCTCTTGCGGTGCTTGGCGCGGCCCACCTTGGCCGCGGCGGGTTTCGGGGTGCCCTCCTCCTTCACGGGCTCTTGCTGGGCCTGAGGGAGAGGGGGGGGGGGCGGGGCGTGAAGATAGCTGTCGGGGGGGGGGTTTGGGGCGGGCAGGCCCGGGTGCGAGGGCGTGCCGGCAGGCGGACAACCGTACCTGCAGCGGAGCGTCGGTCTCGGGGGTGGGGGGGGGCTCCTCCTTGACATCGTTCTTGCCCCCGCCCTCCGTCTTGGTGCTGATCCGCTCCAGCGCCTGCTCCCGCCGCTTCTCCCTCTTCTCCAGCCTGGCGAAGGCTTGCAGGATCGCCTCCATCTTCCGCTCCTCGCGGGTCTGTGGGGCAAGAGGGGGGGGGACCGTTAGATCTGCTCGCCTGGCCCGCCCCGCACCGCCCCGCCCCAGACACAGTCGTCGGAGGAGCAGGGGTGGGGTGGCGTGGGGGGCAAGGCTGCCACCCAGACGCCCGCCACAGGACGGACAACAGACACTGCGGCTGATCGGGATCTGCAGGCAGGAATCGGCAGCAGAGAAAGAGAGAAAAGAGCAAGTGCCGTCTTATATTCCCACAGACGAGGCTGAAACAGAAGAAACGCCCCTCTCTTCCCCATGACAGGATATAGGATTTTATGCATCTACGTGGGCGTGCCAAGTGGAGGGTGGGGCACATGTCCTGTCCACCAGTCAGGTTAGAGGCTGGTGACCCCGCCTCCCCCAGACTGGGGTCAATCAAGGGTCACCCCTGCTCCCCCTGGCCCTGTGCCCGTCAGCCGGTATGGGCCAGCTCGTAGGCAGGGCTGGGGTGGGCGCGCATCTGCGGGACCCCTAAAGAGGGGGGGGGGGCGCAGCAGGAGGATATAGGACTCATGGAGGGTGCTCATTTGGGGGAGGGGGGGGGCTAAGGGGACTTTACCTCCTTGTGCCTCAGTGCCATCCAGCTGGACCCCCCCCAGCTGGCAGATGGGACTTCTCCGCTGGGCTGGCCTGGATGGTTTCAAACAGAGACACCCAGTTTAGAAGACGGGAGACCCCCCCCCCGAATCACAGATCCTCCACCCAGCGGGAGCTCGTGGAGGAGCGGGCGGGCAGACAGAGGCCTGCTCTGGTATGGCCCTCTGGAGAAGTGGGCCTGGCTGTTATCAAGGGGGAAGCAGGAAACCCACAGCCTGCCTCCCCCCAGCTATTCCTGCGCCTGGCATAGTCACGGAGGAGATGGAGGGAGGGAGGGGAGGGGAGGGGGTGGGCAAGAGCCTCAGCACCATCGCCACAGCCCGCCATTACCCGAACCGGTTATATAATCGGAATGGACTCCGGCACACTCGCACCCTACAGGCAGGGGGAGAAAGTGTGGCTCAAATCAAACTCCCTACAGAATCCCACCAACCCCTTCCTCCGGATGCAGAGCTCTTTCCGAGACGCCACCCCAGACCACATCCCTTCGCCCTGGAGGATGGTGGGAACTCCCACGCTGGACATCGGGGAACGCACTTCTCCACCCATCCGGCACCAGGATGCAACTGCACTCCGGCAGCCCATCGCCAGAGGCGCCAGCCCACGGATAAGAACGCACAACGGCCCCCTGTAATATGGGGCCGACCTCACAGCTGCAGTCGAGTCCACGTCCTCCAGAACACACTGTCTACCTGTCCGGCCCAAGCCCTCCCGTGGGCAGGACTTCAGGATCTCCGTCATTCCAAATCCGCGCAAAGCACCATCCCGCCACAGCGCACTACGTCATTCTCATTCTCTCCGAGACATCGCTGCCAACACATGGGAGCGGAGGGCTAGAGACACGGATCCAGACTGCGCTGGCTCTAGCGGACCGGCAGCCCACGTCAAGCCCACGTCAAGCTTGAGAACCGCTGCTCTACACGGACCCCGGACTACATGACCCCTGACCTCAGTGCAGCGTGGGAACAGACTCACTGCAACCCTTGAAGGAATCCAAAATCAACAAGCTACCAGCAATTGGAAAACAAGAAGAGGGCCCCTCGCTCCTTTATTCAATTTAAATAGCCTTGCACTACAGATCAGTTCTAATCCTGCTGCCGTATCCACGCCACAGTGGAGTGGTTGCCTCTCGCAATGCTCCTCAACACTTCCGGACATCTTCAGCTCCTAAACCTGTGCTGCACATCAATACTGACGGAAGCCCTAAACCTCAAGAACCCCTAAACCCACACAGCCATGCTAGAGCCTTCCATCTCTCCTAATCTTACCTGTGCTGTTCAATTAGAATCGAAAATCCTGCTGTCCAGCTCTGCTGCAGGATCCTGCGGCGCAGTGTCTTAATTACGTACAGGACGCGTCCAGAAGACTCCAACAAAAGTGCTCTGAAACCGGGGCTGCGAGGCCCCCGACTCTGACAGAGGACGCCCCCTGCCAGAGGGACAGGGGACCGGCCGGGGCGAGAGAGAGAGGGGGGCAGCGCGCGAGCACAGCGGGCGTGTGGCCCCCTCGGGCCCCTGCTCCCGAAGCGAGGCCAGAGGCACAGAGGCAGCGACAGGAGCAGAATCTGCACCGGCGGCAGCAGCAGAGCAGCGCGGGGTCTCGGCAGAGCCCCGGAGGTAGAAGCCCCCACTGAAGCGCCCCGCTGCAGCCCCTCACTGCGCACAGCAGCTGCCCACTTACCATCTTCCTCCTCCTCTCTGCAATCTGCTCCTCTGACTCCATCTCTACTTCATTGCTAATGGGGGTTTTCTCTTCTATATCCTCAATTAACTCAGGCTCCTGAAAGAGGGAGAGGGGCACTTCATCATGGCACTGCACATGTCCGGGTGCAGACTAAGGTGGGGTGGGGGGTGAAACTCAAGGTGCAAGGGAGAGCGGGGGGCAAGTCCGGGGGGAGGGGGGGGAGGACTGCAGCTCCTTGCTGGCGATGTCGTCTCAAGCAGCGACTGGGAGGGTGGTATTTCCCAGCTCGAATACACAGGCTGGTCTGGGACTGGGAGAGGTGCAAGCCGGGGGGTTCAGCGACACGAGCCTGGTTATTGTGTGTGCACGCTAATATCGGGGCCTGTGCCAGGAAGAGAAAGACCGAGTATTTATCACAATCATCTTGTTATCCATAACCTCCTGTTCCCTAATGCCTCCTCCTCACTATTCTCCACCAGCAGACAACACTCCCCAGGACCAGAGCAACCGGATTCCTGCACTGCTGCAGGCATTATATTTCCCTTAATTCAATTCACTGGCTACATTACTCCTACACCATGGAAAATCCCCATACTGTGCTCTACAAAACTACCTGCCCTCTCCACAAAACCAAACTGCTGACAATTGTGAGTTGTCTGTTAACATTAGAGTTGTGTATGTTGTCAAGAAGGGACATCTCAGATATGCACGGATAACACAAGGGACCTTTCCTCTTTCTTAGTTGGCATGAGCTAACATGCTCACTTACAGAGTGCATGACTCCCCCTCCCTGCCCCTGGCCTCTCTCTCTCACCCTGTGACCATGTCACCCCCAGTTCCGGCTCCCAACGGGTGGGAGCCCCTCATCTCCCTCCTCACCGGCAACCCTGCCCCCACCTCCTGACCCAGCAGTCACCGGAGTTTTAGGAGGCTGTCTGCTGTGTGTTTCGTGTTCTCCTCACACACAACACATACTGGTGTGGCATGCTGCTGGTCTCAGACAGCCTCCCATCACGGTCTCTGGGCTGCTCTGATGGCAGAGGATCCCCCCGAGTCCCTTTTCTCATTGAGACTCAACCTCTGCCATAGGAGGGGAGACCAGGATACCTTCATAGAAACTGTTAATAAGAATTCCTTATGCTTATACAGGATAGAGCTTTCCTGGACACTACACCCCAAACACTCTACAGGTGCTGGGGACATCCCTCCACCACCACCAGTGTGCAGCCCCACCTGGATGATGTGACAGCAGCCATAGTGCACCAGTACACTCCCCACACACCAGCTCTCAGTGGGGAGGAGAGCAGAGGGATGAAGCCAGTTCAGAGATGGGGATCATTAGGAGGCCATGACTGGTAAAGACCAGTGGGAAATTGGCCAGGACAAGAGTCACAGTCCGTTTCTCATAGAGAATAGCCCTGGGATTTTTAATGACCACGGAAAGTCAGGGCCTCGGTTTTTACGTCTCATTCGAAGGACGGTGCCTTTTTACAGTACTGTGTTCCCAAACCTACGCTGGAGAATTAGGATCCAAACGGACTGCAGGGTGAGTGCCCCCAACTGGTCCCACCAACACCTCTTCCAGCTTCAATTTTAGCTCTTGCAGGACGTCCCCCATCCAGGCTCACACCTGCTGAGCTTCAGCGGGCAGGCCAGGTGTGAGCTGCTGGCGAGCCGCTGTTAAATGAGTGGATCCTGCCTTTCCCCAGTCACAAACCTCAAACGCCACAACTCAGACTGCTGGCAAGACCGATCAACAACACCCCCACCTTCTCCTATAACATTCTCGCTCGGGAGAGAACAGCGGGGAAATGCACGGACTGAGCACAGTGACTCTCCGGTGTGCCAGCTGGTGCCCAACCGCTGCCCAGCATGGACAGCTGTCTGGCACTGCCATACAAGTGTTGGGATAACGTGCCACCTCCTCAGTGCTGGCGGAGGCTTGCCACGGCCGCGGGCCAGCCTCCTGTTTGTGCAGACTGACAAATATTCCCAAGACACTACAGTCACCTGACTACCATTTGACGCCAACCCTGACGGACACCGTGCCTTGGTCAACGCCCGGCCTACAAAGAGGGAAACGCCACATCGGAGACTGTTCCAAGTTCTGCCGCTGGGGACATGAGCAGGAAGGGACTGCTGGCTGCCAGTAATCTAAATCATCAAGTCATCACAGCTGACCGCCTGCCCTCTACACCTCCTCTGCACAGACACACAGGACAAGGACGACGAAACGGAGGGGGCCTCTGTAGTGGGCCTCAAGACAAGTCCATCGCTCCTGAGTGCTTACCAGAATGCCTGGGTTACACATTACACAAGAGGACAACGAGAGAGCTACACATGGGCATCTATCTGCCAGAGCATCACAAACACAGCAGAACTCACACTGAAACCACCCCTGAACATGGTCTTAAAACTGCCTTGTTTCAACAAAGCATCAATGAATGACTCCACTGAAGATGGAAAGCACAAGTCTGTTGTTTTCCCAATGACTGTGGGTGCGCAAAATCACTAATTAAAAGTGACAGAAACAGAAAGAGTCATTTTCACACTGCTGGCTCGGAGAAGAGCCCAGATTCCAGCAACACGTTACTGCGGGACATCAGGGCCCCTCTGAGCTGTTAGGCAATTTAACTGTCCCGGGCACAGCAACCTCTGTCCTGCACAATTCCCCCGTCCATCATCACAAGCCATCCCTGTAAGGGATGTGCGACTGGGCAGGTAAGTGTCCCAGCAGAAACAATACTACACCTCTGTGACTCAACACCAGGATATGAAGTTTATACATCTACAAATATCCCAAAACCCAAATCACAGGCTAACGCGCTGTCCAATCAAATGATGCACGGAGATCGTGCATGAAATGAGAATCCGAACTGTGCTTTGCAAAATAGAAATAAAAACAGCCGGGTGACCTGGGATGAGTGTGTGAGAAAAGGTGCAGGAGATGGGAGGGGGGAGGGGAGACATGCTGCTGGGAGAGGCAGGAATTGGGAACTGAGCAAGCAAGAGAAGGGAGAGGACAACAGACGAGATTACATCGGCGACTGGGGGGGGGGGGGTATTTTATTGTATGTATTCAGGATTTCGCAGCTCTTTGTCACTTAATGTGCATTCCCTGGCGAAGCCTCCTGCACACCGGCTGTTTCTGGAGCAGTGGAAGAAGGACAGTCGGAGACAGACGCAGACCGGTGTGACAGTGATGGGCGAGGTGGACAGGGTTGACGGGGGCCGTACCTGGTTGTTGGAAATGGACAGGCGGAGGGGGGACAGCTTTCTCTGCTTGGCGTCGACGTGGCCCTTGCTCTTGGTGCCGTCGCAGTCCAGCACCATGTTCTGGTTCTGGGCCCCCTCCCTCTCTCGCTCCCGCTCCTTCTCCCTCTCCCTCTCGTGCTCGTGCTCGCGGGGCGCCTCCTTGTCCTTCCGCCCCCGCCGCCGCCGCGTCTCGTACCCGGCGCCCAGGTTCTCCGTGGGCTCGGCGTTGTGCTTCTGAACCGGACAATCGGCGTTCCCCTTCACGCACGCGCAGTCTACCTTGTACTTGCTGACGGAGGGGGGGAGAGAGAAGAGGAGAAAGCGTACCCGCGTGAGAGCGCACCCCGGACCATCCCATCATGCACCTTGTCTGCTCCGGCCGCACGCTGCAGCTCACAGCCCAGTGGCTCCAACGTCATCATTCTGCATCATATCACATCACTTTCAAAAACGGCTTAGCCGTACCGGGCCAAGGCAGCCCTGGACACTCCAGGACAGGAAGAGAGACACACAAACACACAAACACACAAACACACAAACACACAAACACACAAACACACAAACACACAAACACACAAACACACAAACACACAAACACCAGGGGTAATTTTAGAGAAAGCCAAATGAACCTAGCAGCATCTCAAGGGACTGTGGGAGGAAACACTGGTGTTTTGGCCACGGGACACGTCCCACCCCCTCACCCCTTCTCACCAGCTGCCGTAGTCGTAGTCGAAACCAATGGTGATCTCGCTGCCCTTGGGGATCGCTCGCACCGAGTAGATGTACAGGTGCAGGGTACCGTCCTCAATCACGTGCCGCACCTGCGCACATGGGGACGGACAGATGAGCCGGCTGGAGCGGGGCGAGGAGGCGCCGGCCCCTAGGCCGAGACCCCCCCCGGGGCCCCCTGCGGGGCTTTTCGGAAAGAGTACGCACCTCTGCGTTGGGGGTGCAGGAGCGGCGGATGAAGCGGGCCTCGTTGCCGAAGCTGCGGGCGTCCACGCACATCTCCAGGCCGTGGAACTTGGAGTAGAACAACACGAAGGGGTACGGCCTGAAGAGGAGAGGGAGAACACAGACGCCGCCGTCAGTGCAAAGAGAAGACCGCGTGAAGGCCCGATTCTGCCTGGAGGCGTCTAAGGCTGAATTTCGGGGAGACCCAGGAGGTAACGTAGACAAAGCCTGGGGTTGATGCTCACAGGCCGGCAGACTGATGGGTAGAAACGTCACACGTAAGCTTACGCAGAACTGCAATCAGACGCTCACGTGCACGCTGGACAAACGCACACGAGGCATGCCGGACCACGCACGGAGACACACTGACTCACCTCTTGAAGAAGTAGCCGTTGGCCTCGAACTGCTGGCGCAGCATGAACTTGCCCCGGTACTCGATGATGAGGGAGTCGGGGGGCAGGTCTCTCACTGCCTTCAGGATCTTCTTATTCTTCTGCACCTGACTCTGCAGGGGAGGGAGGGAGGGAGAGGGGTCAGGTCTCCCATGCAACAGAGGAACAGAGTTTTGCAACTCTCCAAGGGTTCTTAAAGGGGAACTGCAACGCTATTTTCACACTGCGGATTATTAAGAATCAGTAGTGATGTGTGCTTTTCAAACCATTATGAAAATACCAAGTACACAGTAGCACTTAAAACCTCCCATTTACATCACAAAAGGCACAGTTTCAATGCATGTGCAGCGCCATATTGCCTTCATTGTGATTCGGAGCAAGGCAGCAAAATTTCCAGTGACAGCAAAGCTGCCCTATTACATTGTAAACAAGCTATAGACCAAGCAAATTTTGCTACTATATTATTAGTAAATACTTCACATAAGGTGACATGTTTTTAAGACTTCTTAATTATTGCAAAAAAGGAGCAACCTGCCAACCAACTTAAATACACTCATAATAATTAACGTTGCTAGGAGGCCACGTTTCTCATTTGCTGACAGAGACTAGCGAGCAGGAAGGGCTGCTCTCGCGTCACTATTCGCCCAAACTCTCGCTCTCGCCAACGGCGAGGCCAGCGGTTTCTCGTCTGCCCACGACAACCTGGCCGCCGTACACTACTTTCACCAAGCTCCTCATTTTACAACTTCATTCGAAAAGTGTCAAATTTGGCGATGCGGGCCATGAATCCGTTTTGTTATCCAAGATTTAAGAAGTGGTCTGAGAAACTGGGACTGCAGTTCCCCTTTCAGTCTGGGGGATTTCGCCACGTCGGCGTCTCTGACCTCCACGGGGGGCTTGAAGGGCACGGCGTGGGTGTTGAAGGGGTGCGAGTGGGGCTTGCCCGCCCCGACCTCCCTCAGCCTCAGCACACTCTGCACGTCCTCGCTGTACTGGTTGCTGCTGGCCTCCTCGTAGCGCTCCATCCACACCTTGATCTTACTCTCCCACAGCGAGGGCGTGTCTGTGGGGTCCACCTCTGGGGCCGTGCCCTGAGAGCGGGGGCAGGCACAGGAGGCATAAGGGCAGAGAAGAAGGGCAGACAGGGACGGGGAGAGAATGGGGGCAGGGGAAGAGAAGGGGGTTGGAAACCAGACAGAGAGAAAAGGACAGGTGAGCACAGGCTTCTCCCTATGGGTGCCACCCCCTTACAAAGGGACCCACCCGCTGTCCTTATTATACAGACTCAAAGTTACTCTCTCCCCTTTCTGCCTCACATCCTCACTTACAAAGCCCAGCCACAACAACGAGTGCAGTACACTTATATGAATGTGTTACGCGGGAGTGAACTTATCCATAATCTAAAGTCTATTTAAATACTATAGTTTTTCTGAAATGCACAATTTCTTATTTCGAGTGGGCAGCTGTGACACCATGCGTAGGCAGCAAAGAACAGGAAAAGGTTTATTCCATGCTGAAAGGAAAGAGGCAATGCTTCTAAAGAAGGCTCCATAACCAAAATGTTCCTTTCCTTTCTGCACGGAATAAACCTTTTCCTGTTCCTTAATTTCCTATTTTACATTATAAAAGGAAAAAACATGGCTCGCATGGAAAGCTTTCCATAGAACACCTATCTACATTGCACAGAGTTAAGAACCCGGCACTTAAAGAGATCTAGACTAATGTCAAACCAAGATGCCCTCGAGGTTACACCTTGTGTAATAAAATCACACTTGTGAAGAGTAGGCTTAAAGACCTCATTAAATGCAGCAGGAAGGAGTATTAAAGCATTAAAGTATTTGCACATTTAGAAATAAATTAGAACACAGCGATATTCTGCGCCTGTCTAAGAGAGCGTCTGAAATCTGTTCCAAGCGGCGCCCAACAGCAGCCCAGCATCAGGAACCAATTTTACTGCCGAGCCAAAAGCTTCCCGATTCTCCCCCAGCGGGACAGAGGTCTGTGGTGTGAACCGTGTGAGAGAGACGAGACTGCCCCTACCTTTACTCTGGAGGACTTCCTGGACCCCTCACGGAATGCCTGAGTGAGCAGGGGGGGGGGGAAGAGAGTTCGTGAGTAACGGGACGAGAAACCCGGGGCCGACATCCCATCCGACCCGGTTCTCATCCGCCAACCTGGGGGCCTTGTACAAGGACGAGGCTGTGTTCTCAAGCCCATGGCACAAGCCAGGCTGGATTCCTGCTGCCCGCTTCGCATCTAAAGTGCCTGCGGCAGAGCAGAACTGCCTCTTCTCTACCTGCCGTGTCTGCCTTGTGCTGACACCATCACTGTACGGCACTGCTGCTGCTAAGCGAGGTGGCGCCAGCACAGACTAATGGGCACTTTGCTCTGGCTCAGAAACGGTCCGTTCCAAGTCCGGTTCATGGTTTATCTCAGCCCCGACAATCCTCTATCAACACACGAGCAAAGGTAGATTCATACATTTCCTCCAAGCCCTGCCGGACAGGGAAGGAGCTCAAATCAAAGAGGCGTGGCAGTGGAACTGACCGAAGGGAGAGTCTTAACTTAGTGACAGGCGGATGACGGGACGGAGGTGCCCACGGCCAGGCCAGGCCGGACTGGCAGGACTGGCAGGACTGGCAGGACTGGCAGGACTGGCAGGACGGGGGCGGCGGGATGGCGGGGCGGGGGCACGACCTGCTGACCTTCTTGGTGCGCGTGGTTCCCGTGCCCGGCTCCTTGTCGCCGCTCCTCTTGCGCTTCTTGTCGCCGGCCTTGCCGATGCGCGCGGCGGTCAGCGTGATGCTGGTGGGCGTGTGCTGGAAGGCCGTGTACAGCTCCATCGGCACCTCGTCGCCGCTCTCCGTCGCACTGGTGTCCCCGTCTGAAGCAGACGCCACGCGGTTAGCGCACCGGCAGACCGCCCTCATGGCTAGCGGCGCCCCCCGCTCCCGAATAACAAGACGCGCCAGCGTGATACAGGTACGACGTGAGTGTCTTTCTACAGGTCAGCAAGGAATTAAAGGGGAACGGCAGTCCCGATTTCTTAGACTGCTTACTAGAGGAATATGACAAATGCCGTAAAAATCGTAAACTTTGTGAAACGTGCATTTGAGCTCCCACGAATTGTGACGTGAAGTGGCCCTTCCTGCTCACTAGTCACTTTAATGGGTGTAATGGGATGTAGAAGCAAATAAATACAGGTTGTGAAGCCGATATTTCACTGCAAAAATGTTCCAACATGATCTGCGTGCAGAGTTAAGAAGTAGTTTTTGTCTGCAAAACCATTGTCTCAAAGTCTAGAGCAATAATTCTATTGGATTAAGAGAGACGTACGAACAAGACACCTTGTTTACAATGTAACAAGGCTGCAACAAGCCACCAGATGTTTTGTTGCCTCTTTCTGGCGCTGCACAGACCTGGAAATTTTGTCTATTTTGTGCTGTAAATTAGAGCTTTTACGAGTTATTGTGTACATTTCACTTTTATTGTGGTTTCAAATGCACTCATCCTTGCTTATTCTTTCTTACCCCGAAATACAAAAATAGCGCTGCAGTTCCCCTTTAACTCCGACGTGCTCATCGGCACGCCGAGGCGGCTGCCCACTCGTACCTGCAGCACGCACACAACCGCAGGTCAGGAGGCTGCACTCACCCGACATGTTCTCCCTCTTCCGAGTCTGAAGGACGATGGCCCTGTCCCGGTCTAAACTCCTGCAAGACAACACACTCTGCATCAAAAACACACAATGGTGCAGCACAGCCAGCAGCACTCGGCGCCGGAGAGAAGACCCACGGCAGAAGAGACGCTCTCCACCTCACGGGCGACACCACCATACTGCACGCCAGCAGAGACACGAACCATCTCACGGGCGACACCGCCATACTGCACACCAGCAGAGACACGAGCTCCATCTCATGGGCCACACTGCCGTACTGCACACCAGCAGTACTGCATACCGCCAATACTGGACGCCAGCAGAGAACGCCAGCAGAGACACGAGCTCCATCGCATGGGCCACACCGCCGTACTGCACACCAGCAGTACTGCACGCCAGCAGAGACACGAACTCCATCTCACGGGCCACACCGCCGTTCTGCACGCCAGCAGAGACACGAGCTCCATCTCATGGGCCACACTGCCGTACTGCACGCCAGCAGAGACACGAGCTCCATCTCACGGGCGACACCGCCATACTGCACACCAGCAGAGACACGAGCTCCATCTCACGGGCGACACCGCCGTACTGCACACCAGCAGACATAAGATAAGATCACTTTATTAGCCATATACAATTTCTTGCTTTAGGAATTCGTCTTTTCACATACCCCAGCTTGCTCTCCAAGAGACACATAGACATGAGCTTGGGGGTCAGAGCGCAGGGTCAGCCATTGTACAGCGCCCCTGGTGCCGCTGGGGTTAAGGGCCTTGCTCAGGAGCCCAACGCAGTAGGATTCCTCTGCCGGCCGCGGGATTTGAACCGGCAACCTTCCAGCCACAGGCGCAGATCCTGAGCCGCAGAGCCACCGCTCCGCCCCTGGAGACATGGAGAGCGTGACACGCCCTCCATCACACGGCCGACACCGTCATACTGCACGCCAGCAGACATGCCATCCATCTCACGGGCGACACTGCCCCACTGCACGCCAGCAGACACGCTGTACTGCAGCAGCTGTGCCGCCCTTGCAAGGTGAACAGACCGGCGGGGCACTGGGGCGAGCGTACTGACCTGGGCTGGCAGCGTTCACAAAGGTAGGTTTCGGGAATGTGCTGCCTGTCGATCCCCATACAGTCGATGTGCTGCCACACGCTGTCAGGGAAGAGACAGAGAAGGGGGGAGGGGGAGAAGTCATGATCAAACAGATGTTCCCAGATGCACCAGTACTGTGGCAAAACGGTACCCGTGCTTGGCACCAGGCAGTCATTCAGTGGCTCTGCACTAATGAGGCCTGTGGCACTTCTGAGTTTGAAAGGCTAGTATAAAGCAGCTGGCTATTCCTACAGTGAACCTAAAAGGGTTACAGGAAATTAAAATTTAGACAATGCCTTTATCTGGAAAAAAAAAGATGCCAGATCTGTCTACAGCCTTCCCAGGAGGACACCCAGAGAAAACCTCAAAACCATAAGTTTAAAACAGGACAAAATTTGTTCCTTGCCCCCCTCCAGAATGGGACTTCGGAAAAGTTATCATGAGTTTATTTGAGACGGGACAAAATACTACAGGGTTTTGCAAGGAAGAAAATTTCACAATTTAGGTCACAATTCCTTCCTTCCCACAGAGTTTCTCCGTGGTGAGCAAAGGCCACAGACGCACTCTGCCCTGTGGCTTTCTTCCTTGAATTTCCTCAGAGTTGCAATTACATTTTAATGAAAAATTGCTGAAGTAAGAGTGAACAGTGAAACACAAATCGGAGGTCACAATAGGAAAGTATGAGGAAGTTCACAGAAAAGAGAGAACAGAAGGCACTTCTGCACACAAAAGGGTTGCAAGAGAACGCAGCCATGTTGCTGAAACCGATACCCTGGTTTCTTTAAGAAACAGCTGATTGAGATCCTCAGATCACTGAACTACTACGAAACTGACTTTTCTCAAGCTCTTTGATGCTCATTTACAGTTGATATTTTCCTTTGTAATATTTCATATTAAGAAAAAGACTTAAGAGTAGAACTGCAGTCTACTTTTCTCAGACTGGTTATTAAATCTCAGTAACAAAATCAAAGTTACAAATTAAGCACAAAACTGTGAACTCTTAAGTACTTTTAAGTCTCTTTGTTGTCGCAAACCACTGTACTGTTGTCTCACCGTGGGCGAGAGCTTTCACGATTTCTCACATGATGTGGCCCTTCTTGCTCACTAGTCCCTGCAATGACTGACGTAATGTAATGTATGAGCAAATAAGAACAGGTCGTGCAGCAGATATTTCACTGCAGAATTCTTCCAACGTGATCGGCATGCAGAGTTAACGAGCGAGTTCGTTTAACGGCAAAACCATCTCGAAGTCGGGAGAGCAATACTTCCACTGGATCAAAAGAGATGGACTCGCAGGCCTGCTTGTTTACAATATAACAGGGCCGCTTCACCTCACCGGATGTTTTGTCGCCTCGTTCTGAATGGCAGAGCTTGGCGCTGCGCAGACCGGGGAATTTCAGCTATCCTGCGATGTGAAGTGGAGGTTTTACAAGTCACCATGTCCATTTTTCTTTTCATGCGGTTTTAAAACGCCGATTCTTCCGATCCCCGAAACGCAAAAACGGCGGTGCAGTTCCGCCCTTTAACAGAAGAAAGCACCTGAACGCAAGCCACGGGCCAGAAGACCTCCTGGACAGGACCACTAGCCCTCCGGTTACGAGAGGGCTCCCGGAACGGCGCCTGGACGACGAGGGGTCTCTGGGAGGCCGTACCTGCACTTGTCGCAGCAGATCATGTAGCCGTCGTCGTGGGTGAAGCCGCAGATGCAGCGCGTGATGTCCGTGCCGTAGCTGCTGTCCTCCGAAGTGCTGAGCGTGGTGTGGCTGGACGCCTCGTCCAGGGGGGCGGGGGCCAGCAGCCCCGCCTCGCTCTTACTGATCAGCGCCGCCGGCGGGGGTGAGGCCGGCGGCGTGGGGGGAGGGCGCGCACCATAGTTGTGATCCTGGAGGGTGGGGGGGGGTTTGGGTAAAAGGAACGAAGAGAGAGATGGAGCAGGAGGGGAGGGGGGGGGGATGGAGTGAAAGAGGAAGGAGGAGAAAGTGCAAGCTTGTCAGTATCACCCGAACGGTATGCCGCCGTGAAGGTGAGCCCCCTCCCCCAGACCCCCGGGACGTACCGCGTAGGGCAGGCCGATGTAGCTGTGCGAGTGGTGCGAGCTGCTGTAGATCTGGTGAGGGTAGCTGTTGGACTTCTCCACTACCACGGGGCTAGCCTCTACTGATTCAGGTCTGCTGGACGGAGAGAGGGGCAGACCGGCACGGAGTCAGTACGAGGGCGGAGAGGGGGCAAGGGATTCAAGGAGAGAAGGAGAGACGACGGCGGCGGCGGCGGCATCCGGAACGCGACTCTTTCACCGGATTGGCAGGGCGAGTTGAACAAGTCCTGCCAGAGATTAACTACATGACAGATGACACACATACAGGCGTTGCAGAGTCTCTTATCAATTCCAGGCAGAAATATTTCATTACTTGCTGTCAGTATTAAGTAATAAATGTTGGAGCGAGGAAAACGGTGAGAACTTTCGGGACCATTACGGACTGCAGATCGGGACACAAAACGCAGAACAATAACTGAACAGATAAGAGGGGATGATCTGAGCTAGCGGTGTAATCTAATAGATCTTATGGATAACATTTTTAGAACTTTTCATCCAAAGCACTGGCAATGCAAGTGGACACTGTGGAGATGATAAACATAAAGATCAGGATCAAGCTCGGGCTGGAAACCCCTCCTCCTCATGTGTGTGTGTGCTGCGAGCTGTCAGACGCTCTGTGCTCTGCCCAGCGGGTTCTGGCGCGCCGCGCAGCGCAGGGGTAATGGGTGAGAGAGGGGCCACACTGGGCTGCCACCTGTTCCCCCAGCATCACTAAACACAGCACGTTCACACCTGGCAGGCAGGCCCACTGCACACTGACCGAGAGAGAGGGGAGGGGGGAGGGGGACGAGGAACGAGAGCCAGAGGAAGAAAGGCAGACCGCACAAGTGAGGAGTGGCAGACAGGTGGGACAACAAAGGCAGGGGGCGCAGAGGGAGAGGGAGAAGGAGGCAGCACAGCGGGGGAAGCGGCCGAGGAGAACGGGGGGCACTGGGAAAGCGCGGAGAAAGCAGGAGCATTGGAAAGACGCCGCAGGAGTATTAAAAAAGGGGGAGAAATGGCACAGAGAGAGAGAGCGACCTGGGCAGACTTCGCTGCTGCCTCCCAGCAGCGCTGCAGGGCACTCTGAAGGACACAAAGCCGGCTCCGAGGACCGCAGCTACAGAGGCCAGCGCACCCGCGTCAATCCGGGGACAGGACCCTGGAATGCCCCCCTAACACAGATTCGTACCTCAAGCTGAGCTCGGAGCAGAGGGCCCTGCCTGCGGGTGCACACCTCTTGCGCCTGGAGCACTGAGGACGCGCCGCACCAGCGGGATACACGGGGACCCCCTGGCAGCGCGACTGCAGTCCTTCTCGAGCTCCAGGGGAGGTGCCAGCGAGACGCTGCCCGAGGAGCAGAGGGAGGAGAGCCAGCTGTGCCCTGTGGCAGGCTGAGGGGCTCTCACTACACTACCTCACTACAGCACTGCAGGCGCACGGACTCCCAGGGAGCACACCGCCCAAACTGCTCACATGCAAACAAAGCCGGACTAGTTCCTTGACCACACTAATGAAAGAGAACAGTTTATAATTCAATGCAACGTCAGCCTCTCAGCTCAGAGGAGCTAAACCGTGGCCATCCAGTTCAAGAAAGAGCAAGTTCCTTTCACCTGCGCCTTAGGAATTTAAACGCCACTTTGAAAAAAATAAACTGAATTTTGATACTGAGGACATGTAGAAACCCATTACCAATCTTCCTTTTACCGATCCGCACCCGTTTTGCAATCTTGGACAATTTCATTTCTAGCAAAACAGTGGGAAAACGCAGGCGACTGACACCTTTGGCTGGAGCGCAGGAACGGGCACAGGAGACGACAGCACAGCAAAACCCGGCTCCCGGGACGCCCAGATCCCCAGCGGATTGGGTGGGCTCCACCTCTAGCCATCGAGAGCCTCTGCCGCGGAGGCAGACACCTTCAGAGCAGACCCGACAACACCAGCAGCACCAGCCCCGCGGGTCTGATGAAACCCCTCGGTCAGTTAGGTCATGACGAGCTCGTGCCACATGAAAGGCAGGGGCTCCGGGGCCCTCCGACAGCGGGGGGGGGAGTCTGTAATCACAGGTCCCCCCGCTCCTCTCTGTCTCCCTCCCTCTGCACGACGTCCACACACACACACAGCTCCCCGTACCTGGTAGGGCTTTCTCCCGCGTGCTCCCTCTCGCTCGGCGCTTCCTGAGTCAGAGCACGCCGTCGCCGCGCGGCCGAGCGAGAGCACGTGAGAGAGAGAGAGAGGGAGGGCGAGCACGCTTCAGTCAGCGCCGACGAGCGAGGGGGCAGGACAGAGCCCGCGAGCGCGCGCACGCACACACACAAGCCAGACACACACAGACCAGCTAACACACACACACACACCTTATCAGATAAGGGCCAAAACTACCACTATGATAAACAGCTCCAAAAAAAAAAAACCCAGTCAAACAGAACATGGATTGAAGCCAAGGGTGCTGGCTCGGTTTGTGTACTCTGGGCAAGAATATCACACCAGCTGGCTATAGAAGAACAGTCCCCAGTACAAAGCCACCGCTCCTACCTCCAGTTAGAGAGGGCTCTCCTGAAGCGCTGGGCTGAAAGCAGAACTCAGGCCTCCAGCACTCCAACACCTATTCGACACAGTCCAAAAACACGCCGCGGTCTATAGGTGGGAGACGATGAGGTGAGCCGCGCACATACATGAGCGAGGATGATGCATCTCTGTCTCTGTTTAACTAGCGGGGCGGCGCTGCTCTTTGCCCCGTGTCTGCTGGCTTCGGCAAGCGATCCCAGACTATCCCACTGCGTAACTCAACCCACAGCCAGAGCACGGCTTCCCCGGCCGAGCGCAGCTCTCCTGCTTCCGGTCGAGACGGGGACCGCCGGGTCTGGAACACCCTGGGCTTCAGGAAGCCGAGGGCTTTCATCTCTGCGCAGACTGGCGGGGGAGCCAGCAGGCGTGCAAGTGGGGGGAAACACGCACGTGCCCCCTCAGTATCGCCTAGTGCAGCCTGGCATCACAACGGGTCTGCAGCGTGCAACCAGACACTGCCGGCCCACGCGTGCACTGGACTAAACAGACCACACGGGTAAAACGGGCTCAGGCGTGCACGGAAATAAACACAAACACGTACAATTTGTGCACACCTATAAAAGGACACGCTTCACAAACGCGGGCTCCTTCGGGCTCCAAGGACCGGTTAGAGAGCGCCGACAGAGGCGAAGGAGGAGGAGGGGTGAGGGGAAAGGGAGTTTCTTGCAATCTGACAGCTAGGAGTCCTAATCCCTTTAGTCTGTTATAGACCGGGAAAAGCTCAGGCACCAGCTCAGCACGGCAGGCTAAAAATAGCCCACAGCGAGCCCTGAAGCCGGCTGACTACCTGCTGCTGCTGCACACACACAACACACACCTGCTGCCTGGAGAAGAGGAGAGGAGAGGAGGGAGGGGAGGGGAGGGGAGGGCCGGCACAGCGCAGCGCGCGGAGGAAGAGAGCAGCGCCGCACAGCCTCGGGCAACGCCTGGACTCTCGCCGCCATGGCAACGCACCATCAGCGGACGCGCCAAGGTGCAGTGATGCCCTGCGAGGTACCACACACACACACACACGCTGGTACAGCTGCTCGCTGCGGCAGCACGGCGCCGGGGGGCCCAGGTGCCTCTGGAAGCCCGATGGAAGCATGAGCCCAGCCATCGCGGCACTGAGCAACCAGCAGCAAGACGAGCCTCCTTCCCTCTGCTGCTGGGTAGTGCGGAACGGCTCACAAGGTAAAACAAAAAAGGCAGGGGAATGCTCTCTGCGAAGCACTGGGATCCACGTCGTGCTTTTCAATCGTATAAAGTCCAAAACATCTGTCAAAACATCTTTTTTTCACCTTAGAAATATCGCAAGACTACGCCCTATGCTATCATTAACTGTGGCTGAAAAGCTGATCAACATATTTGTATTCTCTCGAATTGACTACTGCAATGCTCTGCTCCCTGGGGTATCTAAATCTACTCTGAACAAGCTGCAGTATGTCCAAAATTCAGCAGCCAGAATCCTGACCAGATCTAGTGCAAGTGTTCACATTACTCCTATCCTGGAGTCCTTGCACTGGCTTCCGGTCAAATTCCGCGTAGACTTTAAAATCCTCATGCTCACCTGTCACCTCAATACCTGTCTGAACTTTTATCGCCCTACTCCCCACCTCGCAACCTCCGCTCTTCAAATTCTGCCCTCCTTACTGTCCCCCAAGCCCGTCTACATTGTATGGGCGACAGGGCCTTCTCCTGCTATGCCCCCAAGCTCTGGAACTCTTTGCCCAAGGATATTAGAGAGTCACCTTCTCTAAACTCCTTCAAATCCAGACTCAAAACCCTCCTTTTCAGAAAAGCCTTTACTTAACTGGTTCCATTCTTCACCCCTCTGCTCTTCTTAATACCATCTTCCACGGTCTCCTCTATTGTTATTGTTGTAATTATAATTGTGTCCTGTCTTGTGAAATTTTCTTATTTATTGTTGTAGTCTTCTTATTTATTGTTATTGTCATCCTGTAAAGCGCTTTGAGAAGCCACCTTTAAAGGCGCTATATAAAATAAAGTTTATTATTATTATTATTATTATTATTATTATTATTATTATCATTATCAGAGAACCGAGAGGGAACACCCAACACCTTGGGCTGGATCACAGGAGAGCTGGATCAGCTCCGCTCTGTTCAAGGGGAGTCTGTATTGTCCCTGTCTTCCAGCACTGAAACACTAGCCAAGCAGGGACACCCTGGACAGAAGCCCTCAGGGCCCTGCACCCTACAGCACCCACAGCCTGGGCAATTCCTTCATCTTCCCAAGGGTCTCCTCCAGCCTGCTGAAGAGGGGGAGCAGGAGGGAGACAGAGACACTGAACACAGCAGGAGGATGGCTGATGAGAGACGGAGAGAGGCTGATCATGGTCACAGAGCGGGAGAGGCGCCAGAAAACAGGAGCACACAAAAACACAGAATGGAGGAGAAGCACCGAGGGCGAGACAGGCGAAGGCAGAACATGCCGGACAGGAAGAGACGCACAGAGGAACGGAAAAGGTCAAGAGAGTGGGGTGTACTCACTCCGAGCCTGCAGCCATGTCCAAGTATGAGGTGTCTGCTGTGTCGACTCCCACAGGGATGACTATGCTCATGACGTTCTCTTCTGATAAATTCGATTCCTACTGGGTCCTAAGCATTGGTATCCAAAACACTGGGGCATGCCAGCCACAGTGCTCATTGCAAACATCTAAGTGCATCCACAAATCCTGCAGAGAGAGAGAGGGGGGGGAGAGCAGGATTAGGGCCCAGTCGCAGTAGCAGGCAGAAACAAAAAAGAGCAGCAACCCCACAGTGCCACAAGGGGGAGACAGATCCCCTGAACGGGGTAGTGTCGCCCAGTTCAAACCACAGGGCGGAAAAAATTGGTCAAAAAATGTCCCCAGGATAAAGAAGTTCACACCACAAGCAGCGAAAGTACAGAAGCTTTACAGCGAGAGCAAGTGAAGACGACGGAGGCTCTGGTGAAGGGGAGACTGCCCAGATTCTGAGCATTTTGTACTGGGAGATCCCACTGTACTGGGAGCACACAGGAGGACCGTGCGAGGTTCCCCCCCACCGGACCCCAACGCCTCAGACAGGACCATGGAATAGCGGGGCATTTCCTCAGCTTCCTCACGCGGAGGAAGAGGCTGCCAGTGTGGCGCGGCTCACAGATGCGGGGATGCTGGTGATCGGCGGGATTAATCCGATGCCCAGCCCCGCAGCCTGGTCGCTCAAGCGTCACACTCCAGCAGACACTCGGGAGCAGCCTGGAGCAGGCTTCGCCACACCCCCAGAGAGACACAGAGCTGGGGCCACTGACAACTGCTCTAACTAAACGCTCCTGCTGTGCAAACACATATAATCTGGCTACTGTGTTCAGATGCTGAACAGGCAGAGGCAAGGCGAACCACAGTCATGATTTGTAATGAAGCACCTTTCCCAGAGGACAGCCCTTCCACATCCTCTGCAGACTCGCGTTACAGTCTGACCTGGCAGGATCACGGCCCGAGAGTCGTAAAACACAAGGAAGGGGAACGCGGGCTACTCAGTAATCAGGTTTCAAAATCGGCAGCTCGCACAGTAAATCAAAAGACACCCTTAGTGGCGCTCCGCTGTGTCTGAACAGGGCCGGCCCGGACTCGCTCAAACGCGGCTGACACCACAGAGAACACCCGCATGCTCCATCTGGAAAACGGGGCTTTTTGTTTAAAAAAAAAAGAGAGATCCGGCAATTCTGTGGGAGAGACCTCCTTCAGAGCAAGAGCAACGGCGCTCAGGTAAGGAGTCTGCAGGACCACAGGGGGCTCGAACAGGCTCACCCCCGCGCCGGACTCCCACCGGATCCACGCCGCCTCTGACCCTTCACGGGTCTCGCCTCTCCAGCGCAAGGAGAGAAACAACCCCTGAGCGCTGGGGCGATTCCCGTCTGCCGCAGCGGGGCCGGCGCGCCGATCCGGCCAGAGCCTCGCGGAGAGGACAGCTGTCCGACCGAGGGCTAATTAATAGGCGTGTGTGCGTGTGCGCGCGCGTGCGTGCGTGGGAGGGGGAGTCTGAGCACAGCCGGGCTGGCCTGTAGGCTTCGGCAGCCATTGCTGCACGCAGGGAAGGAACATTCTCTCGCTGCATAGCAACGAGATCCATGTCGGGTTTTCTGGATGTACAAGTCAATATCCGTGGAAAGCTACAATATTTTTTTGCAAGCCTGGAGGTCAAACAGCATCAGGTGTAACCCTGGCCAAATTTCCCATCGGCCCTTACCAGTTGTGGCCTCCTAATAATCCCCATCTGTGAACTGGCTTCGTCACTCTGCTCTCCTCCCCACTGAGAGCTTTTGTGTGGGGAGCGTTCTGGCGCACTATGGCTGCCGTCACATCATCCAGGTGATACACTTGGTACAAGAGCCTGTAGCTCGTAAAAGCACTAACGGATCAGACATCCGTGCTGAGGTCGTCCCGGGACCAGGATTCACTGCTCCACACACTCAAGGCATTCCGCCACCAAACCTGTCCCAGCAGCGAAACCCAGGCTGGCACCACACTGTATACTGAAATACCTGCCTGAGGAGTCCAGACAAACCTGCAGACAGCACAGGCATTTCCTGACTCCCTGATTGGTGAAGTGGTTCACTGCCAGGCCACACAAGCCCATCTGAGCTCTCCCAGCTCCCGCAGCCCAGTGATTCAATCCATCCCAGTGCATTAGCTAACATACCGGTGGGGCAATGCGTCCCATGCATTGATTATTTGAGGGCTGAGAAAGTGCCGATAAAGCACTGACCACTCTTCCAAAATTTTCTTTTTTGTCTACATCCTTCTTGCTGAATGGACACAAGGATAAAGGTAATCTACTCCAACCTAACACATAAACAAAGCTTATGTATTCTGAATGAACACATGGATAAAGCTTATTTTTTCCTCTTAAAAAGTTCAAGACCACACGGCCACGGCCTGCCCTGCCCTGCCCAAAACCCATCGCTGTCTCTGCTGTGCTCTGTCCCAGTGATATCATTTCCTTCCAAGGCAGGAAGAAATGACATCATTTAGACATCAAAGGGCTCCGGCAGCCACATTTAACTCCTAATCGGGCATCCTTGCATTGGCTACCAGTGAAGATCGCCACAGATCTCCAAACTCTGCTGCTGACTTACAAGGCATCCCAACAACCTGGACCTCTCCACCTTTCAAAAGAACTTCAGCTCGGAGCCACCCCTCTCCCAAAATCCAGGGCCTGGATATCTCTGAACAACAGCGGTTTCCACTCCACAAACGTGACAGCAGAACTCGGGGCGACGGGCCGGCCCCAGAGCTTGGAATCCCCTTTCGGAGACCAGGGGAGAATCTCCTTCCTTTGCTTCTTTAAACCCCCCCCATCGGAAAGTGTACGTCACCGCCCAGGTTTCCATGCTTATTGTGTATCGTGTGCTGGCAAGTTTCAGCAAACCTTTACACTTTATTTTTAGAGCGCTGTCTATTTTATGGTTCTCTTTTGTGGCGCGGCGCTTCAGGGCTCTCTCGGGAACTGATGCTACTGGTAACGGCAGCCTGGGCAGAGCCTGGCAGGGGGGGAATCCTGCCATCACGGCTCACGATCGCACTCTGGCACCCCTCCCCAGCACTGCTGCGGTCCAGCGCTCCTGCCGTCGAGCCCGCAAGGCTGTCCAGGGCTCTTCGGACAGGCAAGGCCGTTCGAAACCCCAGCGCCGGCCCCCAGCAGGCCCGGCAGCCCGGCGTGAGAAAGGGTGCCAAGAGCGCTCCTCCCTCCCAGCCCTCCCCGCCTCCTCCGGCGCTCTCGCGACGTCTTGCGGGGAGGCAGAGGGGGAGTGGCCCCCGGCTCGGTGATTAAAAGAACTCAGGAAGGCTGTAATTAAGAGTTACCTTCAAAGGACGCTGCTCTTAATTCAAACAAGACGCAGAGGAGAGGAGAAGGGGAGAAGCACAGAAGAGGCTGTAATTACAGGGCCAACTGGTTGGCAGGCTCGGCCGTGCGCACACACACACACACACACACACACACACACCCCGACAGGCCCAAACGACCAGACGGCCGCAACACGGGCTCCGTGATCTTTTCCTCCGCTTCAGATTGAGAAGAGCAGAAAAACACGTGGGCCCTCCCCTCCACCTCACACGCACAGGCGCACTGGAGGGGGATTTTGTGTGTCATTTCCTCTAAATATTTTTAAAAGCACAGCTGTAAGAAATCAGCCTCCCACCCCCCACCCCCCCCCCCAATAGGCTCGGGAACCAGCAACGAGGACGCGATTGTTTTCAAAAGCGGTTTTTTTTCCCCCCAGGAAAGAATTGCGTTGGGAAATTCGTCACAGTTGCGAAAGCCAGGAGTCACAGCTCGAGGACAGCGCGTCTGGGCGAGCAGGCCCGCGTCTCTCTCGGGGAGCGGGGATGGGCAAAGGGGCAAGTGGGGCCCCGTCGAGCCGGCCGCGACGCCGAACGGAGCAAGTCCGGACACCGGCCGCCTGGCGGAACCGGTTCCGGGTTTCCCGCAGACCGTGGAGAGCGAGGCCTGAGGCGGGTCTGCGGGTCCAAGACTGGAGGAGCCCCCCCCCTCGTGAGAGCAGGGGAAACACCGAGAGTGAGAGAGAGAGGGAGAACGAGACGCAGCACGGCGCTCGGGGCACCGGCACGGAGGAGTCGGCGTCGCCGTGGAAACTCCCGCCCCCGGAGCCGGGGGACGGCGCTGGCCCGCGCCAAAACACCCGCCCGGGCCTGACCCGATTCCACGCTTCGGGCCGGCCTGAGCGGACCCGTTCCACTCACCCAAGTGCCAGCACTTCAGAGAAACGGACATGGCTGCACCTGCGCTTTCACGTTCAGGAAGCGAACTGCACGTGCTTTAAAAATCTAGAAGGGCTAAAAAGAGTCCTTTGGGGTCTGGCGGAGACCCGACTCCAGCCGGGGAGAGTAAATGACAGAACGGGTCCGCTGCACGTGGGGCTGCATCACCAGCAGCCTGGGGACACGCGGAGAAAACGCCTCCACCTTCGCAGGAACTCCTGACCCGATGCAAATGTTGAGGGGATGCCCCCGCAATTCAGATGACTTTCTACATAAACCTGAACGACTGGCACCCTCCCAAATCTAACAAGGGCCTATACGTTCGGTTTTGGGGCTCACCTCCTCCCCACGTGGAATTCTGTTTCGGCAGAGCGTGGAGCAGCAAATAGCAAACAAAAATACAAGGAGAGCCAATGGGACGTCCTCACAGAGACACACACACACACAAGCACATGCGCGTGTGTGTATGTGTGTGTGTGGCTGCGCACTCCACTAGCAGACAATAATGGCCCCAGGCCAGCACTGCCAGCTGAGAGAGAGGGAGGGAGGGAGGCACAGAAAGAGGTAGGGAGAAAGAACACAGAGAGAGAGCTAGCAAGTGTCATCTAGCAACTGCCTGGCAAGCTGCAGTGCAAACCTCTGGGCTGGATAACGCTGCACAACAGAGGAGGCCTGGCCTGAGCCTGCAGAGCCACAGTCTGGCTGAACGTGCAATCACCAGGTCCTGCTATCAGTCCGCGCGCTGCGGGGGGGACAGCAGTCCAGAGGTCACTCGAATGCACACACCCCAACATCCTGTAGCTCTCTACAACCACCACCGTTCCCGATTTACATCCATTAACGTAATCAAACCGAGTAGAGCCCAGGTCCTCTACAGCCTTTACAAACTGCAGCAAGTCTGCGGGACTGTGGCCCTGCGGAACCCCCCCCAACAAACAAGGCACCCCAAGAAAGCAACAGCTCCAGGTCGACACACATGCCCACTTGACCAGACCCGGCAAGGAAGCCGAGCTCAGAGACAGATTTCGGACTCAAACCAGGAAAGAAAGCAATTTATCCCTGCTGCATAAGCCGATCTGCTGGGCACTTCCAGGAATCAATGGGATTGATAGGGCTGATCAGAGCAGCCTTCCACGGACACTCCACAGGCACCCCCACGCCTTCATGGGCGGCAGACAGTGTCTGTCACCTCAGTGAAGCGCAACATGCAGTTATTGGACACTAAAGCTCTGATGTCACCGACGTGCCATAACAACCCTCTCGAGTCCGTATCCGAGCAGCACCAGACCCGGAACGAGAGCAGAGCTCAGACAGCATGGACTAGCCAGGCAGTGACCAGGATGAGCTCACACCTGATGAACACCACCCCCCCACACACACACACATTGCGCAATAATCGTAAGGGCCGCTTGCCACATCCCTGTGATCCACATCCAGCTTTCACATCCCGTTGTATAACACGCCAAAACAAAACACCACAGGGGCTGCGAGCTGGCCGAGGACAAATAACTTTGGCAGGCTGAGATTTACGGACGGCGCCATTTTGGCTTGTAAGAAAAAGTAGTTTGACTCGTGAGGATGAGCTCCGTTACTGCCAGCGAGAGGACGCCAGCTCAGAAAGACCCCAACACTCTCCCGTCCGCAGCTGGAGGGTCACCTGCCCGACACCCAGCACTGAAAACAAAGACCACGCAGAGGGAAAGGATCTGCTGTAAGGGACGCACGCCAACCACCGAAGGGCACCATCAAAACAAACTCTCAGTGCAACCGGAACTACCTGAACCTCCCTACGGGTGGCTGGGGACAATGCTACATGCTGACAGGGAGACGTACAAGCCCTTGCCCAGACAAGACCCTCTGTCACTGCCCCGATGACAAACCGCACAGCAGGGTACACAGATCAACAGGTCTATGTATACCAGGGCCCGGGCAATGACATTCCAGTCATTTCGTAAGTAAGTCGCCTGCTCACTTTGGAATTCCTTCTTCTGACTCTCACTGCAAAAGGGTCACCGCCAGCCTGCGGTTAAACTGCGAATGTGACCGTGGTCATCTTTTCGTTTTGCCCACTGCAGCTCACGAACAGGTCTGGTACGGGTCCCAATGGATGTTTCACCGTACAGCAGGGGCAGTTCACGAAGTCGATACCGGAACCTCACTCCGCCTCCTCTCTTCCCCGGTCCGAGGTGAAGGTTTTATCCCCGTGACCCTTCTCTGTCTGCGACGAGCCAGGACAGCCGGTCCGCACTGCCGCCCTGCCAGCCTCTCTAACGAATGGTGTGGGGTCCTGCGTTAGTAACCACCTACAAAAAGACGCGTGTCCCCGCCCTGTCCTGGAAAGGAGGTTACTTCTGCTTTGCAAGATTCCTACCAGCTCGGCAGAGTTCACAACTCTTCTGAATCCAAGAAACATCTCTAATGAGGACTGGCTTTCCGGTCCACCACACAGTCTTTATCCTATTCTCTGAGTCAGGCTCTTGGGGCCCAGCTGGATTAAGGGGGACCTTGCCCCCCCCCCCCACCCTGTCACATGGTGAGGGGTATGTGGCTCTGGGAGGAGGACTTCACAGTCCATACAGCCAATCAACACAAAGCGCTGCATGGAAGTTATCCACCCGAACAGTTTCACTGCCACTGTATATCTCTCTGCCTTACAGAGCAGGGCTCATGCGCTGAGCCAGTGACAGAGGTGACATCCCCCAGACAGTGCGGAGCTCTGCTGTGACACAGGAGCTGCTCTTGTCTCACAGTGGAATTCTCCCCTGGCTACAGAGTGGAGCTCAGTGGCTCTGGGCCTGAGAACAGCCAGACTCGAACCCTGGCAGGGGCAGAGCACAGCCTTACTACAGGTCGCTGGTGTTGTGTCAGATTCCCCCATGGGGGAGTTACCTGCTGGCTATGGAGGGGTGCTGTGCAGGCTTGGAGCCCAGGGATCAAACCCTGGCAGGACCAGAGCACAGCCTTACTACAGGTCACTGGTGTTGTGTCAGATTCCCCCATGGGGGAGTTACCTGCTGGCTATGGAGGGGCGCTGTGCATGCTCGCAGCCCCACGAGTGACTGGGACTGAATCCCAGCAGGGGACAGGAAGAGCTGCAGTCACTACCCTGGAAACACTAAACGAGTCACAGGCCACCACTACACTAGGCCTTCTGAGACACACACCATAGCTCCCAACAATTAAAAACTTCAGGATACTTCAAAGAAAGTGTATGTAAAACTGCTGATCACAGAAAGGAATCTCCCGTGCAGTGAACACAACGCACACTTTTAAAGCCCCAATGCCTGCTCATGGGCTAGTCGCATGTCAACTCCTGCTCCTCATGAAATAATCATGCAGATCCACTTATCATGAAGCGTTTCCTGTTTTTCCTGACGCTAGAGATGTCTTCCAAATACTTTAACCGTAAGAAGATGCTTGACTGCATTAAGGATACCTGTGGTTTTGCAATTTCCTGTGGAATCTGTGGCTGGGGGTGTGGCCCACCTCGGCCATCAGCGTTGCAGAAGCCGTGTCCAAACCAACGCAAGAAGCCAGACAAGACCCCCAGTGCCGGTGGACACTGGGGCTTTGTTTCAGCAGTGGGACCACCTTGCAGCCTGACCTCCTCAGATTCCGGATGGGATACCATCTGAGGGGAGAACCAGTACGTGGCGGTCTTCCCTCTGGCCCAGAATTCCCAAACCAGTGCCTGGGTATAGATAGATAAGACTTTATTGATCCCGAAGTGAAACTGATGTGCCGCCATGAGGTACGAGGTGCCACCATGTCGGACCACACAACATACCGAGGTCCTGACTAACGCACCACAACATGATATTCTTTTGAAGGAGTAGTGGTGTTGGCCCTGGCGTCTTGGCTAAATCCCCCCTCTCACCTGAGGAACCTCGGAAGGATCCGGCAGCTCACGCACGACACAGCCGGACCTGCAGTGCAGGGGAGCTGCGACACCATGGCTGAACGCCCCACCCAGGTGGGGGCTGACCACAGCGGTGGGTGAAGTGATCAAGTGGGCGCCTTCCTACATGTGCAGTGCTTATGGAGACTACGGAATGAGAAGCGTTATACAAACACAAGAGCTTATTATTATTCTGAGAATCCGTCCCACTCTGTGCGCGCCTGGGAATTTAGTACCAGTCATGAAAAGCAACGAGTAGCAACGACAGCAGTACTTATTGACGTGGAACCCAGTGCAATCACTGAGTAGCGATGCTCATTTAGTACAGTGTGTGCAACTTTAGTCACCCCGTTACAAAAAAAGGCTATACTTTCCGGGGATCAGCCCAAGGGAAGAGTCCAGATACTCAGGCTCTCAGAAATATTCCACACTCACGAGCTACGGGAGCAGAGGAGATTATGAGGGGACCCGATTTAAGGATTCGGAGACTGTTACAAAACAAAAATCAAACCATTGCACTTTTTCAGAACCAGCTGTGCATTCAAACCAGTGCAGTCAAGTGGAAACTGTGGGGAAACGCACTCAACAACAAGACAGGAAACACTTTTTTTTTAACACAAAGGGTTGTGGGAGTCTGGAACAATCGAGCAAGGCCACGAAGTCAAAGCCGATACTCCGGCTTCTTTCGAGAAGATCCTTGAATCAATTAGCTACTGGCAACCTAACAAGTTACAGGCGATGTAGGGTCTCCTTTTCCTGTAACCCCCCTTGTGCTCTCACGCCAATCAGCAGCGCCCCATGTGTGTGTGCGTGCGCGCATGCGTGTGAGAACTCAGTGCTGACAACATGGTGATAGACAACCTGAAGCTGCAGACCTCCAGACAGGTGCCGCGCCAGCAGGGGCACAGAACAGATCCCGAGAAGCGCCTGGCTCCGCGGAGAGGAGAGGGGGATTGGGAACGAGCGCGGAATGACCCCGGCTGACCTAGCAGGGAGACACACACACACATCCCCCAGGACAGCCCTTCCCTGGCAGCCAAGGCGCCGACATGATGCTGGGCTGCAGGCACACACGAGTCCTGAGCCAAGGCCCGGGGAGGTGTGGCCGTGGCTCAGCACACAGGCCAGACACGGTACAGCTCAATTTGGGAAAACCCAAGACAGAAACCGAAGCAGCTGATCACAGAGAAAGTCAGACAGTCCGAGCGCACCTCTCTTGTTTCAGATCTTCTTGCAGCTTTGTTCTAATGAGCGCAGACAGCAGGGCAGACCCCCTGAGCAGCACACCCTGCCCAAAATTCTCACACAGAGAAAGCACAGCAATCGAGAGGCTCTCACAGGATCTCAAACCCACAGACACCAGCTCCAGATCAAAATACAGCAGGCAGCTCTCTGGCTCCGCAGAGGTGGAAATCAGATTCCCAGTGCAAGGCAGTTTGACCTTTCCCAGGTTTGTATGAGTTGACACCTCAGCCCAAAATCATGGCCGCTATTCCTTTAAGTCTCATCTGAAATTGTGACATTTCTCAGCTACGCCTATGCTAAATGTTTGTGACTGCAGCCTGTCACACTCAAGAGCTCTCAGAACCAGCCACAGAGATCCATGACAACCCACTTACCCTTGTAAAGGCCGAACCCTCAGGACCCATCAGGATCAGACTCTCGGATCAATATGCTACTTGGCCTATGTTTTCTGCAGTATACTACACACAGTGGGCGAGAGGCCACACTGATCCGAACCCAACACAGTGCCAGGAGGGCAGGACAGAGCCTCTCACACCCACCTCAGGGTCCCTGGCAGAGGAGGTCTGGTGCTACGGGCACTAAGACAGGGAGGATGTCACAACAGCTGCCCTGAAACTCTGGACCAAGTTTACAACCGATTTCTCAGACTGCACTCTGCATCAGACCATGACGATGAAGGACACATTATAGCCAAAGACATGTTTATTTCATGCAGGGACAGTTTGGACTCTTGACCACGACCAGGAAAGAAGGGCCCAGGCAGGAGAAACAGACATCAAGTCCTCCGAGGAGCTGTAGCTCAGAGGAGGGTAACTGGGATGGGACTCTTCAGATTGCGACAGACTAATTCCACAGCTCCCAGGGCACACGTAGATCTGCAGCACAGAGAAGGACCAGCAGACTGAGACAATAAACTGACAATCTCAAAAACAAGAGGACTGAGAGCAGACAGCCTCAGCACGTCCATCCAACAGCGACTCCATCTTCTCAGACCTTGGCCAACCACACGACCACAGGAGAGAAGAACAGGAGGCCTGCCGTTCTGAAATGCCCAGTGCTCTGAAGGAGGTCAAGGAGCATCAGACAACGCCACGCTTCCACGAGTGAACGTTTGAATAGAGCAGAGATCCGGCCACCACTACGATCACGATCCAGTTAGGGAGGCGGGGACATGGCTTGGCACAAGAAGCACCAGCACAAGGCCCTGCCTGGACCCCGAGCCCGTGGGGCAGTCCACACGGGGGCTCCCCTTCTTCGAGCAGCTCGCTCTCTGCTCGGGGGCAGAACCCCCAGGGACCTCTTACCCCTGCGGGACGGCAGCCGCTGGGGTATTTTTAGCCGCCTCTGGTTGCTCAAGAGGCAGCCGGCGCCACAGCCCATCTGCATTTTGGGCCTCATCCCACAGCCAGCCCCCCCGAGTCAAGGCAACGATAAATATTGGCCAACAGCTTATCTGATCTCTCACTTCTTTTTGTCCGAGCTTCCCTAAAACCTGCGACACGGCCGTGCACCTCCTCCTGCCTGGGCGCAGGGTCTGGGCAGCGCTGACCAGAGGGAGCCTCAGCCTCTCCGCGCAGACACGCCGAGACGCTACAGCACAGCTCCGCGTCTCTCTCTCTCCCCCTCCGACTACTCAGCTTTACATCCAACTAGGCCAAAAATCAGATTTTTTTTTTTTAGTAGTTTCTCATTCTCAGAGAGTAGTGCGATCACGTGACGGTTGTGGGGGGGGGGGGGTTGTGGGAGGTGAAAAAAACCCGCTCTGATCAGACGGGCGACAGTCTCGCTAAGCGTGTGAAAAGGCTGCCAAAGTTAGCGTCACAGCCTGCTCTTCTCCCTGCGCGGAGCTGCCTCGCGCCGATGTGGATCCGAGCGGCCGAGAGGCCGCGTGGAGGCCCCTGCTCAGCACTGGGTACAGGGCGGGTGCAGAAATACGATGGAGAGGAGGAGGGAATAGGCGTGCAACGCGATCATGTGACATCTGCCATACACTGGCTGAACACTTAAGATTTGTTTGGGGAAAGCCACCCAATTTTTTTTCAAAAATGAATCCCGCCTGGCACTTTTATACTGGATTCCTGCACGAGTCTGTCTATGAGCTGTGTGTGTGTGTGTGTGCGGGGTGTGCCCATGCGCGCGGAGGGTCTGAGGACACTTCGAAAGAGGCCGGTCCCTGGAGTGCTCCCCCCAGCGTGCCCTCCGAGAGCCGCGCTTGCCTCACACAGGTGGGCTCAGACAGCTCAGCGACCCCCTTATCCCCCGAAGGACGGAGGGGGCTTTTGTGCTGTCCTATTCGCCAGCTGCTCCCGGGCTGCCTTGCAGAGAGACGGGGTCGCACAGCCTAGCAGGACCAGGTTAGCCTCAAGAGCTCATTGATTTGGGAACAAAAAAAAAAAAAAATCACCCGAAAACAATGCAAATGATTCCCCCCACACACACACACCCCTCCTAAAAGCAACCTTCTCAATACAGCCAGATCAGCTCATCTTCCGGTGCTGCTCGGGAGAGGAGTGTCCCCAGGACAGCCTTCAAATTCCCCCTCCCTAATCAGATCTTAAGGGACCCCCGTTCCAGAGGGCGTGAGGGGTCCCTCATTGGGGGAGCAGGATAATGCAGCACTTTTCCCCATGACCCTGACTTCCCCCAGTTTCAACTCCCCTACTCAGAAATACCACGATTATCGAAAAACTGAGCCAGATCAACAAACACAGCCCACACATTCAGGTAACAACGCACTTGAACACACCCCCCCCCCCCCTTTTGGCAGGTGAGGCGGCGCCACGTGGAGCAGATCAATGAACAGAAAGTCCAAGCCCTAACAAACCCCCCGACGGCCGGAACAGCCACGCGTAAAGCAGAGCTCACAGGGACCCCGAGACCCGCGCGCCTTCGCCTCTCTGACAGCCGCCACCGCCCCCACCCTGCGACACCCTGCATGCTTCCAGTTCCTGTAGTTGTTTGTCTTTCCCTCACGAGAGACAGTCTGGCCTTCAGGACACACCTCCCTGGCTCAATGTTCAATTCAATCCACATGAGCTTATTGGCATGACATGTTACCAGGGCAGCAGCCAAAGCCTTTGTGCAAAACAGGAGAGGCATTACAGATTTTTAGCGGTGTGCAGAACATGCATTACAGTACAATACAAATGTCAGGACAACCCCGCGCTTCACAGTGCTGGCTAGTTTCAAAGCGTACAGCAGCTTCATTTCCTCTAGCTTGTGAAATGCTCCATCTTGTCAAGCAAACCGGGTTAACCCTGCTCACAAGACTTGCTGGGAGCGTTTTTTTTTCTCTGCCTGGTGACCTGATGATCACCGATTGCGCGGTCCCACCCCAGTCCTTTAGAGACAAGAGGAGCCCTCATGCAGAGGGGATGTGTCCGAGGTGCGGGGTGGAAACGGAGGAGGGGGGCATCAGGTGTGTTGAAGGTAAAAAGAAAGGAGGCCGAATTCTCAGCTTCTACTTACTCTCCAAGATCCTGTTACTCTTGGGTAGCAAGTGAGGAAAGGGTGAGGTCTTGTATGCCTTGGGATGAGATATGGCGGTTTTCTGGGGATGCAGATTTTTTTTTTTTAAGATTAAAGCATCTCCCCCTTCACCTTGAATCTCGCTGTCTTTTTAAGTCCACTGTGCAGCCCTGGAAAGGAGGGGGATTGAGAGGCTGAGAGGGACAGGGCTGTGCTCAGATCTGGATAGGGGTTTGGGGCAGGAGGAGGAGAGAGGGGGGAAGGATTTGCAATAAATCCCCCATTGTTCTTTTCACGATGTGCTGCATATTTATCCTTTTATGTAACCCCGCTGTATGACAAACCGCCAATACCAGAGCCAGATTCAGCTCACTGAAATACACCCGGACCGACAACAACGCCAAACACAGAGACGCTTCTCTCGCCTGTGAAGCCCGGACAATGAATTGGGTCTTCTTCTTAAAACAGGAGGACGCCTACACGTGTAGACAAGACAAAAACCCACAAAGGTATTCCTCATCTACACCCATCCAGAAACGGGCTGTATATGCAGCAATCCTACCGGCAGGCAAGGTTATTGGGATCTAACACCGTACAACAACAACCGTTTGCCTTTAAATGACATCTTCCTTCTAAAGGCGATCTCTTGGATTTGACATCTGCGCATATTTCTAGCTATGAAAGTCTACATTTTCGAATCGGGGGCGGTGGTACACCCCTCGCTTCGCTTCCGACACGTTTCTTCTTCCGTCCCCTTCATTTCAAGAAAATGAAAAGCGACTACGGTGCGGCCAAACGCTGTGTGAACCCGACGGCTCGGCTCTCCGCCTGTACCCCCGGCGCGCTGACGTGACAGACGGAAACGACGATCTCGACACAAGCGCAGATAAAAACAGCCCATGAATGACTCTTTTTATTTCTAGCTCTTTCGTGTTGTGTAGTTGTCTGCGTCGGTGTGTTTGTACGCTGGCCTGTCTGAGCGCTGCAGTGAGCTCGGCCGCCCCGGCAGGGGTGTGGAGGGGACTAACAGATTAAATTACCACAACATCAACCCGGTCCGCCATTTTTATAGCACTTTCCAGAGGACAAGCTATCGCACGGTATCGCCCGGAGACAGCCGACACTGGGGCGGAAAGATGCTCCGAAAAAAAGACCCTTCGTCTGCTAGTGAGGGGGACTTCTCGTTCCTCTAACGACTTTAAGCACCTTTGCTTAACTGACAACGGTCATACGGTTTTCCGCACGAAAACAAAAAGGCGAACTTCACGGACAATTTGTAGCTCCGGAACTGCAGACGACAAAAAAAAAAACCCCACAGCGACTTCACCATGTTTGGATAAAAAAAAAATACACCCGAGTCATCACGTACTCTCCTAACACGACGAATAATCCAAAATAAAACGACAATAACAAACGAAAACAAACGGCGGGAGGATGACGGTGCTCGTTTCCCGAGCTTACGAAACCACGGATCGTCGAAACGCAGGTTTAAAAAAAAAATCAGAACTCGCCGCGGGGAGGAGGGGGGAAAAAAAATACCCGTCTGAAGTAAAAACTTTGAAAAATACAACCGGGTTGAAGGGGGGGGGGGGGAGAGAGAGAGAGAGAAAGCCCGGAAAGGCTTCACTATCTCCCCTCTCTCCGTGTCTCAGCCGGACTCCCCTCACGCCGAGAGACAGAGGGGACCCGCCGGGCAGCCGTGACAGCAGCTCCCGTGTTTCCCCGACATGTACAGTAACCGCCGTCGCTCTCCGTTCCCCTCCCCCACGTTTGCAGCAGTACAGCCCCGTACACTCTGAATCTAAATTAAGGTCTGAAATGCATTTTGCGATCGCAGGTCCGGCGGGGACTCCCTCGTCTGCAGTTCCGCGACTCCCCCACCGATCCCTCCTCGGCGCGGCGAGCTCCTCTCCTCTCCCACGTCGTCTTTTTAATTTTTTTTAATATGGATTTTCGGAGAAATAAACAGGGGGGGGGTATTTAAAAAAAAGCCTCAACTGGATTCGGATAAAAGAAGATCTTTACGGGGGGGGAGGGAACACGATCTCTCGTTTTTCCCCCCTCAGAAGGAGGGACGGGCGCTGGAGACAGACCCCCTAGTTAAGCTCCGTGGCTATATAAACAAAAGCGCTCTTGTGTTCCCCGTCTTGCTCAAGTTGGGCTCACACCTCCGAAACACCTCTCTTTTCAAGAAGAAAACCGTAAAAATGAGCAGGAGCAGCCGCTGGAGCCGCCGGTACGCGCGGTTTTTTAACGCCGTGATTGAAAGGGGTACAAGCGCAGGCGAACGCGTTATGCGTGTGAGGTTTTCCTTCGGCTGAACATCTGAAACTTCACTCGCCGACAGCAGGCACGGTGGCAATGTATCTTTACTATCCCCACTTTTAGTACGTCAAACACCAACGGGCCGCTTAAAAGAAAGCGGGTAGGCTGTGCATATTTAAAAAGTACCCAGTATTTATAGCACAACAAAGGGCTGACAACCGGCTAGCCACCGTTTGCTTAGCGTGATCTTTCTCCCTTTTTTTGTTTTAAAGACCATCCGGCACAACCCGCCATGTTAAGCAAGCCCAGAAAACAGCTGCATCTCTATCATCCCCAGACATCGCCAAACACCCCCATCATCACCCGCACTCGGGCCCCGGGCACCCAGGGTGACCCCCTCGCACGAAACCACCCGGAGCGAAAAACTTTCGCCCATGACCAGCCGCTTTTAAAAACCCGGCGCTCTGAAACACGGGATTTAAAATCCCTGAAGCATCTAGACAGGACAAGTCGCTCCAGTGCCCAGGCAAACTGTGCTCTTGTAATTCGATGAGCCCCCGTTTTAAATGAAAACTACGTGGCACAGCGCGGAAAAAAAGTTGCAATTATCCTCCTTTGCCTCCCCCGTACAAAAAGCGTGCAACTCACCTTAAAGGTCCACTGTAGGTACTGTGAATAAAGGAACAGGGGACCCGGGTTAGACCCCGCCGCCCGTACCTCCACACAACCAAAACAATACTACAGTCTCCACTGCGGATCTCACTACAACAAAGGCGAAAAAGGGGTAATAATTACATTACCCTCCATAAAACCTCCCCTGCTCCGACCTCTGGTCTTTGTCGTCACCCCACTTTCACGATTGGGAGGTTTTTCCTATACAGAACCGTATAATTCCTCTGCTCCTCCGCTCTTTCCGCGGTGCCTATTCGTAACCAGATCCCCTATCTCCTGTCTCTTTTCCCTTTGTAAAAATGGCGGCTCAGGCAGGACGCCCGTGGCTCCGCCTCCCCCCCCCCCCGACGACCCCCCCCTCTCGACCCGGGCCCCGCCCCTACACCCTGCGGGGTTGACGGGCCCACGTCCGCAGGGGCGCCGACGAGCCTGCGTGAGAGCGAGTGCACGAGAGGAGCCGGAGCGCGCTCGCGAGTCATGGTCCTTTCCTCACCTCCCCCACCCGCTTCCTACGACGTTGCCCAAAAATGACATCATTCCGAGCTCCTTTTTTTTTCCGCCATCTTTGTGTGGGGCAGTCGAGAACGTGCCGTGATGGCAGCGCTTGGGCCTAAAGTCTTTTACGCTTCGAATTACCAAGTCAAAACCTTTATGAGACGGATCTTTATACCACCTCTCCTTGATCGTGCAAGTGATTTTCTTATGAAGCATTAAAGTCCCAAAACCCTTTTTTTGTGTATGTCTTAATTCATGTCATTATTTTTACAATAATTCACAATTCTTTTTTTGCCCCTGGCCTATTGGGAACGGCTAACTGTTTTTCAGCTCGGCATTCGTGGTACAACCTGTCTTACGGCGCGGGTGACGAGGACTGTATCCTTTCCAAAATCGTGCCTCCATCGTCATCATGATCTGTGCTTCGGTGACTGAGCCTCACAACAACTTGCAAAAATACTCACCCCCTGCAAAGTTTCCATGTTGCTGTCTGAGCTTGCCATCGCGGCACTTTCAGATCTGCTCCAAACTGTTATAGGGGCTAGGAAATGCAGATGGTCTGTGCATTCATTCTATTTTTAAAGACGGAGGATTATCAGCTGCAGTGAGCATTCAGCCCTTTCGCTGTGACAGACAGTCCTACCCAGTGCAGGGGCAGGGACAGCTGGAACGCTCACAATGTGAGCAAATCAGACTCCCGCCTGTGTGGAATCAAAGTCGCGCACTTGACTTGGCTCAATTCCTCTTCCTCTGCTGGTTTCCTCCGCCGCGACCTACCCGGTCCATTTCGATCCCAGGCGGAGGGGGCTGTGGGTCACCGGCGGGGGGGGTGCTGCTATCTGTCCTTTCCCCATGGACAGGTTTCTCTCGTCTTCCACTGAAGGCTCTGCGATCGGCCTGACGCAGGAGGAGCTGCTGAGCTTGATGACAGCGTCCCGTGGGATCAAAACCCAAGAAAATAATAATAACAGTAGCCAAGAAATGCTGTGTTTTTCGTATTCTATTTTTTTTTGTCACAGAATAACGTGGCAATGTTTTCCTTTTCTTCTTTGTGTTTTGTTTGCGTTCTCTTTGAATGTACAGGAGTGCTGGGTGTCCATAAAACATTTCCCTGGGGGGGACATTCAATCTTATCTTATCTCTAAATCTTAGCGCAGTGAGAGGAGACCGTAGATGGGGGTGTGGGACACAGCAGCAGAGCACTGGGGCACAGAGAACCAGTTCAATAAAGGCTCTTCTAAAAAAGGAAGGTTTTGAGTCTTGACTTGAAAGCGCTCAGGAAAGGTGATGCTCGGATATCCTTGGGGAGAGAATTCCAGAGCTCTGGGGCGCAGCAACAGAAGGCCCGATCACCCATAGTACGTAAACGTATGAGACGTTCTGCAACTGGAGAGTCAAGCAAAACACCTGGTGAAGAGCTCAGCTTCGTCACCTTGTGAGATGTTCATCGAAACAGATGCATGTATCTGCTATTTACATGTATTCCCTTTCAGTTTCACCTTGGCCTGCAAAGGCGGGCCTCGTCACCCACGGGGTGTGGACGGGCTTGGGGGGGCACAGGCAGGAGAGCAGACCTGGACGAGCGGAGGTTGCCAGGCGGGGTGCAGAGACGGGAGCGAGCCGGAAGGAAATTCCTCCAGCTCGCCCTCCGCGCGCTTCCCAAACGTCTCCTCGCGCAGGGGGTTGCCATGGCAGCCTCAGCGGGAGGCCGCCGCACTGATCTCTCCGGCACGGAGGTGCGCCGAGCGACAGGGCTGTGTGCGACAGAAGGAGGCGAAAGGCAGGCCAGTCTGAAGTCACGGGCTGTGTCTCCTTGAAAGAGAAGGGTTATTTCTTCGATTTAAAAGGTTAAACGCGCGCTCCATGCATATCCACCGTTATTTCAATCGGGACATAAATAAAAAAAAAAATCTCTTCGTCTCAGACCGCGGACTCCTCACGGCTCGGGTCTGCTCCGAGAGCTCTCCTACGCGCAACCAGAACCAAGTCAGCCCAGACCGATCCTCGCAATTTCATATTTTGATTTCTATACGCCTCCCGCTTTTTGTATTTGGTGTGTGCGTGTGTGAAGGGAATATTGTAATACAGCCTGCAAACGCCAGCGAGGCTCACACGGGCGTGCGCCCGGCAGGTCAGAAAAGGCTCGTCCGTACGTCGCGGAGGTAGAAAACGGAAACAACACCTTTGTTTTCAAACGTGCCCATGTACACGGTTCCTCCCACCCCGATCCCCAACGTAGAAAATGGAGAATTTCCACCGCAACACAATTAATGACCCTTTGCCTTGTTCGGGGGGCGCTGTCACCTCTTCACGCCTATTATTAAATTCTGAAAAAGGATCAAGTAAAAGGTTTAATCCCAGGTGAAAAAAGCAGAAAGGAAACAACGTTTCGGCTGTGGAGCCCTTTTCGGGTGTTATTGAATTCTGCCAACGTCTCGTCCTCTCGAATGAAAGCACCCGTTTTGTAGGGATGTCCGTATTTCGCCGTCTCGGCAAACCAGAAGCCGTAATGAGACTGTTTTATTGAATTTAGCCCGGATGCGTTTTCGGACAAAACACAAGGTTCGGTGAGGGATCCAGGTCTAAAATAAAGAAAGCACAGCCGCTGCACAACAAAAGAGTACAGCATACAGTATGTGAACTCTTCACTCCTACAGCGCGCGTCCGCCAGCCGACACAGAAACACCCCCCGCCGCGGACGAGGACGCGAGGGCCCCCACCTTTGTCGGACCCAGGTCGGGATCCGAAACAAAAGCCCCAGTGAAACGATAAAAGAAACCCGATTTCATCTGTTTGTGTTTTAATTAACCCCCACCCCCAGAAAAACAGCTTCACACAGTTTGCGCCCTTTCAACGAGCAAGCCTGTAGGAGCAGCCAGAGGCAGGGTCCAGCCGTGCGGGAACCGAACCGGGTAAGAGTTCGGATCTCCCTATAAACCCCCCCAGTTCCAGTGTCGTGTCGTGTCGTATTGATCTGCCCTCCAAGCTCGAAAATTGGACCGGTCCGACTTCTGTTCCAGGTGCCGGTATCAATGAACCTGCAGCTCATAGCGCACCGGTGTCTCACGCAGTGTAAACAGGCCGTTTCGACTGCTTGCACCTTTCCTCCGAGAACCGCGGCAGGCTGGGGATCGAAATGCGAAGTTGGAGACAACAAGAACAACAACAACAACAAAAAATCATCCGAGAGTCAGGTTTATGGGAGGCGTGGGGAGTAAACGTTACAGTTAAAACGCGCCTAAATCCCTGGATGACTATTGGGATCTGCGGATTCGGAATGTGAGGCTACCGCCAGACCAACACTGATCAGGAAAAGTCTTTCAAAACTTCTTATAAGGATATGACACCTGCAGGGAGCTTTGAGGTTTTTTTCTTTCCAGGCATTGCTGTGATTAAGTGATCTATTGGGCGCGACGTAGGCGAGTGGGGGCAGGCGTTTGGATAGTGCTTTGCTTGCCCAGAGTTCCTGGGTGAGGTGTGGGTCATTCTGCAGGTCAGGTGGCAAAGAGGCAACTTTGTCAATTCGGAGTGTTACAGGCTGGGCTAGGGGTGAGCCTTAGACAGGCTACGTTTCGCAAGCCCCCAGTGGAATTTAGCCATCGAAGGGGGACGTTCGGCATGAGACATTGTTATGAGCAGTGACCGGGGCTCTTTGATGACCAATCAGCAAGACCCTTATTCAGAGGACAGCACCGTACTGGGGGACAACAGCTTTGGGGATTCTTCCAGTGGGAAGATCGCCACCTACTGGTTGACCAACACTGTTCACATCACCCACCTGGGTTTCCCTAGAGAGGCCTCGCACCCCAGAGCCGAGCTGGCCCAGCCTGGCTGAGCTCCTGAGGTCTAGCTGAGACCGGGAGGTGGCACAAGGTGACATCACGGCTGTACCCTTGTCTGTAGGGGGGCAGCTCTCAGGGTACCACTGAGGGATTTACGAGCATGTGACTGAGGTCTGATCACTCAGTCACGGGGTCAGGTGATTGCTCCCACCACGCTGACAATATACCGGCACGTCGGTATATTGCAGCGCTTATGTTCGGACGTCATCGAAAAGAAATGCAAAAACGCCCCAAAAACCACATGGACCCATGTAATCCAGAAGACATTCTATTTTTAACACGGGGAGCCCTGCTCCGTTTAAAGAGCCAAGGGGATTTCAACATCCAATGGGAGTTCCCGGCTTCCCGTTGCCCGTGGTATAACATAACACACCAGCTCCTGCTGCCCCCTGCTCTGTGGCGTCCCTTCCTTTCCCTGATCAATGGATCCTCACCCACGTGCTCTTTCATGCTCGATGAGAATTGTCTCGATGCTGCTCTGCTCAGCCCAGGCTTTGCACTTCTAGTGCGTGCCTCTCTCATTGCTTTCGGCCACTTGAATTTCTGCTTGCTTTCTCTACTATATTGGATTTCTGTCATGTACGGGATGGGCATTGTTTTTTGTAAGCCAGTCTTGTATAAGGACACCGGCTAAGCAGACGCCTGTAGATTATAATCATATCAGCCTTCGTCCCGAGTCCTTCCTTGATGTGGTCCTGATCAGAGGAGACCTGATGCCACTGGTCAAAATCCTTTCAGTCTCTGACAGTGTCTGCAGAGTGAACAGTGGAACATGAAGCAGAGGACACGTGTGGAATCTACATGGAAGTGCGTTTAGAACTGAGAACAGGAGACACCTCTTTACCCAAAAGGTGGTGGGAGCGTGGAACAAGCCGCCCAGCCATGCTGTTGGAGGAGCTCTTTCAGGAAATTTCTTGCATGATATCTTTGGATCATGCTGACGACCTCCTCCTCATCTGTGACTTTTCCTATGTTCCTGTGTCCTAGAGAGGGAGAAGCAGGGCTGGCAGGCCATCGCAGGATCTGAGGTTTTTCAGGCCAGTTTGATCTGTGGGACGAGCCAGCGAAGAATCAGTTTGCTTGAGTAGTAGAGGAGAGGAAGTTATTGCCATGTGTCCATGCACATTGGAACTCCTATTCATGCTGATCTCTCGGGACACACACAGTACAGCGGACAACACCACACAATTTAGACAGTGCATTATAAAGATAATAAATGATAACAACAGGAACAGTTAATATACTGCGGAGAACAATAAATATGTAGTAGTGAAAGAAGAAACATGGTAGACCATGTAGAAAGTGCAGGGTGCCAAGTGCAACTGAGTCTGAGGCCTTGCAGTTAGCTGCTAAGGATGCACAGTGCAGTAGGGTAGAAGCTGCTCGAGTCCAGTGGTCCGTGCTTTAACAGTGTGGTACTGCTGGCCAGAGTGCAGGGGGGAGAACAGTCTGTGGCCAGGATGGTTGGGATCCTGAATGTGTCACAGCGTCACAACAGAGACCTTTACTGACAGCCCACAGCGGGAATCCCGCTAGACCCCATCGGGGGTGGGGGGGTGGGGGGGGGTCACGTGCCAAAGGCATGCATCCGTGTTCCCGCCGGGACACCCCGCCTCTCTGCCTGGTCTCCAGTCAGCGTGGATCTTAATCAACAAGACGCAGGATCTTTGAACCGAAAGAGACCGTTTGTCGCGTGACTCATGGGGCTGTCCCAGCGCCGCCCTTCGAGCGACAGGCCTGCGCTGCTCCAGGACTGAGAGCCCTGAGCTCTGAAGGAGCCACAGAGGGGTACGGGTGGCAGGTATTAGTTACTAGGCCAGTGGCCCCATAAATCATGGTCAGATATCACACTAGTGCATTGCACAGTTTTCTCACCCCTGCCCTCACTCTAGAACATGCCCTCGGCCTCGGACAGAACGTAGTGGGCAAATAAGGGAGTCACACACAGAATTTCTAAACAAATAAATCGGATCAACGCTGACCCATCACGGATCCACCGACTCAGCTTCCAGCCCCTGTCTGCCCTGCGTGCCAGGAGCCGCGGAGCCAGCGCGGTCATGAAAAGAAGGGACGCTGTGATTGTGAAAGGCCGCCTGGGCCGTTGCCGTGTCGCGGCGGGAGACAGCGAGCGTCCCTGCACTGATTCACAGTCGCTGCCCGGCCCAGCGAGAAGCTGTGCCGAGCGTCGGAGAGGCCCGGGGCACTGGCTCACTTCCTGTGGTTTTGTAGCTCGGAGGCGGGAGCGAGGAGACACTGCTGGCGTTCCCCCTGACCTCCTCCTGACTCGCGTCACCCCGCTGTCCTCGGAGGTGCATCGACTGCCAGGCTGGGGAGGCCACTGCAGACTCCTCTCAAAGGGCCGCACAGCCCTCCCACGCCCCCGCAGGTATTAGAGCCTCAGAGCAGCACCGGCGCCGCAGTGCGAAGTCGCCTTCAGGGCTCTGGACTTGTACCTGGAGGGTTGCGGGTGCAACTCCAGCGAGGAGCACAGCTGCTGCTCCCTTCCGCAAGGTGCTCTACACGAATTGCCCTCGTTAAGCCCCCAGCTGCATAAATCGGGGCCAACGTAGGCTGCCTGTCATCGAGAATGAATCTTTTAAGAGGAACTTTAACGAAATCCTTCTGAAGATCGCAGTATGACGTGTGTTATGTTTGTGCCAGGTGATGTGCTGTGCTTGCTCAGGGAAGTCCGGCACCTGTACTTTTTCTAACTCAACCCTCTGGCTTTGAATCTTATGTCCTTTACAGATGTTCCTCTCCTTCAGTTCATTGTCTTTTCCATAACCTTGCATGGGTGTGGAAGCTCAGGGGTGGTGGGTAGCTCTGTGGCTAAAGATCTGTGGCTGCGGCCGGCACAGGAATCCTACTCCGTTGGGCCCCTGAGCAAAGCCCTTAAGGGGCGCTGTATAAATGGCTGCGGTATGCAAAGAAAAGACAAATTCCCAATAAAAGCAATTGTATATAGCCAATAAAGTGATCTTATCTCAACTCTTATCTGGCATGCAACAGGATGAAACCTCGGGGGGCCTACAAATGCGTGATTCAGCTCTGCCATTCTTGATTCGTTACTGACATTTGTGCAACACCCAGCGCTTGGACGCCCGTTGGCCTAGGACTACAGACATGAGCGCCGCCATCAACATGCGGTGCTGTCTGGTGAAAGCATTGCGGATGCCCTGATCGCGAGCTCCAGCCCTCGCTCTCGGGCTGTTGTCGTGAATAAACAGCAGCAGCAGCAGCAGCACAGGCCGCCCATCCCCCCGCTCCCCACCCTCCCCCGGCCCCACCACAGGGCCCCCTGCGCATGCGCCCTGCCCCCTATAAAACCAGGGGCTGCTCGCTTTCCTCGTCGATGGAGAAATGAGCTGCTGCGGACGGAAAAGCCGAGAGTTGCGGGTTTTTTTTATTTTAATTTCAGCCGACATTCACCTCACACGAAATAACGGAGCGTGCTGTGTTTTTAGGCTTCAAGAGGTGATGGAGAGAGTAACGTTTTGATTTTTTTTTTCCAGAAGTTAGTTATACATGTTGGGGGGGGGGGGGGCGTTGGATTTTAGTTTTTGACCGTTTCTTAGGGAGGCGTGGTCTAGGGTTTTGTTACCTGTCTGGGTGCCTTGTGACCGGTTTGATTCGAGACCTTGATAAAGTTTTGAATTAAAACTGTGCGTCCTCCGTCTTTTCGCGAAATGGCGAATGTGTCTGCTAGTACCCCCCCCACCTCCACGCCCCGTTTTCTCGTTGGCCGTGTGAGTGATGGCGGCGCTGTCCAATAGTGTTCGCCCTGCGCTCTGACGAGGAGCCTGGTTGGCTTCAGATGACATCACCAGGCTGCGAGAGGTGGGCGGGCTTTGAGCTGCGAGGGGTGAGCGGCACGAGCGGAGATCTGACCGGCGCCATTAGAGGGGAAGGGAGGTATTGTGTGAGGCTAACGAGACCTGGGTGCGGGTCTCCTTTATCAAGAGGAGAACTCGGGTTACGCGTGGATGGAATAAGTTATCGAGGGCAGCGGGTGAATTGGGGATTTAGAACCAGACGCTGTGGAGCAGGGTCGCTCCCGTTTTCTTTTGAAGGAGACGTGGAACCTGTTGTACAAGATGGCGCCGCTGGCAGCCAGTGGGACTTGCCGGGAGCGCGCAGCGTGGGAGGGGGCTCTGCGCGTCCCCGCGACCTGCAGGTCTAGCACGGCAGGAAGCCAAGCGAATTAAGTGGAGGGGGGGGCGATTTCCTGTTTTGGTGTTTCAGAGGCAGTAGAGACAAAAAGCCCTTTTAGGCTCGGCGAGGCATTGTATTTCCGCCGTCACACCATCCCCCCCCCCCCCCTTCTCAAGTTCACGAAGGGGGGTGTGGGGGAGGTGTGTGCGTGTGTCCTGTTTTAAATGATTTTTTTAATGCGCGTTTTCCTACCCCCCCCCGAAAGCTCAATCGTTTAAGGTTGGAGACTAACGGTCTTCCGCTGGAGCATTTTAAACACCGATTAATAAAAAACATACCTTTTTATAGAACCGAGAACATGCGATCACGGAATCCGCACGGTGGTTTTAATACCGACTACATCGACTCGGTCTTCCTTAACGAGCCCTCCACGACGCGAAAGGGCACGTCTCGTACCGTGGTGAGCAGGAGTCGTTTTTCAGGCGGGGCAGCTATTTAACCGTTAAAAAAGGTTGAATTCTCAGACTTCTGAACGCGACAGCATACTTGTACGCTAGAAAAGACGATTAGCTTGTGTAAATGTGTGTGTGTGTGGCATTGTCTATCCTCCCCCCGTAGGGTAATTTCTATCCCTAATCGCTGCGCATTAGCCACGTCTGGGAGGAGGGCCGCGGGTTTCGGCGCAGCTGGCCTTCCGTCAGCCATGTTGTCCGCAGTGACTTATCCTCTGTGGCTGATTATTCGAGATATTGCAGCTTTTTCGTTACCTTAGTGCTGTGCCAGAGACCTTTCAAAGTACAACATGCTTATTTCAGTGTGACTAGCTTTAGCTTTATCTGGAGCTGAACAGAGGTGTTGTAGAATGACTATTTTATACAGTGGTATTGCTGAAATCTCTGACCTGCTGTGGCTGCACAGTGGATGCTCGGCGAATTCTCCCTCTTTGCTGAACGATGGCACGCCACGGGGCTGCCTGACAGCACAGCTGGGAGTTTCTCTGGGCAGTAGGAAGTGAATTGACCTTAGACTCGTGTAGCTGAATCACTGGCTGCAGTTTCTTGTGCGTCTAGTAAAGCCGCCTGGATTTTGCATGACTCCCAGGCCTGTAGATGAGTGGTCGGGGTGACCTTTGGCCTGCTGCCACCTTTCTGCTTTGTCATAAAGACTGAAGTCCAAGGTCAGGGTAGAATCGCTGCCTGCTGGTTTCTTTTCCTGTACCTCCTTGTGCAGTCCTGGGTCTTGAGCTCTTTTCTGTAGGGGAAGAAGGGCATTCTGGGAGCTTGTCAAAGGATGTGTATGAAGGTTGGGGGACCGAAGTATTTCCCTGTAATGGACATCAGGGGTGTCTTACTGTAGTTGTGGCAATTGTCAAGCAGTATATTCAGATTATGTTCATTCAGGTCCTGTATTTGCCAGCTTTCTTCACTCTAGACAAAGGTTCCCATGGTCAAGGGCAGCCCTGTGGCCTGTTGAAGCTGGTCAGATGCCGGTAGCCATGCAGGACTCCTCCATGTCTGTGACCTGGAAGCAGGAGAACACCAGGGAAGAGGGATTGTTTACTTTGGGGTAATGGCTTGGGACTGGGCCTTCATACATTTCATCTGGGAGACTGAGATGTCAAATAGTGGAGCTGAGGCCATCTTTCTAATGCAGAGAAGTCCCTTGGCTTGCAGTTTGCTGGCTTAATTTTCTTGATGCACATTGGTCTGTTTAGACTGTAGTAGACATCTAAGTCTTGTTGTTGCATCCAGTTGAAAAATGATTACTTTTTGTTGAATAAGCCACATGGTTTATGGTTGGTTGAGACTAGGAGTGAGTCATGCCAATTCATTTCCCTGCCCCCCCACTATCACTTTGGGGCAAGTGAACTTGAAACAAGGGCACATGTAGGTCATCCCAGATAACTTCTCTGGCCTCTTTCCTTGTGGTTTGTGACCTGCTCTCTATATCCAGTATTTGATTGGGCTTGTATCCTTTAAGCACCTTAAAAGCTGTACATCTACTTGTGCTTGATGAGCATCTTGGATTCCCCTGCTTGAAAGGGGTAGGGAAAGATTTAAGGAGTGCAGTAGGAATGAAGAGGAGTGACCAAAAGGGCAGGATTATAAAAGGGAGGATGACTAGAATGTGGGCTTCTGACTGTATAGGTGGAGTTGGTAATCCAGTGGGGTGTAAGGGGTATCACTTCTCTCTTCATACAAGCTCACATCTGCGTGGTGAGTGGGGGGGGCTCGTCTCCTATGAGATTGAGCCGACCAGAGTACAAGGCATGCCATGTTTCCTAATCGTAGGGCTAAGCTTGAATAAAAGCCGAGCATGACCTCTTGAGTTTTGCACCATGTTCCTGAGGATCTGTTGGCTCCTGCTGGTAAGAACTGGTAGATGAATGAGGGAGACCAAGGTTAAGTTCATATTTTAGAAATGCTTCTGGCCTGAAAACTCTGTATTGTAATCGGTTATGTGGTGTTGGCACTAGGCCCTGAGTGATTTCTGGGAGTTTCTGCAGTCTCTTTAGTCAGATAACTGCTTGGGTGTGTTCTGTAGTTATGTAGTAATGGTCATCTTCTGAGGAAAACTGTAATAAAACATAAAGCTAATGGCTTTTGTCTCGATCTGGAAAAAAGTTTTCCTTCGGTTTACCCTGGTTCCTGTAGACCGCTGAAGTGGTCACTTGGCCAAAAACTCATTAATGCATCGATATCTAAAACTTTGGGAGAATCTGTCAAATGGGTTCATTTAAGCCCCTAACAATCTGAATTGGATTTAAAACTTGTGATCACGCCATCCATTCAGGACCAGGCTTGGACATTCTTCATCTGCTTTGCAGAGTGGGAAATAAACACAACAGGTGTACTAAACCTCGCTTCCTGGAGTTCTTGTACTAACCTAGCAGTCCTGTGCTACCCAACACTTGACTCCAATTGTGTCTTGTGTTATTTCCTCTGGCTCTAGTTCTTCTGTAAGGGAAGTATAATTCATCTTTGGTTTTTAACAGGGGAAGGATGTGTAGTGACTTGGTGGCTTTGGGTTTAATACCTCATTATTGCCTTAAGAGACTGCATAGTTACACCACACACGGCCGTCTCCTGTACCTGCTGGGGTTAGAACACCCCGTGTCTTGGGGAGGGAATTCTCACTAACACTTTCAGCAAGATGCCTTTCAGAGTGACAGAAAAGGCATGATGGCTAATTCTATGAATAACGCATTTCCCCAAGACAGAGGTGGAATGATGACTGTCTCATTTCCAGACTTTCAAATTTCGAGTGGTATGAGCATGCATTAATATTTATCTGATCCGCCTGGCACTGGGGCAGGGTCACTGCCACCCCCAGTGAGTCTGGGTTTGGACCCTGCAGCCAGGATTGCCCTCCTCCACAGCTCTTGCTCGGCACACAGGCTTGGTCTTCAAGCCTTTAGTGCCCTAATACAGGAGGTTTCACTTCACGCTTGCAGTGTCAAGTCTGGATCGGCCATACTAAAAAAAAAAAGGGCTTTGTTTTAAACCATACCCATTTCTGAGAACTGACGGCGATTTCTCCCTCTGGAAGTGTCTGACCTGTATGTAAGTGTATGACCTGCCCTGCTGTCAGCAGCCAGTTCAGGGCAAGAGGTGCGTCAGTACTGAGTGATGAGCTTGCTCCATTACCACAGGAGTTCCAAGAGCTGCCTGCACACTCTGCAGGGAGGGGGGTGCTTTCCAGAGGCCTGTGAAAACCCTGGTTGCAGGAGAATGTGTGGGGAATCGTGAACTTGGATCGGACTCATCAAATGAGAACAGAATTTTAAGGGACTGCAAAGTGCAAGTAATAAGAGCATTTTGGGGAGATCTGGGTTACAGGTTTTGGTGTTCAGGACGGATGTGATCCTTGGATCAATTAACTATCAACCACCCAGTGGTCTAGATGGGCTGAATGGCTTCCTCTTCTCATCTCTAACCTTTATGCTCCAAGTTGTGTTTTTCAGTTTTACTTTGGCAGACACCGAGTCTTTTAAAGGCATCAAGGTCGGCCAGGAACTCTTAATCTGATTATTCACAGGCTCTCCTACCTAAGCTTCACTGAAAAGTCGCACAAAATCTCCCTAAGCCACAAAAGGCAAGTAGCGTTTTAGAGTAATGCATAAAACGCCACCCACTCTTACATTTAAGAGATGTATTGTCCGTTAAAACACTAAAGAAAACATGAGTGCTGCGCTGGTAAAATGGTGTTGAGTCGCCCTCTGGTGCAGTTTCTAGGAACTGCATTCTTTGCTCTCTAAAACCATTCACAGAATAGTGCCTTCCCAGGGGAGAGGGTGGGGTGGTAGCAAGCTGTTGCAATATGTAGGTGAACAGCAGGAGCCAATCGCATGACCCCTGTCTTTATTAATATTGATGTTGGTTCTATCCAATATCTGGTGTCCTATGTGGCTTCAGGGGCTTTATTATACTTTTTAATGAACCCCACTGTCAGTTCCTTGTCCATTGTTCATCCATCAGTTAGGTCACCAATAACTAATTAGGCTGCTGACTCATTGAACTCTTAAAGCTTTGGAGATCTCCAGGTCTGTGACTGTCCACAGCTAGGGTTGCTGAATCTGCATTTAAAAAAAAAACAGGCATGTGGAAAAGACTGGGTACACACCCCTGTGACAGGTGAGTGAAGGGGACAGGACAGGGGGGTCTCCTGTGACCTCACCAGAGGTGCCTGAACTGGGTTGCTTGAGTGCTTCCCTGCTGCCTCTCTCAGTGGACTGGGCCAGAGGCTGGTGACAGAGTTGGCTCTATGGCCTTCAGAAGCAGCAGTGACACCCCTGAGCTTTTATAGGAAATTTTATTGAAAACTGGATGTACCGTCTTAAAGGGTTATGAGGGTCTGGCAGAAGCTACGCAGCAGTGTAGCTGAAGCAGATGGATGGGTGGTTCGTGGATCAGTTGGCTACCAGAGACCAAGTCACCCGGGTCCTCTCGTTTGCAAGCTTTGATTTTGTTCAGTCCGTAATCTGCTTCTGTGTGACAATCCCCTCTGTACCCTCACCTTGTGCTCTATGCTTCCTGGACATGCTGTGGGTGACCCTTACTGGGGATAAATGTATTTTCCATTAATGACAGGCAACAATTCAGTTAATGTTCCGGGAGCTGTGAAAAGCATGAATTCAATTTTTCTCTGTGTAATGGTATTTAGGTCAGCGAATCCATCTGTAGTACCAAATTTTTTTCTTGCTCACTGCCCTTGATATAGAAAGCCGGCTCTAATTAACCCCACATGGAAAAACAAGTAGGTGGGTAAGGAAGTCCCCTACACTAAATTAATCTGAGGTATGCAGCTCCTACCTGGAAACAATAAACAGGTGGGGCAAATTACTGAGGGCTTTATTGAGCTGGACTATATATTTCACTAAAGGGTACTTCTTATGCTTTTATGGTCGCGTTGGGGCGGGTTGAACTGGCGCTGGCCCAAGGCGAGCTCCTTCACGGCACCCTGGGGTTTTACAGCCCTGTCTCCACCTTGAAGAGCGTTTCCCTCCCGTCGCGGGGAGGACTTTGTATATGGACAAAGCTTCATGCTAGGGGCTATTACCTCGGAAGTCTTTCCCGTCTCTTCAAAGCCAGAGAGACGGACTGGTGGTTGGATAACAATAGTCGTTTAAACTACGAGCATCTCTAAAGAAAGGCACTTCTAGGCTCAATTTCCGCGCACGTAGACACGCATTTGGGATTGAACACGTACGAAAGGACACGTACAAAACGCAGCTGCTCACGCACTGCACAGGAAATAAGCTTTACCACTCACCAGCGCCGCCTGCAGGGACCGCTGCCACTACCGTCTCGCGCAATGCCCGTGGACGAGGAAGGAGGACACGCGCCCCTCCCCGCCGCACGCAGACGCCACTTCCTGTTGTCGCCTCTCGTGTCTTCCGGGCCGCTCGCTCTTTTTCGGGGCATCGCGATACTTGTTCCCAGTCGGTCTTGGATCGGTAGCGCAGCGCCTAAACTCCTGTGCGACCTTAAACTCGCCTGCTACGTTAACAGCGAATAATAAAAAGAAACGTTCTTTTTGGCCTGGAGTTAGTTTTGAAAAGTTAACGTGAAGTTTGGTTTTGTGTTCCTTTCACAACGCTCAAAATGATTTTAAGGTAACGAGTTATGTGTTGAGTATATTACGAGTTATCAATGTACTGTACACTGTAACTAGTGGATAATTCTCGAACAATAAAAGTAATGGTTATGATGTTCAGTGTGCGTGTTTTTTTGGTAAAATTAGTATCTTTGTTTTGTGCTGGAAGATTTTATTGAAGTATTGGTAAGTTCCCTGTACAAAGAGGTTAAACTGGGAAAAAATCGTGAACGAATAATAATGAAAGCAAACTCATTTAATCGTTTAAGTAAAATAGCTCTAACAAAGTGGTACTTGCTATTATTACTGCATTTATCCTGCTTGTTTTTCACAACCTGTGTAACGGATAACGGTCCTCTGCTAAGCAAATAAAAATGGTTTCTGTACCGGACTATCTTCCCTCAGCAACATGGCGGACAGCAGGAGCGCTCCACAGCGACCGCTTGGCTCACACCGCCCCCTCGCGATCACACTGGTTTAGCGCACCTGCTTGATTGCTTTTAACGTTACAATTCCCTTTTCTCGAAACTACAGCGTGTTAAAATGAAAAATGCAAATCTGTATCTGTCATTCTGTGCCTACATGCCGCCCTGAATAAGCTAAGTTGATATTTATGTAGTGTAACAGATGCCACCTCTCCTTATGTAGCTGAGGGGCTCTGAGGGCGGGACCTGCTGGGTGGAGTTTGCGTGTTGTTCACATGGAATGTCTCTAGATGGTCTGGATTTCACCAGTTTGAAAGATTTTGTGATAATAGATGAACAGATTAAGGACGGTTTGTATGGTTGTGATAGAACTGCTGTTCCTTTACTTCTGGGCTTTCCTTGTTGTTGGCGTGAGATGGTGTCGTTGTGGCTTTGTCCAGAGACCCATTTACTAACTGGACCAGGGCTCTCAGGACTAGGGCTGTGAAGACCCCTGTGGTATCTGGACCAGGGCTGTGAAGACTCCTGTACTGTCTGGACCAGGGCTCTCCAGAACCAGGGCTGTGAAGACCCCTGTGGTATCTGGACCAGGGCTCTCCGGACTAGGGCTGTGAAGACCCCTGTGGTATCTGGACCAGGGCTTACAGCTGTAAGGAAAGCCGATATCTCCTCCCAGCTCTCTCCATCGCTGATGTTTGGGGATTTTGTTATTATTGGAACACTTTACAGCTCAGGTTCCTGTCTGTGCTTCTGCCTTCCAGGCCTAAGATCTGACCTGCTCTGCACAGTCTGACACTGCTTTGACACAATTTTGGTCAAAGATACTATATGGCTATAGATTTGCAAGGATTGTTTCATGTTTTGTAAAATATGTTTTATTTATTCTATCACAAAATTTGAGATATTTATGTTTTGTTCGTCACCTGGTCTGTTGCAGTTGAAATCTGAGCCTTAGTTGTTCTGTGTTGCCTGTTTTTGATCAGAATAAAAACAATGGATTAAGACAAAAGACGGTATCTTTTCATTTTTACATTTTAACTACAGCTCTGAGATGTCCAATCCTTGTCCTGGAGGGCTGGTGATTCTGCAAGGAAATCGTATTTTTCATTTTTACCAATTCACCAGCTTTTCCCAGCTTGTCAGTGTGCTGCAGCTCAATGTGCAGACACCTGGAAAACCAGCAGACACAGCTCCCCATCCAGGAACAGGACAGCCCTGCTGTAATAATAGTAATAATACATCCTTTCCACTTACACAGCGCTCTTCTGGACACTCCACTCAAAGCTCTTTACAGGTAATGGGGACTCTCCTCCAACAGCACCAGTGTGCATCCCCACCTGGATGATGTGACAGCAGCCATAGTGCACCAGTACCCTCACCACACACCAGCTCTGAGTGGGGAGGAGAGCAGATGGATGGATTCAGTTCAGAGATGGGGCTTATTAGGTGGCCATGATTGGCAAAGGGCATTGGGACCTGGCCAGGATGCTGTGGTGACACCCCTATTCTCTTTGAAAAACACTGTGGGACTTTTAATGACCACAGTTTTACATCTCATCCACTGTAAAAACTGCCTTTTTACAGTTAAGTGTCCCTGTTACTATACTGGGGCATTAGGACCCACACAGACTGCAGAGTGAGTACCCCCTACTGGCCCACTAACAGCTCTTCCAGCAGCAGCCTCAGCTTTCCCAAGAGTCTCCTATCCAAGTACTGACCAGGCCCACACCTGCTGAGCTTTAGGGTAATGTAGGTGCTGGTAGTGCTGTAGACACATTGACCAGATCAGGAACAGGACTGTCATGGTTCTGGAGGGCTGCTGTGTCTGTGGAGATGGTCCAGTCAAGCTAGCACTGATCTGATTCAGGTCATTAAGAGCTCAGCTGGACTGAAAACCTGGGACTCCTGGTTTAGATTTGTAAACATTCTTCTGGCTGGTGAAACAGTTGGTGAAAAATTCAAGGGAGATATATATTTATTTCAAGTTTAGTTAAAAACTGAAAACCCAAAAATCTATTTCACCGTGTAGATTTAGATTTGATTGAATGATTAAGCTAGGCTGTTTGTGGTATACTGGTTCTGAGAAACAGTTTTAAGGGCTGTGAAGCGATAATCCTTGAGCAGAATGACAGAAAAGACTTCGACAAGTGTGCCGTCTCCACTGGCAGGTTGATGGTCCCAGATTTGACCACACAAGGGCGACAGCACCTTTCCGAAGACCAGGCTGCTCCATGCCCATGTTGAATTCCACGAGGTCTCACCAGTTACCTCCTCAACACCACACTGCTGCCACCTTGTGGTACCTCCCTCATAGCAGAAAGACTGTGCTGCACAGCTGCTGAAGGGGAAATTCCACAACAAACAGGTTTAAGTTATCATGTGTACTGCAGCTGTGGCTATAAAAGTGCTTAACAAATGATTCATTTGTGTATTTAGATGTGTATTGATTTTTTGTGGGTTTTTTTTAATATTGTCTGCTGCTGTAAAACACATTGCCCCTTGGGGTTAATTAAGACTTTCTCTCTCGTCCCCATCACAGTCTAATCTTCCTTGAGAAGAAGAACTACCTCCTTCAGATTTAAGACTAAATCATGTAGATGTTTGGATGTGACACCCCAACGTTTCCATGCCAGTCTTCACCTGTAGGCCTCAGGAGGCCAGCGAGTGCCGAGCTATTGGGTGTGGGGAGCGTTTTCATCGTCGCACTCTCCGTTTGCCTGGGGAATTAAAAAACTGTGACACACACAGAATGTAGGCAGGTGTCCTATACAGCGAAAGTCTTTTATTAAGTAGCAGAATTTTGCTACCCCCCCCATCCCCACCTTTTTTTTTGGTTTAAACGCTTGGGCTTTGATGGCATATTTACAGCGGCATGTGCAGGGGGAGTAGTCATCAGGACAGACAGTTTAGGTCTCACATCGCCCCTTACAGGTCAGGTACCTGTACTGCCTAATTCTGGTCACCGGCTACACTGGCTTGGGGAACAAATACAAGTCGCCCCATGTGTGCCTCACTGGGAGGGGAACCAGGGGTGTACGCTGTCTGGGAACAGGTTATTCTTGGGCACGACGCCTGACTCTTCGCGGTGAACAGACTGGATACTGGATGCTGAATTGTGGGATGTCTCACAGCGAGATCCTGAGCCAGTGCACTGTTATTTCATGGGAAGGCAGGAGGGCAGCCCAGCCTGCCCTGTACCTGCAGAGCCACGCCCCCCCGAGGCATCACCCTCCGAAGGCATTGAAGCAAGGACGCCACTCGTCCCGACCAGTTAAACGGGCGATCTGAGCGCATGTGTCACATCAGGGTGTGGTCAGCCTCGTGAATGGCCTCGCAGGTGGCAGAACTGCACAAGTGACAACTCTGAAGTGATCTATCCAAAGTCCAGGAACGGGTGATTCAGGGTGTGCATTGTTCCTCTGATCCCAAGTGCAGTTTTCCTTTGTCATAAGCTCTTGATTAGGTTTATAAGCCTGGTTGTGAACTTCACTGAAGCCCTCCTGTTCTAACCCGGAGTCGAGGAACTGCAGCAGTCCAGGAACAGGGTTTTCCCGCCACGGAGGAGGGATCTGGGTTCAGTGCCTCCATCCCTGTTGACCTGGCGTTGGCTACGGTGGGGCAAGAGGGGCAGGGGATTGGCCTGTGGGTCTGCGGGACCAGACTGAGCTGGGACAGTGGGAACAGGTGCCCCCTATGGACAGGAGGCCAAAGCAGCAGAGGCACCAGATAAGCAAGACAAACACAGTCAGTCAGTTACACCTTTATCACTTGGGCATTTAAGCTGTGTTTATGCCATGCATGTAAAAACCTGCTGTTGTAGGAAACAGTTCATCATCAGACATCAATCAGAACATCTGGGGCTCTATTCTAACATATTTTTTGGGAACATTTGTATAAGACCCTGAGAAACCAAAGGGCATTCTGGTTTTCAAAGGAGAGGTTAGTTGGATTCCTAACCCAACTCTCAATTACTTACTTAATCTAATTACTGGCATAAGGAGTTTCATCATCTTTAGCCGCAGATCCATGAACCCCTCATGAGCTGGGGCTGTGCAGCACCAGGAGTGGACAGAGACATTACTAGACCGGAGGCGGTCAGTACCGCCAATCTGGGACTGAAATCTGTTGACAACAGCATCATCATGGGCAAAGTACAGACTGAGGTGTTAATGAAACAATAGAATACTGATTTTAGAAGGTCATGGTGCAGCTGTGACCATTGGGAAATGACTTTACTCAGGTGAAGAACAGCAATTTACAGTCACTAGAAACAGAACTGAACTATGGGGTACAAAAACTGCCAGAAACATAAATCGAATTAATATTGGTGTGTGTACAGGTGAGGAGATTTCAACAATTAGAAAAACATTTACAACAGTAACACGGAGTGACTCACTTACTGGCCTTCAGACTGTAGGTCTGCTGAGTTTCCTCCCCCTCTCCCAGCAGGATTGACAGCTGTTCTGATTCTGGCAGGAGTGGGAATTCTGGGATTAGAATTGTTATGCGGGGGAAGAATGTCTGATACCTGAATATTTCTTGCGATGTCCCTGTCACTGCCTCTCTCTCTTGTTGGGTCCCCCTGTCTCTCTGGTAGTCTCATTGTTTCTGTTTCTCACTGTATGTTCTTGCCTCTGTCAAATCAATTCCAAGTGCTTTATTGGCATGACAGATGAATTCCAGCGTTGAAAAAGCTAACAACTATTAGCAGTTCTAATTATACCAAGTAATTAACAATGACAAGTTGTAAGAAACAGAAAATCTGTCTCTTTTACTCGCACTGTGTATCTTTTGATGTCTGTCCCTGTGTCTCTCCATCATGGAGTGAACTTAATATTCTCACCATACACATTTATACTAATGAGTACTTTCCAGCTGTAAATTTCATCCCCCCCAAAACCCTGATGTTATCCAAAGGTTGGGCTTAAGTCCAGCTGAGTTGTCGGTGAAACGAGCAGCCAAGAGGAACAGCCCAAGGACACATAGTATTGCAACGCAGTGCGGTATTTTTTCAGGTCTTAGCATTGAGGCATTTCCCATACTGTAGAATGCACTGCTTGAATCTGCTGCCTTCACCAGCATGGAAATTAAAATTCACACTAAGCTGTTGACTGCAGGTGCACCTTTTAACAGTGAGGTCAACATAGTCTTGGCACAATTAGCTGTTCTCCAGATCTAGCCTTTAGAGTTGTTCATGCTGCTAGTTTTTGCTGCTTTTCTGCTAAATCTAAACGTCTTGGAGAAATGCATGATTTTCTAGTTCTTTTCAGTTCTTACAAGTTCATTAACTGCAACAAGACAAGGCTGAGCCCTTGTCAGCATGGTGGAGCAACACTGGGGGAGGAGGAAAAGTGAGCTCTCTGTCAGTCTGCAGGGTGATGATTTGAGAGCTTCAGAGAAGGAGATTGGGCTCATTTCTTCCCGCCTGCAAGTAGACCATTTAAAATTCCTATATTGAATTTTGCACAAACCAGGTGTTGCGTTTAAACTCTTTCACACTTGCTTTCAGAAGGCCTGGGAGAAGAAATAGGAATTTTAGAACATCCCCCTACAAGTCAATTGGATTTGTAAGCCGCGTTTTTTTGTGTTGTCGTCTCTGACTCGACAGCTCTCCTGACAGGCCACAGGTGTCTGTGTAGCTCTGCTTCTGTGTCAGCATCGACCTTGTTAGGGCATCTTATCGTAGTCCTCAACAGATACTTATTTCACGAATCAGTTTCCAAACAGGCGGCTCCAATCTGACTGCCTCAGACTGTGCAGGGGAAGATGATTGTTGACGCTCAGTTGCCGGCAGGGAAGCCAATGGGCTTCAGCTGCGGTAACACAAATTAACTTCCCCCACTTCACTTCCTGTCTTCAGATTTAAAGTCTGTTTTTTAAGGTTTCTTTCGGCTGAATTCGTGTGACTCTGTGCAGCATGGCTTAGCAGTTTTGCTGTATTCCAAGCCTGGCCACCAATAGAAAGCCACAGTTCAGGATGGGTCAGTTTTCTCTTAACCCCTTTGAACACCTCATTTGTTTGAGTCAGCACTTTGGTCAGGAGATGAATGAAGAAATCAACTGAGATACGAATACCAACACACCTTGCTTATCAGGGACCACAGGTGGCAATTTATGACTTCAGTAAACCAATTAACCCAGCAAATTGACCGATTCTCACACACGCTCCACGTCTGTGCTAATGGCTGATTGAAGGGTGGCCTGTAGGACCTGCTGGGCGGGGGCTCTCCAGGAGCAGGGATGGCCACCCCTGCTCTATACACTCATACCCCGGTATAAGACGAATTTTCACTCATCCCAACATGAAGAATTTGTACCTCGTAATTCGTTATAAGAACGGAATTTCGCTCATCCGAACTTCGAAAGTGGCTGACTTTGGCCGAGAACCTTCTGCGAGCATCTGGATTCAGAGCCTCTGGACAGGTGCGTGTGTCTGCGCGGGCGACGGGCATCGCGATGAAGGGGGCTGAGAGGCAGCGGCGCTTCGTTTACGATCACGAATAAAGCTTGTGCTCTCGTTTCCAAAGTGCTTTATTTTGTGTTTGTTTTATAGTTGCTGTTCATTATGGGCTTCACTAAGGAAGAGGAAAACATTCTTTAGCGTAACAGTCGACAGCAGTGTGCACATCGTTCTCAGATCGCTACGATAGCGATCTATTCCGAAAGAATGAAAAATGTAAATAAGACATCATGAATTCTTTTACAGCTATGGTTGGCTTATTTCAGTAGAACTGCTTTGTTCACTAAGCGTGCTTTAATGGCCTGTATGGTATTACACGTTAAGGGTGGTTTTTGAGTGAGCTTGTCTTCGGTTCGGAATGGGGTGGAATAAGAAATAGTGGAATTTTTATCTTCCATTTACGATCTCTTGCCTTCCGCACAGATTTTCAGGAACGACTTAGGTTGGGATACCGAGGTGTGAGTGCGAGTACCCCTGCCCTGCTATCAGCCAGAAGTGCCAGTCTCCTCTGGGATACTGCAGGCACGTGCTCTCCCCCCTTCTGGAGGTCTGAGTGTTCATGTGGGCACAGCGTTACGGACACACCCAGATGTCACTGTATAAAAGCAATACCCCATGCATCACTGCAGGACTCCAGACCCCAGTCTCTCTGCACAGCATGCTGGGCCACTGCAGGGTTTGCCTCGAGCTGGGTGTGTTATCGATGGCCAGGCTCCTCTGCCCCTTCATCGGCAGGGTCTGTCATTGGACACATTTGTACTAATCAAATATCGATGAAGAGTTCATGTCTTTTTTTTTTTTTCAGGACACAACAGGATTATTTGGTGGTTTCCTATTATAATACTGTACACACACAGATATTATACACAGACATTCATTAATACATTTCTTCCCCAGAGCCAGCAGACTCAGTTCGGGCCAGTGGGCTCGGCCCTCAGACCCAGCCCTGAGGTCAGGGCCAGCGGCCGGAGGGGCAGAGACAGTCCAGCTCCACGCCGCCGCCGTTTGTCCCCAAGCCAGGACAGTAGAGGACTCTCCCTGACAGCAGTGCTGTGGAGACCCCAGCTGGAGTCCTAAGAGTGGACACGTTCAGTCCAGTCCAGCGTGGAGCTGGCCAAGCCCGCCGGTCCAGGGCAGACTGGGCCAGGACGTCTCGACAGCGGAGAGCCGTCCACCAACTGCCCAGAGCTCAAGAGACCAAAACACGAGTCCACCCCTCTGTTTACCCTGGCCGCAGGACATTCTGGTCAGAACGAACACATTCCGTTTATTAGCGACTCATTAAAAATCAAAAGGAACTACAGATTAAGAGGTAATACGGCACAGAGCTGATGAAGTTCAAACACAATTTCGGAGGAAAAACAAAACCCATCGCCTTCGTCTCCTGGATGAAGAAAACCGTAAGCTACTAACGATGCAGATGATGAAGGATACATTATTCCCCCCCATCATTAGTTTGCCAAGTAAGGAAATAATTACTGGGGTTCTGTGTCGTAACCCTCCTCAGATGCGGTCGAATTCGCCCTCTCTTGAGTTGTTCCTCTCAGAATCCCGGCTGCACCGTGAGAACAAGGTGCTCAGGGGTCTCAGAACTGGGCTCTTACCCTGGACCCCTCCTGTGTCGTGTAGTTTTGCCTCTGGTAGTGATCGATCCCAGGCGGAGATGGAGTGCTTGTGGTCCTGCACTCTTCGTTGGGAGATGGGGAAGATTATCTACAGAAAGCTCAAGGTCACACCTGACTGTGTTCTGCACTGCTGGCGTGCTGGAGGTCAGCCAGCAGAGTAGTCCTGTAGTCATCAGTCAGTGTGGTGGGGAGTCAATGCACAGTCCAGTACAGCAGACAGGACTGAACTGGACGCCCCAGGACGAGGGAAGGTTTGTCCTGGCTCCGCATCTGGGAGACGGTCTCTCTTAGCAGTAGGTGTCTGCAAACCAACTGACCGTTAAACAGGAAGATTGATGTCAGCTGTACAGTAGAATGAGTATTACTAATCTAAAACATGACCGTCTGCTTTATAAACGTAGTACTTATATTATTATTTCTGCTGTGGTTATAACTGTAAGATTTATTTTACAAAATGCCAAGGTCAGTGTGTGCAATGAAGCAGAACATGACACAGGATATGGTGTAGGACATGATGTAGAATGATGCAGGGGATGATATAGGACATTATGCGGGACACGATGTAGACGTTGGTGATTCTGTAGACGCAGGATGGTGAAGGAGATGGATGATGTAGGATGATATAGGATATGATGTAGGATGTGATGCAGGACATGATGTAGAAGTTGGTGATTCTGTGGATGCAGGATAATGTAGGACATGGATGACGTAGGATGATGTAGGAAATGATGTAGTATGTGATGCAGGACATGATGTAAACGACGGTTAGATGCAGGATAATGTCGGACATGGTTGATGTAGGATACGATACAGGACATGACAGTAAGATGATGCAGGAAGCTGTAGGACATGATGCAGAAGATGCTGATTCTGTAGATGCCAGTGTCTGTGGGTTATTCGATCCGTCAGGCGGGTACTGGGGCTCAGTCTGTCTGCGCATCACTCTGCCAAGCATCCTGTGGGCTGGAGCTGTCACTGATGCCGCCGCCCTGACCCAGGCTCTATTCTATAAAGGTCGTCTCCAGTGGGTAATGGTGCCCCCCCCCCGAGTGAGAGGCAAGAGGGGGGCGGCAATGGGCAGGGGTGGAGGGGGGGGGTCTCGACAGTGGTGGAGCTCCTTGATTAAAGCCAGGAGAGCCGCATCCTTCTTTCGCTCTCGTCTTTCTCCTCTCTCTTCCTCCATCCTTGTCTCTGTCCCTTCCCAGAGTTGCAGCCTGCCTCCCACCCTTGGGGTGATGGGGTAAAAAGCCGGAGCGTGAAAGTACTTCGTGGCCGCCCCCTGCTGGACACCGGTGAGACCTGCGGGAGAGCAGAGCCAGGGAGTGACTGGCCAGGCGTAAGGTCTGCACCCTGAGTGTTCACTCTTGCGGTGCTCATTTTTTTTCAGCGTTCAGCTTCATTATATAAATAACAGTCCTTAAACTTATACAGCGCTTTTCTGGACACTCCATTCAAAGCTCTTTACAGGTAATGGGGGCTCCCGTCCACCACCACCAGGGTGCAGCAACACCTGATGATGCGACGGCACCCATAGTGCTCCAGTACGCTCCCCACACACCAGCTCTCAGTGGGGAGGAGAACAGAGTGATGAAGCCAGTTCAGAGATTATTAGGAGGCCATGACTGGTAAAGACCAGGGGAGAATTTGGCCAGGACACTGGGGTTAACACCTTTACTCACTATTCAGTACAGTTTCCCCATCACTATATTTGTGATGTGAAGGATCGGGACCCACACAGACTGCAAGGTGAGCGCCCCCTGCTGGCCCCACTTACACCTCTTCCAGCAGCAGCCTCAGCTTTCCCAGGAGGTCTCCCCTCCAAGCACTGGCCAGGCTCACACCTGCTGAGCTTCAGTGGGCTGCCAGTTGTGAGGTACAGAGTGATATAGCTGCTGATACACCTCTGATCAAACCCACAGCCTTCCTGTGGTTAAAGTCAATTTTGACAATTAAAGTGTGGAATGCCAGAGTCTAGCAGAAAAGTGCAACCTACTTGCTCTACGCTGTCCACTTCAGAAATCAAACATTCCCTTGTTAAACTAATCAGGAGTTATTAGCTGCTGTGTAGAACAAGTTAGCAGGGAATTAATTGGCAGGACCGATTCATTCAGGAACTGTTGCTCTTTAGAATTTGATTGGGGGGTGCAGAGCAATTAACTCGGCATCTGTCAGTTGCGTCACTGGCTGTAATTTTGCACAAAGTCTCTTTCAGATGAGCCAGTGGAAATAATCAAACACATCTTGCAGGAAATGGACTTGTTACGAGTTGAGGGAGGCAGGCAGATCTGGATATACCCTGGTCCAGTTACTGGACACTGTAGTTCCAGTAAGGCCACTCTGCTGTACAGACGCTTACTGGAGCCTCTGGGCAGAGGACGAGAGTCGATTAAATCCCTCTTATCTTGGCTCCAGTGAGAGCAGAGTGGCTGTCCTGTCAGGACATGGCTGAGCAACAGGTCACTCACCTTTGTGCGTTAGGCATTCCCATTGTCTGTGGAGAGAGAGAAACGGACATGGTCAGTGAGTGACATCACAGGGCCCAGAACGCACTGCGGCGCAGCGCAGAGAGAGGCCACCTCCACCCGTTCTGTTCATCTTGAGGATCCCTGTGATCTCCTGCGTCATTACCTCCACGCCACCACAGCTCTCAGCAGGCAGGACCGATTCGGTCTGAGCCTTTGCTTGCAAGCATGCAGCTCTAAATCATTCTTCATCTTTCCTGAATTTTAGAATTCTTTGGCTAGACAGCTAGTTGTATTTTGGAGTAGGCAGTTAGATCTGCATATTTAGGCTGCAAAGGAACAGGTAAAAGGCTTATTCCACGCTGACAGGAAAAGAAAAGAGACACAACGTTTCGGCTGGGTGGTGGAGAGGAGACGGGAGCAGTAGAGAAGGAGTATCGACACTATAACATCAGTGTATACCTGTTTCTTGTGTTATTTGTATGTTTAAAGCTAGAGGCATATAGTTTTTTTAGTATGTATAGTTTGGAAATGCAGCTAATGGTCCTTTAACATTTGCTAGGAGCTGTGTGAATGCAGAGTTCACCTCTGTAAAAAAGAGGATATAACATTTCAATCACTTTATCATTGACTTGTGCAGTATGGGCTGCAGTACTGCGGTTTTGCCAGGCGGGGGCAACAACGAGTCTACCAGTTTTAACACTGAGTAGGGAGGACTCGTCAGCAGGGAACAAACACTGTGTCTCTAAGAGAACCAGTTCTCGCAAAAGGGGGGGAGAACCTGAGAAAGGAGTAGGAGTGGGGTGATGTAAGGAGGAGGAGAAATTGGAAGGGGAGAGAAGGGGAGAGGGGAGAGAGACATAGAGAGGTGGACAGATGGTGTATGATGGACAAACCAAATGTATTCCTCCTGCTCCCCTAGCCTCTAAGGGCTCTAACCATTAGAACGCACTCTCTCCCTCCCTGCCAGTCTCCCTGCTCTAACGTGCAGACTGCTATTGAGTCTGCGATTAATTTAGACAGGCTAGCTGCAAGCTGTGTAAACACGCATTAGTAACTCATCGCTCAGTCCAGCAGCCCCGAGCTGTCTGTTTCATGGCAGTCCTGGGACGCAGCTCTAAGCCCGTGTGTGGGTATTCGGAGCAGCGTGGTGACCAGGTCTGAGAAAGCGCCTTGACAACGACAGCAGCTCCTGACAAGCAGCTGATGTCAGGACCTCCTGGCTCTCACCACTTTTTAAAGAAAAAATAAATAAAGCGCAAGGCTTCCTCTTCTAAATGTTTAAGCGCCAAAACATTTGTTCTGAGTCCGATTGCGCCCAGTATTTCAGCTGGAGTGAAGCCTGGAATAGGACATATAAACAGAAGTAGAGTCGATGGAGAGGCTCTGCCGATACAGGAAAGTGAGCATGTGGCAGCCTGCTCATCTGTCACAGGGCCGCCTCTCCTCCCACCCACCCCCACAGCGCCCCTGGACATCATTAACAGGAAGCCAGCAGCTCCTGCCTCAGTGCCACAGCAAAAACACTGCGGGATCTGTGAAGAGGGCTGGTTGCTTCCAAGAGAAGGATTGTCTGTGTGTTCCTGGGGCTGGGGCTGGTCAGCAGGTCTGATCTGAACGGCCAGTTGTTTCAGAGCTTACCTGGGTGCTGGGTGCACTCAGAGTTTATTGGTTAGAGTGGGTTACGCACATAGTTGGAGTTTTCATTGATATCATTGATATAGGTGTTCATGTTGACAACCTCACTTACATCTCCTACGATCTTCCAGTCTGGAGAAGCAATTAAAAAGGTAAATAAAATACTAGGACATATAATTTAACCCTGTGGAATTTGAATCAAGGGACATTATGTAAAAAGAGCAGAATGCACTAGTATCCTACAGCTCCTTCAGAATATAGTGAACAATTGTGGTCACCTTGTTATAGGAGAGAGATTGCTGCTCTGGAAGTCCTCCAGAGAAGAGCAACCAGAAACGTTCGGAGGCATGTTCTGATACTAGTTTCCAGACTCTTCAAGGCCCACCAGCGGACTTCTTCAGAATGAACAGCGAAACAGCCACCGGAGGGCACCAGTGGAACCAAACTGCAGGTGCATTTAAACCAGAGAAATGGGCTGTGGGAGTGTGGGACAAGATACCTACACATGTTGTGGAGGCCAATACCGTGGCCGTTCTATCCCTGGATCAGTTCATTACTAACTAACGCTGCATGGCCTCCTCTGGTTCGTATTGAGTGTTCAGTTAAGTCGCTTGTTCGGTCTGTCAATTGATGAGGAGTGTGGACTTGCTGGCTCATGTACTATGAAAATGGCCTCTGCTCAGCTGGTCGAGAGAGTTCAGGGATGGGCTTTGCTTGAGAAGATGACCTGTAGCGTTGAGCAGCGGCTAGGAGATTAGGTGACTGAGATTAGGTGATCGCTCAAGGGTTTCATTCAAAGGTCAGTTCCTTTGCCAGTTGGCTAGTTGGTCGGTCTTATGCAGCTATTGCTCCACTGTTAGATCCCAGTTCTGCACAAACACAAGAACGCTCGGATCACAGAGCCTCCGGGTGGGGACATTCAGACCTGCAGAGTCTGGTTGTCTTGCAGGATGATTCCCTGAGGTCATTGCACTGCAGGCTGGTAATGTTGGGGAGGTTCAGGTGTCAGTATGGTATCGGTTAAGACAGCAGAATGGCCTGCTTCAGTTGGTAAGCTTTGCTTGTGTTCTTCTGTCAGTGGAAGTAACACAGGGTAGCCTGACACCAAGCCGATGACATGGAAACACGATTGTTGGGTGTCACGTTCGTAACCCCTCCTCTTAAGGATGCTCCAGCCCTTCCTAGTTTGTAACTCATCCCCCGCACCTGCTCCCTGTTCCAGCCCCTTTTCAGCTCCACCTTAAAAGCCAGACGCCCACTCTGTTCCGGGCTCCGCTCTGGTTTCCGCACCAGGCGAGTCCGGGACCTGGAAGTGCCTGGTCCTGTTAAGGTTTTATTCTCTGTTCCCGTTCCCCCCCCCGCCGGTTCCGACCCGGTTCCAGTTTTTATCTAGTTTGTCTTGGATGGACCGCCCGGTTTTGGACTTTTGCTTTCGTTTGGATTCCCCCTTGGATTTCTCCCGGATTGTTTGCCTCGGCCTCACCTCCCCCGAACACCAGCGCACCAAGGACACCCCCCCTGTTTTCATCCCTGTATCCTGCATGACTTTTTTCCCAGTGTTTCCTCACTCAACCCCGGATTGTGTCGTCTGCATAGGGCCCGGAAAGAACTCCTTCGTGACACTGGGTCAACATGACTGGGCTGAGGCAATGACTTTGATCTCCGTCCTGCCGCCCAGCACCTGCTTCTCTTCCCCGCCCGGCTCTATCTGCCGAAACACACTAGTGTTGATTCAGCGATCCGTGGAGATATCTGCAAGCTGCGTCAACATGGCACTGACCCTGCTCACAGCTCTGCAGTGTGTCACATCACCCCCGTGTTGGCCCAGCTCACAGGGTGTAAAATCATGGACTAACAGTGGGCATCGATTTTCAGGCTCCTCGTTAAAGGAAGACGCGCCTGATGTTCAAAGACTAAGTGGCTTTGCCCAGCACAGGCCTTGTGCATGCAGCTGTGAAGAATGGCCAGCTATTTTTCAGCCCAATCCCAATACCACAGGGCCCCTTTCTCACAGCCCAGGAGTGTGTATGTGCAGTGGTTCTGTCACAGAGCTCACGGGCGATCAGGACCCCAGGAGTGTGTGTGTGTGTGCAGTGGTCCTGACTCACAGAGCTCACAGGCGTGAGCAGGCTGTTACCTTTGCTGTCGGCCAGCAGCTCCACAGCCATGAGTCCATCCTGCCGGTTGCCCAGGACGAAGGCTAGGAAGGACAAGATCAGGGCATCCAGAATGCCCATGATGGCCAGGATGTAGGCCCAGCGCACGGAGCAGGCGCCCAGGGTGTACTTGTCCGTCTGCTCTCCGCACATCCGCTTCACTTCATCCGAGTCCCAGCCGTCCGGGAAGATCAGGCAGCCCAGGACCAGGCAGGTTGCTGAGGGGGGGGTGAGCAGGAGGAAGAGGGAGAGACAGGAGGAGAGAGATGTTGATACAAAACGCTGACAGATCTGAGACTGAGACGGGGAACCGGCCAGACCAGTCTGGGTGCCTGTGTGACACGGGACTGTGCCACAGACTTCGACTGGGCGAGCTGTGCCATGTCATGTCATTGGCCAAACCGCTTTATACCATACGGTGTCGCGGGAAGCCGGAGCCCACCCAGCAAGCAACGAGTGCAAGACAGGATACACCCTGGGTACGCCCATCCATCACAGGGCCAGTGCAGGCCAGTCCTACATGGGGACAATTTGGAGGCCACAGTAAAGGTCGAGGGGGAAATCTGGCCCGGACACCGGGATAACTCCCAACTCTTCTCAAGAAATGCCCGGGGACCTTTAATGACCCCTGAGAGTCAGGATCTCGGTGTAACGTCTCATCCGAAAGACGGCGCCCACTACAGTATTGTGTCCCCGCCCTTACACTAGGGCATTAGGACCCACACTGACCGCAGGGTGAGCGCCCCCTACTGGGCCCACTACCACCACTTCCAGCAGCGACCATAGCTTTCCAGGAGATCACCCTATCCAGGTACTGACCAGGCTCACACCTGCTGAGCTTCACTGGGTGGCCAGTTGTGAGTTGCAGGGTGACATGGCTGTTGGGGCCGAGCTGTGTATTTTAGTGCAATACAGTACCTAGGGGAGAGGCCTATCAGAGACATGCTGGGAGATGAGGCTGGGAGAGAGAGGTGGGGGCAGGGCTGTTACAGCATGCTGAGCAGGACGGAGGCACGCTGGCGCCGCCACAGGGGACCCGGATGAAGCAGTGGTTTTGGTTTCTCCAGCCAAGGGAGGCTGATCACTCTTTAATTCTCATTCACAGGCCGATCCATTTCCCTCTCGCTGTCCTTTCCATGACAAACTCCCCCGGGATCCTCCGTGCGCTTCAGCTGTGAGCAAGCGGCACCGCCACAGCAAAATCCACACAGGAAGCAGGGAGCCCCGAGAGCGGATTGATCCCACTCCTCTTGGTAATCTCTGGGAACAGCAGGCCGTCACCGGCCCCCTCTCCCCGCGCGAGCAGGCTGCAGTGCTGGCAATGGAGTGTTAGCGGCATCTTAGACAAAGCTGCGCTTCTCGGAGAGTGAAAGAGGGAGGGTGGAGAGAGTGTGAAGGGAGGGAGGACTGACTGAGAGAGAGTATCCCTTCACACTGCCATGTCCTCACTTGTTAATCCCTCTTTTCCTCCAGCTCTGGAATATCTGGGTGACCAGGAGGATCTAATAATAACCCAGACATCTGTGGCTCCTCCACATTCTCTGCCAACTCCACAAGCAGCCCAGAAAAACTGCCCTCCTTACCTCGTTTTTTACAATTAGGAATTTATACATTTTTTATGCCACCCTAATTTAAAGTTGCCGTCTTTAAGAAACGCGCCTGGCTGCCTTGACGTTTGTGTGTTGACACGTGGGGAATGGGGACCAACGTGAGCTGTCCCCCCCCCACGTTCCTCTGCGGCTGCCGGTCTGCGAGCCCCCCCCTCAGTGCCCACAGCAGAGCGAGCAGCAGCTGGAGGCAGGAGGCAGCTCCCACCCACAGCCTTACACTCTCAGTGCTGCTGGCCAGCCCCCGGGGGTCGCTGTCCAGCTGGGGGTCTGAACCGTTCTGACTGAGACCACCCACAGTCAGGCCGCAGGCAGCCAGTCCCAGACCCCTGCCTCTGGGAGCCCATGACACAGGGGCTGGAGGCGTCGGGATCAGGTTCATGTTCAACGAAAACAACCGAAAATTAACAAAAACAAGAACAAAGGAGGAGAGATCTGTGCGAATCAGAATTCCAATGTACATGTACACGTGGCAATAGACTCCTCTCCTCCTCTCTCCGACAGAGCATCCTGCAGTTGGAACACAAAGACGCTCGCTGGAGTCCGTGGTCTACAGGGCCCGTGGGACTGTAAGGAATTCTGGGTGGACAAACCCCTTGTCACCTTGGCGGTGTGATCCGTATTGTGGTGAAAGGCGCTATATAACTCCAAGCTATCGTGACTACTGAGGTGAGGGGGACCAGGTGTAAGTCCCACCAGAAGATACTGCTGCAACTCTGGAGTACCGGAGTGCCTTCAGCTCATTCTCAAACAAAGCTGTACAGCACACACACCAGTTTGAATTCAGAGCGCATGGTCTCAATACCAGCCTGGGAGGGGGGCGCATCTTCACTTGTCTGTAGTTTGTAAAGAAATCCTTCTCTCAGGATACTATGCAGGGCAAACAAACAAAAAATCTCAAAACAGGAAAAGATGCTGACTGCGCACTTATGAAAGAGAACTGTCCATAAATAATAAAACATTTTCCATGTTCTTTCTTTCCTGGGGGAGTGGCGCAAACTCTGTAGCTGCTATCTCCCCCAGTTAGGGTGCTGTTTGATATGTAGTTCTGCTGACAGGCTTCGGTGTATTCGGAAATGGTAACAAACTGCACCCCAGGGCACAATGTTTTGCAAAAGCAATTGAACATGTGGGAAATGATGCTGCGAAATGAGGAGCCATACTTTTTGGAGAGGCAGGGGAGGAATGATGTCCTGGAGCAGGAGTGAAGGAGAAGTGTGTCCGAGGGAACGCAGCAGCCTGTGATGCCAGCCACGACAGGCTGTTCAAAGAGTCATACGGTATGTTGTGATTGGCGTGTTGCGTCCCGCAGTGTGTCCTGTTCCCAGGCCTGCCAGCCGGTCCTCTCCTCTCTGAGGACGCAGCCCTGAGCAGAAACTCAGTGCCAGGGTTTGCACAGGAGGAGACAGATGGACATGAGACAGGCAGGCCCAGCTCGGGGATTAGCAAACAGGTGGCTCAGTTTAACCAAGAACTACAAGTTAATCTTCTGGGCTAAAGATGGGTTTATATATTTTGTGTTTCCTTCTTTTCATTTCTTGCACTCTCTATAGAACAGTGCTGCCTTGACATGCTCTGGGGGGATGTCTGTGCTGACAGCACCAGGTTTTGGGTATTTTCCAATTTCTCAGCTGACAATTGAACATTTTTTTTGATATTTGGATTTGAATATATTGTATTTTTAAACACTTACACAATTCGAAATATCAGAATGTTTAAGACTTTACTAGAACTGCCGATCAGCCAGACTCTTCCACCAGTCAGGCACATCCACCTAGCAAACACACCCACCAGTCCAACACACCCACCTAACAGACACACCCACCAGTCCAACACACCCACCTAACAGACACACCCACCAGTCCAACACACCCACCTAACAGACACGTCCACCAGTCAGATACACCCACGAGTCAGACACATTCACCAGTTAGACACACCCACCAGTCCAACACGGCCCTCCAGTCAGACACACCCACAAGCAAGACACACCCACCCATCAAACACACCCACCTAACAAACACGCCCACCAGTCAGTCACATGCACCTAACAAACACGCCCACCAGTCAGTCACACCCACCTAACAAACACGCCCACCAGTCAGTCACACCCACCTAAGAGACACGCCCACAGGTCACACCCACCTAGCAGACACACCCACCCATCAAACATACCCACCTAACAAACACACCTACCCATCAAACACACCCACCTAACAAACACACCCACCAGTCAGTCACACCTGACTAACAGACACGCCCACCAGTCAGTCACACCCACCTAACAAACACACCCACCAGTCAGACACACCCACCTGTGTGTCTGTGTGTCTCATGGAGAGCAAGCTGGGGTATGCGAAAAATACAAATTCCTAATGCAAGAAATTGTACAGGGCTAATAAAGTGATCTTAACAAACATGCCCACCAGTCAGGCACACCCACCTAACAGAGATGCCCACCAGTCAGACACACCCAGCAGTCTGGCACACCCACCTAATGGCTATTCCCACCAATCAGCCACCTACCTGTCAGACACAGGTGGGAAGAGGACACAGGAGCATTAGCACTGATGAGAGGAGCAGGGTACCTCCCCCTGTTGTTGCTGGAAGTGGCTGAAGAAAGCCAGGCTTTGCTAACATCTACTCTATTCAGGGAGCATCCTGAGTCCCTAGCAACTAGCAACTGGACCATAAGGCTCAATCTGTGTGCTAGACAAGCACATAAGCAGAATTAACCACACAGAAAAGCCCTCATGGAGGCATTTTTAAGAGCAGAGTAAACCAGATAAGATTTTAAAGTAAGAGATCAGATGCTGGATACAGTAGAAACATGGACTGTGGGGAACCTGAGTTTTACTGGGCACAGATTTGCCTCACTCTTTGCTTCAGATCTGTCTTTAGTTTATCCTATATTACCTTTAACAATGTACTAACAGGGGACCTTGAGTTATTTTAAGCTCTTAGGTGTTAATTGCTAAACTGAATGAATTATTTAGCCTGTCCTTTTGTTACAGCCCCAGCGATGACAGAAAGATTTCTAATTTCTATAAACCCTGCAGGAGCGTCTCTCCATTTCCCACTCCTGTCACTGCCCGCTCTGTCATCCCTCCCTTTCTGCCTCCTCTGCCTCCTTCTTTTCCTCTCCGCCTTCCTCTGCTCTCGTCGCCCAGCTCCTGCCCACACAGACCCAGTCTTGGCACAGCAAGGCTGCGTGTGCGAGCAGCTCCCCTCTCCCGTCTGCGAGAGGCCCTCCAGCTCACAGCTGTTTGCAGAGGTGGCCTGCAGAGCCTTGTGGGATGTCTACAGCAGAGCGCAGACTGCCTCGGACTGGGCCGGCTCCACAGGCACACAGGTGGCTTAACTGCCGACTAATGGCGCTAACTAATGAACCTTTGGGAGGGATGAAAGCAGCTGACAGCTAATCCCGACGCAATGGCCTCAGTTTCCATTTATACCACACGTCACCCTCTCCTCTTCCTCGCTCTTTTTTTGCATCCCTCCTCCAACCCCATCTCCACCTTTGCAGCTGCCCCCTGGGCATGGGGGTCCTCTTCGCCAAGCGGGTGAAGCCGAGTGCCCACAAAACTCCATCCACGACCGCCTCTCCTGTCACGCTGTCACTAGCCGCTGTCGTTGCCCGTGAAATCAGGACAGCTCTAGAGCCAGCTGTTCCGCGGGGAGGTGTGACAGCTGCTGGGTGTTTGGTGTGCCTGTGTGCCAGTGTCCGCAGGCCAGTGCCAAGATGGGCTGGAAACCCAGGAGGTTCCTTGATTGGGCTGCGACTGCAAAGTAAAGATTTGTGGAAATCTGACAAAGACCACCGTGGTGCCTTTTCGGACACCGTCAGGGTGCAGTGGCCTGTGGGCCAGAGCTCGAATGAAGTCTGGAGGCCAGTCAAAAGGGCAGTTCTGTCCTGCTGCCTGTGTCCGTGCGATATGGAAGATGACCACAGGCAGAGGTATTCTTAAAGAGAGAGAATTGCTGGATGTGCAGGAGAGAGCAGAGTGTTACTGCGGCAGGCACACACCTGTCTGGAAGGCTAGGGAAACGTCTTTCCATTACATGTCATTAAACTGAGCGGACTCCGAGTTCACAGGAGAGCTGACTCTTCTGGTTGCACTAATAACTGCGGATAGTTAGTAGACAATATCACAGCCGAAAAACTAAGGTCTAGACACACTAATGCACACAGAGCAAGTTATACAGGTGTACGGGGAGTGCAGACTCACAATGTGTGACAACAGAGCCTGTCACTACGTGGCCAAAGTCACAGAACGGAGAAATGCTGACGCTGGCTGTAAGCGAAGGCTGGGAGCTGTCCATTAATGTTGTGGAGCTAAAATAAAAGGGAAACAAGCTCTCCACTCAGAGTGAGAGGGATGCACGGAGATTTTGTAGTGCTGAAATCGACAGACTGAAGCACCTCTTTGTGCATCCATTATATAGCTCTGGCACGAAATGAATGAAGAAGGGCTCGTTCATTGAAACAGAGATAATAAAAGGCTACAGGACCACAAGGCCAGAGAAGCACAGTAAGTTGAAATCAACTCTTGCTCTTGTCTCCTGTTCGGCTGGCTTACAGTTTTGGCAATTCTGTCCTTGCTCAGCTTGCCGCGCTCAAAAACGAACTTCGGCCCCAGCTTGAGGGAGAGAAGTATTGATTTTGGCACAACTGTTGCAACGCAACCTTGTCTGGGGATAAAGCTCTTTTCTGAACTTACAACAGCTGAGGAAGCGTTATGGAATTAGCCCTGAGACAAGCGACGTGCAGACGGGATTGAGCTGCGCCTCAGAGACAGAGCCGCCCCCTCTGCCTGTTCCCAGAGAGCAGGCAGCGGAGAGAAACGCAGAGTTAGTTGCACCGCTGAAACTGAGAGGCGAGCCAGTCAGGCAGAGAGAACGTCAGGCATTTCTCCTTTTAAGCAGGGTGTTCAAATGCAGAAAGGCAGCCAAGGAGGAACTTGTTATGCTCGAGCAAACGAAGTGAGCAGCATGCACCAATCTGATCTTGTTATTGGACACGCTGCATTTCCAAGCAGGAGCTAAGCGACTTGAAACCTGAAGCATGAAAAGATTGCTGGGCAGATGCCGCAGCGTGAAATCAGAGGAGAAAAACAGCCGTGTTTTGTAAAGAAGCGAATGGCCCGGTGGCTCTCGGTGTCCTTAGGTTCAAGTGTGCAGTAGGAGGGTGAACGAGAGAGAGAAAGGTGATACCTCCAGGCCCCTGTCCGTGACAGGAATGTTGGCATCACCCTAAACATTACTGCTGCCCGGAACCAAAGGGCTCATGAACAAGCACATACGAACACCGTTGTCTCAGTGGGCCCATGGCAAAACGGTCTCACAGAGACAGCTTCAATAAAGGAGGAGAATTCCAGATGATTGGACAAGCACGAACGTGATCATGCCAACTGCAGATGAGCCAGACCACGGGTCTCCCAGCCTGGTCCTGGAGACCCCCGGTCCTTCAGATTTTACAGGTCACCATTCAAACACCCATTTCTAAACACGCCCTCAAAGATTAGGGTTCTCTTAATTGAACAAATTATTTGTTCAATTGATTAATGAACAGGATTTACAGGCGTTGCCAATCTTTAGGAACAAGGGACCTATAAGACTGGACTGGATTGGAGCTCTTCAGGACTAGGGTTGGAGAGACATCCACTGGGCTGACAAGTATGTAGCTGTCCTGGCACCTGCTTTGACCTGCTGCACATTAGCTGCTAACAGCCTGCACTCCCTTGGACACAGATGGAGGAGAGAGACAGAATATTGTTGTTCCTGTAGTTCCCTTTGCCAGATTTCCCCTCCTGCACTAAGACAAGACCTGCGGGACTGCCCCAACCTGCCAACCCAGCAGAGCAGGTCAACCCGTTCAATTGGAGCTCAATGGGGCTGTCCATTCAGTTAGGGCTGTCCATTCAACTGGGGTTGTCCATTCAGTTAGGGCTGTCCATTCAACTGGGGTTGTCCATTCAACTGGCAGGGCTGGGACAAATATTGTCAGGTAATGGAATAAACAATCCTAATCATTGTTCTGACTCGAGAGCAAGTTAACCTGAAGTCCTTGTCAGGTATCTATCAATAACCAGTTCCTCCTGCTTCCTTTAACTGTGACTGTTTAATATTGCTTTAATTCTTTTAATTATCGACAATCGGTAAACTAAACCATCTGGCTATATGTAAATGTGTTAATGTCATGAAATAATATTTGAATAATATTGAATACAATTCCATTTTCAATTTCTTTTCTTTTCAATTCAATTCAATTTCTTAGAAAATTAAGGAGATTGAAAAAACAAAAAAGTAAAACACTTAGTTTATAAAATCATTTCACATGTAATTATATTCTATCCCAGTTCTAGTGTTGGAGGCCTGACTGCCTCAGTGCTTTATCTTGTACTGTGTACTTGTACTTTATCAGCAACCCAGCTGTTCTTGGTTTGAGATAAGACCCATTCAGGTGCCCAGGGTTAGGAGAAGACAATATTTGCTCTCATGAATTGAATTATCCCACACGTTAACCAATTACAGGAGTCCGAAACAGACGACAGACCTGCATGGTTTTGCAGTGAGTCAGTGCGGCAAACTTTTGCTCGCACTCTAGAGACACACACACACACAGCGACACAATAAGAGAAAATATATCTGCACGATGCCACCCACACACCCACCTACGTCCACACACAGGCACTCGCATGTATGAAAGGCGCACACACACAGACTCTGGGAGGGAGAGAGGGGCCGGCCTCTGTCTGAACTGCCCACCACACTGCCTCCTCACTCTTGCAGATCCGGCCTGGGTGGGGGGGGAGTCTGACCTGGCCTGGGAGAGAGTCTACAATCAGCTGCCCATTGTCTTCCTGTAGGGACAGCGATACAAGCCTATTGCCTGTTAAACAACTTTTTTTGTAGCTTATGATCTACAAGCTGCTCCTAAGCCAGACCCTAGGGTTGCTGTAGGAGGGCTCTTACGGTCCTGTGAGTTTTTTTTCTTTCCCTGACACCTCCTATCCCTACCACACCTCCTTATGTTACTCATTTTGTTAATCCTGTCAATTGTAAACGGTATCATTTGTTGCATTCTACTCTGTCACCTTAATTCTATCAACTTCTGTCCTGTCTCTCCTTGCGAGCTTGCGGAAAAAGCATTTCACTGCTGACAACCACTGCTGTATGCTGTATTGCTGTGCATTTGATAAATACACCTTGATTGATTGATTGATTGATTGATTGATTGAAAGTGGCTCCCAGTGGGACCTTCAGGGGAGTGATCCAGGCACTGGCTCTTTGGAGTCGTGCTCAACCACTGCCTCAAAGAGGATTGTGGGATATGCAGTCCTGTAAACTGCACCTGGGGACAGCACATTAGTATTCCTGTGAACTGCATATTAGTATTCTACTGGATTACTGATAGACTGGGCAATGTGTCCCTTGTTCTTCTGTAATACTAAAGCTCTGTATACCTCTGTTAGGAACAGCAGCTGTTGCACTGGAGGTTGTTGGCTGGTTTACATTTTGAAGTCCGCTGTGGACCAGTATTTTCCTTCAGAAGTAATTGAGGAGGCCCAGAAGCCACAGCTAGCTGTCCTGTGTCATTATTCCTCCTAATTTAACAGTAATGCGACCCGTTACTTGCGTCTCTGTCTGAGCCTGAGACTTGTAACACCTGCAGTAGCTCTGGGTCTTTATTAAGGCTGATTGGAGGCCCTGAGAAATGACTGACAGCTCAGGACTTAGTCTTCTGCTTTAAAATTACGAGTGGTGTTTGTGTGTGTCAGGAGGGGCTGGCAAAGTTTAGCGACATTTGCATGTCCCAGCAGGAAGACTTAGAACAAAGGGTATTGTGTGGAGGTGTTTGACTAGCTAATCAGAGGCTGCTCCTAATGATTCACTCCGGTTAATTAACTTCCCAGTAAATCATTAGGATCGCTGTATTAAAGAATAAACATTCTTGGAAGGCCAGAGATAGATATGGGGAAGTCGAGACGCAGGAAGACATGGAGGGGGAAACAAGAGAGAGACAGAACATCATCATCAACATCAGTCATCCTCTTCTCCCTCCAGGGCTTGAGCCCTGTAAGACATCCGGGCTCTGGTCCATCTCAGCATCCCTGGCCAGATTCTCACAAACACTCTACTGCACCTCTGTCTCAGAAACAGCAGGGGGCGTGATGCGCTCTTATCTGTCGCTCGTGCGCTCGGCCTGACAGCTGTCAATCGTGGCCCTCTGAAGCCGTGCCTGGAGGGAGCGCAGCCTGCTCCCGTCACTGGGAATCAGCTCGAAGAGGAGACAGGCCAGGAGCTCCCTCTCCTGACGCCTCCGAATGGGAAGGAACACTTTGGCTGGATGAAGAAACGCTCAGCTAGTATGGCAGCAGCACGGAGCAGGTTTTAGGTTTATTTTAAGAGCTGGCTGGATAAGATCCTCCGATCAGCTAGTTCCTAACTCCTAAGTGGGCCTCCTCTCGTTTGTAATGAGAGTTCTGCTTCTGGTCCAGATTACGCTCTGGACTAAAGGGCTGTGGGTGAGGTACTGCTCTGGCCTTGAGCCCACTCGGATTGCTCCAGTGAACATCCTGCGGTATAAAAGGGTTTCCAGGCTGGCCTTGTAACAACAGATTGTTCTGCTAAAATAAAGGAACAACGGAAGAGCACATTAATCACCCCTTCAGACCACTACTTCCTGGCAGTTTCTTATACCCCAGATTTTTCTATCGCAGCATCTAGGTCGATTTTAAAGATCGCAATGCGTCGTCTTCTACAGTGAGCCCTGGAAATCAATGTCTTACATTGATATTTTCCTGTGTGGGTTCTGGAAACAGCTGGGAGTTCTTTTAATGGGATTCCGTTTGTGTCTCTGTGTTCTACTAAGTGAAACAAGAAATGAAGTCAACCCGATTCATTGCCTTTCACAACTTGAAAGGGTTTCTGTGCGCCGTCATTTACTCAGATGTCGAGATTCCGCTCCTGAAATCTGAATCGTCTGCGCACGTCTTTGAGTGCAGCTCGCCATGCCCGGAGTGGATCAAGTGGTTAGCGTATCCCGTCTCCTGCCCTGGCTGCTCCCACACAGTGGTGCCTGTCTCTGCCGCGTCCCCACAAGTGAAGGGGGAAATGCGTCTGTAACGAACAGTTCTTTTCGGACCCTATGCAGACGACACAATCCAGAATAGTGAGGAAACACTGGGGAAAAAGTCATGCAGGAATACGGGGATGAAAACAGGGGGGCTGGTGATCCGGGGAGGTGTGGCCGAGGCAAACAATCCAAGAAGATGTCCAAGGGAGAATCCAAAAAACAAGCAAAAGTCCATGGCCAGGTAATCCATCCAAAACAAGGGATTAAAAACAGGTGCCGTCGGGACCGGCGGGGGGAACAGGAACAGGAGCAGGAAGCTAAAAGCATAACGGAGGCAGGCGCAACCAGGTCCCGGGCTCACACGATGTGGAAACCAGATGCAGAGCCACGACTGGCGACTGCGTCTGGCTCTTAAAGGGAAACAGGAAGGAGACTGGACCAAGGGGCAGGTGCGGGGAATAGGGCAAACAAGGAAGAGCCGGAGCGCCCTTAAGGAGGAGGGACTACAATTCTTGAAAGAAACCAAACCAGGGTATTGAGTATTCAGGTATTCTACAACATGGCTGGGCAGCTTGTTCCACCTTCCTATGACCCTTTGTGTAAAGAAGTGCCTCCTGACCCTACTGGATTTTCTCATCCTGCTGTTTAACAGAAACCGGGCTATCGACTTCAACAACACGGCTGGGCAGCTTGTTCCACACTCCTACACCCCTCTGGGTAAAGAAGTGCCTCCTCTACTCAGTTTTAAATGCTCTTCCACTTCCAAGCACTTTCTGCTTGTCTCCCCTGGTTTGTGCTTCTCGGCTCTTTCTGAAGAAATCCACTGCATTGATTTGGCCTGAGGCTTGGAGCGTGCCGACTACTTATTTCTGATCTGCTTGGAATCCTCTCTGTTCAAGACTAAGAAGATTCTGTTCTTTCCTCCTGTCGCTGAAGGACATTTCTTGAGTCCTGGGATGCATCTGGTTTGTTCTTTTCTGGACTGATTCCAGAGCAGCAATATCCCTTTTCTAACACAGTGACCAAAATTGTACACAGTATTGTAAATGAGGCCTAACTAGAACTTGATCAAATGATAACATGACATCTCTTGATTTAGATTCTATGCTTTTGACTGTATAGCCTTACAATCCTTTGCCTTTTTGTAATGCTTTCTCATGTCATCTGGAATATGGAAATAAAGTGTCAACATGAACACCAGTCTTTTACTCTTTAATCTCATGGATGGCCAATTTGTACTTCTAGTTCATGCTTTTCCTACCTGCACGCAACACCCTGTGCGTGCCTACAGCTGACATCTGCCAGGCGTCTTGAGGTGAATCTTTCCCGAGTTTCCTCTGCTGCTCCTGCAGTGAGTGTTGGCGAAGACACCTACAGCGTGAGCACAAAGTGGCGCCGCCCGTGTACTGTGAACAGCAATGCCGCACAAACACACACACACACACACACACACACACACACACAGGGCGGCTCTGCTCTGTCTGTGTGTCTCAGTGCTCACTGTCACACATCTCCACTGTGCTTTCCCACTCACTGTCTGTTAAGCAGTCCTCAGATCTGCCACACATCTAAATACCCATGAAATGGGATTTGCATTTTACAGCTCATGATGTCTTATTGAATCTCTTTTCATCTGCTCTCTAGAACATCAACAGACGCAGAATGGGGAGTTAAACACTTCCTCCCTCCTCTGGGCTCCATAGGTGTGGACGAAGACGAGGCGCGTCTCGAATTTCAGTGAAACGTAAAGAAGCATGTGCCCTTCGCTCCACATTTTTCAACGGCGAACGCAGCAGGGTCATGTCTTTGGGTCGGACTGCATAGCGCTAACGCACTGAGACAAGCCGCCCGCCTGCCTGCCTGCCAACTAAAAGCTAATTGTTAGTACTCGCGAGCCTTAAGAAGAAAGGAGGTGTTTAAATCGAGTTTTTCACGGAGAATCAGGGCTGGCTGGCGAATGAATTTAACTTGTTGTATTTCTTTTGAAATCCTTACAGTCTCTCGGATCTCTGGGATTCCAGTGTATCTAGACCACTGCAGTCGGTCAATCCTTCACACAGTCCGTCCTCTGCAGGAAGGGGTTCTCGACAGGGCCCAGGCTTTGTGCATGAGACTGCCAGCTCTTCATGGGGGTGGCTGGTGAGTCCAGGTATACAGCACCTTTCACATCACAGCTCAGCTCAGGAATCATTACCTTCAGAAGGTTTTCAAACGAGAAGGGATCGTTTGGCCCACTGTAGTAGGTCTTCTGATACAAGTGAGCAGGCTGCAGACAAATGCAGAACCTCCAACCTCTAATGCCTTTCTGGAGCATGAAGCTCATCTTGGGATCACTGACCAGCCCGTCCTGAACTGACCAGACGGCTACCTAATTCCTGGGACCAGACGGATAGGGCTCAAGACAGCCCCATATTCCATCACAGAGCGCACACACACGCAGGGACAACCTAGAGGAAAGCAGAGCACTAAAACTCGACCCGAGAGCTGCGGGGCACCAGCCCTAACAGGCACACCACCATGGCGTCCTAGTTTGCCTTATTATTGAGGTAAAGCGTCACGATCAGTTTTCATTAAAAAAAGTCACATATTTTATCATCCAAATCATCGGTGGTGCAATAAACTCAGCAGAATGATCTGAATCACACAGTCCTGTGTTTACAGCCTCTTCTTCAGGCTTATACGACACAGAAACCAGATTTGTCTCAACAGACCCAGATCTGATGATGGTGGAATGTTTTAAGTTATGGATGAGCTAGGCCAAGTCACTTTTTAGGTTCTTCAGACGGGATATGTGAGTGTTTGAAGTAATGGTTCATCTAGACAGCTTCCTTTAATATTCTACAGGATTTTTTTAAGGACTGTTTGAAGTGCTGGGATGGGATTGTTTTAAAATTCTTCAGATCTTGATTACGGGGCGTTAGAAATGCTCTGTGTCAAATTTCTTTGAGCATTTCACTGATTTCATCATGGACTGTTACAAGTAAAAGGCTGGACTGTTTTTTTAACATTTTTTTAACATGTTTTTTTAACATTCCTTTAACACGAAACCCACGAAACCCTCGAGCACAGAGATGATCCAGGCTAACTCTTCTGCTGCCATCACACTGGATGATCTTTCTTTTGTCCACTCCTCCTCACACATGAAAAGACATATATTTCTCGGAGTGCTTTATAGACCTTAGGACACTGAAGCTAGGAGGCAGAGCAGAGTGTTTTGGAATCGCAAAGAGCACGATGGTGATGGCTTGAAAATGATGGAGAGGCTTGATCAGAGACCACCACTGGAGTTCAAGTTCCCCATAAATCCTGCAGGGCTGATGTATCCAGGGACAAAGAGGGATCATCTCTGAGCTGGACCGATGCTGTAAGAGCTGCTCGGGTTGTGCTGTGGAGTGTATGCGAGCTCTGTCATAGTACTGTGCAGATCTGATCATGGGAATGCAGCTGATCCTCTGTGACAGTGAAGCCCTGAGTACTGACAGGATCGCGTTCTGCTCCCTTCTTTGGCAAGTATGCGTCTGAGAGCAGGGAACAGACTTTGAGAATAAGTCCAATAGTCTAATAGACTTATTCAGTCTATTAGAGTAGAGTACTATACAGAGTACTATAAGACAATACATCAGAAGCTTCTGCCATGGCAGTAATCACACCTGAATAAAAATATGAACTTGAGAGGAATAAGATCATAAATCAGAGGTGTGCAGCCAGGGCATTTGGTCCCACAGATCTCCTTTGCTGTGCTTATCAGCTCAGAAAACAAGAAAAGCATTAAACTGCATTGGACTGCATTGAACTGGCCGTCCTCCCCCATCCCTGTCTTCCACACAGAGCAATCCAAGGAGCTGCACCGGCTCTGCTATGATACAGATGGAAGCATAGCTCATTGCCGTATGGCCAGAGGAAGCTGCAATGACCCGATACTAACTGCACTCTGAATGGAGCTATTAGACAGTGGCAGTGAGAGGGGAGCGAAGCACTGCTGCCACTCAGCACAGCATTAGTCAGGCCTCACAAGACGCAAAGATGCTGATGGTCAGGTGCTGGAGTCTTACCCCTACGTCCCTCTGTCATGCGTTAGAACAAAGAGCTGACATTAGCTTCTTCCTGAGAACACGGGCCTCTGACTAAAGCAGCAAAGAGAATATATTCCTTAACACTTTCCAAGAAGCTCAACGTGCCAAATGGTAGGTTCATTCAGACTTTAGTTACTATTACTGATTATTAATAAATATATATTAATAAACACTCTGAAGTCCAGTATATCACCACAGCACTGGCTATGTTAAAAAAACACTCTGGAGTCCTTGCCCGTGTGCAGAGCCAAGCGGAGACAAGAGTTAGCACCCCCTTCTGGACCAGGACTGGACCTAGACTGGACAGCCCTGCTGTAGACAGAGCGCCCCCTCCTGGACCGGGACTGGACAGCCCTGCTGTAGACAGAGCACCCCTTGTGGACCTGGACTGGACAACCCTGATGTAGACACAGCGCCCCCTTCTGGACCAGGACTGGACCGAGACTGGACAGCCCTGATGTAGACACAGCGCCCCCTCCGGGACCAGGACTGGACAGCCCTGATGTAGACACAGCTCCCCCTTCTGGACCAGGACTGGACCGAGACTGGACAGCCCTGATGTAGACACAGCGCCCCCTCATGGACCGGGACTGGACAGCTGCTTGCACGCGATGTTGTAACCTGGAGGTCAGTACACATTTGCAGGCCCTGTGGAGGTGGTCTGAGCTGAACAGGACGATGAACACTTTTCTGAGCAGCTCTGAGAGCTCCACCAGGACCGGCTGATCTGTGTATGTTATCACTGCAGCGAGTCTCAGTAGTGCCAACCTGTGGCTCTACAGCGCAGAGACAAGGCAACAAAGATGAGTCTCCTGGACCCACTGAGTGGCTCAACCAATGAAAGGCGCTTGCCTGAGTGCAGGTTGAGCTCTAGATTGCAGGTCTAAGCCACCAGCCGACTGCGACTGGGATCCCTTGAGTGTAGGTTGGGATTGGTTGGCTAGGGATCAACGATACAGCGCCTCCATGTGGCCTCTTGGGAGGTTGCAGGAGTGCCATGCCGTCAGTGAGTGACGCAGCTCTTCTCCAGTTGGCTCCCTGGCAGGAAGACAAGTGGGCTGGGAAGTGGGTGGGGTCGGAGAAGTCACTTCCTCCTTCTCCCCCGTGTGCAGACACAGGGTTCACAGCCCTGAGCCGAGATGTGAAAAAACACACTGGCTGTTCCAAATCAGGCGAGTGTAACACATAACTGGTGGTTCAAAGAGGGAAAAACAGAAGATAAGTGTCTTAGGTCTTTTTATCCCACAAACGGCTATGAGCCCATGATCTAAATCAGAGCTTGAGATACAAGAATGCTGAGTATTTCGCTGCCACTAGGAGGAAACCTAAAACAGAGGAGCAGGAGCCTTCAGTCATCATAATCCTCACTTCGGGATTCCAAATGATATTAAGAAAGCCCACACACCTCTTCGCTCCAGACACCATGTACGCCTGTTTGCGCTGGAGGGACCCAGCTGTATCTTATCTTTTTCTGTGAATTGCCCTCGGACGCCTTGGATGAAGATAAACTCTAATGGTAAAACGCGCTGTGTTGGTACTGTACTAATCACGCCAAGAGTGTGTATCAAACAGTGACGGTGAGATGAGAATTTCAGAGCTCTCATCAGTCCTGAGGATGCACACTGAGTGGGCTACATAAAAACAGCATCAGGTTGCTATCTTGTCACAGTCAGGCATGAATCAAGCCAGATGAGGCCACAGCACAGCTGCCACGAGGTGACGAGGTTCCCAGACACGGAAGAGACATGGGCAGTGCAGGAGGTGCTGTCATAGAAGTGGAGCCATGCAGTGGGGAAGATATTCCCTCGTCACTGTGGCAGCTGCTGTTTTACTGAGGCCCTTCTTAATCCTGGGGCCCCTCTGCTGGGACAGAGGAAAGTTCGAAAAGACAAATTTCAAGACCTGCTTGCCGTCAGGCCAGCTATCTGCCCTGCCACTGAGAAGGATCGTGCACCGTAATCTACTCTTCTGTGCAGTCCTGGTCCTGGAGGGGTCAGTGTGTCTACAGCAGGACTGTCCAGTCCTGGTCCAGGAGGGGGCGCTGTGTCTACAGCAGGACTGTCCAGTCCTGGTCCAGGAGGGGTCAGTGTGTCTACAGCGGGGCTGTCCAGTCCTGGTCCAGGAGGGGGCGCTGTGTCTACAGCAGGACTGTCCAGTCCTGGTCCAGGAGGGGTCAGTGTGTCTACAGCAGGGCCGTCCAGTCCTGGTCCTGGAGGGGTCAGTGTGTCTACAGCAGGGCTGTCCAGTCCCGGTCCAGGAGGGATCAGTGTGTCTACAGCAGGAAGGTCCAGTCCTGGTCCTGGACGGGTCAGTGTGTCTGCAGCAGGGCTGTCCAGTCCTGGTCCTGGAGGGGGCGCTGTGTCTACAGCAGGGCTGTCCAGTCCCGGTCCAGGAGGGGGCACTGTGTCTACAGCGGGGCTGTCCAGTCCTGGTCCTGGAGGGGTCAGTGTGTCTACAGCAGGACTGTCCAGTCCTGGTCCTGGAGGGGGTGCTGTGTCTACAGCAGGGCTGTCCAGTCCTGGTCCTGGAGGGGGCGCTGTGTCTACAGCAGGGCTGTCCAGTCCTGGTCCTGGAGGGGTCAGTGTGTCTACAGCAAGACTGTCCAGTCCCGGTCCTGGAGGGGGCGCTGTGTCTACAGCAGGGCTGTCCAGTCCCGGTCCTGGAGGGGGCGCTGTGTCTACAGCAGGGCTGTCCAGTCCCAGTCCAGGAGGGGGCGCTGTGTCTACAGCAGGGCTGTCCAGTCCTGGTCCTGGAGGGGTCAGTGTGTCTACAGCAGGGCTGTCCAGTCCCGGTCCAGGAGGGGGCGCTGTGTCTACAGCAGGACTGTCCAGTCTCGGTCCTGGAGGGGGCGCTGTGTCTACAGCGGGGCTGTCCAGTCCTGGTCCTGGAGGGGTCAAGGTGTCCACAGCAGGAAGGTCCAGTCCTGGTCCAGGAGGGGGTGCTGTGTCCACAGCAGGGCTGTCCAGTCCTGATCCCGGAGGGGGTGCTGTGTCCACAGCAGGGCTGTCCAGTCCCGGTCCTGGAGGGGGCACTGTGTCTACAACAGGGCTGTCCAGTCCGGTCCCGGAGGGGGTGCTGTGTCTGCAGCAGTGCCATCCAGTCCCGGTCCAGTAGGGGGCGCTGTGTCTACAACAGGGCTGTCCAGTGCTGTCCCTTTAAAGATGCTGATCAGCATCTGAAGAGCTGGGAGGAGCTGGTAAATCGGTCCTGAGCTGGTCAGGTTCTCGACACGCGAATCATGGCTCTCACAGTGGAGCGGCCCTGGAGTGGGCCAGAGCGCTGCTGTAAGCTCACTGCGCTGCACCATGTGACCTCGTACGCAGGGTTGTGGCATGAGGCGACGAGAGCAACCAGTGCTGGTGAGGCAAAGGCGAGTTCAGGACCAGCAGCCGGAAGCAGGTCCACTAACTCAGCGTCTCTCGCCTTTGTCACTTCCACAGGCCGCACCACCCCTCTCCCCCCTCCACACGCACCTCACCGGCCCAGGAATGTTATTTTAAATATTTTGAACAAAACTTGTCTAGGTGTTTAACCTGAGTTTGCCTCGGTATGGAGCCACCTTACCCTGGCAGCGAGATACGCTTGGACGCTCCTTTGTTATTTGATCTTCTTCAGACACGAAACGGTTAACCTGCACTGCAGGCCATTTCCCCCGTCAGCTTCTGCTCTCGCATCTCTACACAGCCAACATGCAACACGAGGCTTAGATTGCTCCTCAAAGTAATGTACCAGCAACATCTCATTCACTCAGCGCTGATTTTTCTCAGGTGTGACTTGTCCAGAATTGCGTGGCGCACCTCTACCGGCGCGCCGGTTGAGAGACGCGGCTCTGGAATCCCTCTTGGGCATCCCTGAGGCTCGAGCTGCTTTCGCAGGTGTCTTCCCAGGCTCCCATTCGTGTTGGCCTGGGGTGCGGGGGTGTGCGAGATGGCTTTAGCTGTGCTCTGCCACTGCTGGATGTGATCACCAGTACTGGTGGGCTCAGCGCCACCCAGCGCTGGGTTTGTAGGTCACTAAGCAACAGGCTCGGCGCCAGTGAGGCCTTGTGTGTGTGTGTGTGTGTGTGTGTGTGTGTGTGTGTGTGTGTGTGTGTGTGTGTGGAGCCAGCAGAGGCTGACATAGAACCAGCGTGCGATCACACTAATTAACCTGTCCCAGAGCCCCCCCCGTCAGCGGCCGTGTCCTCAGAGCCAGACAGAGCCCGCTGCAGGGATACGGCACATGTCATTCCTGCAGGGGCGTGTCGAGAGAGGCCGGTCCTCCCCCGGGACGCGCTGCGGTTTGAATTGAATCTGCGGTGCGAGCGCCGTGCCGGGCGGGGCCGGGGATGAGCGGAGCCTGCTCTCTGGTGTGCCGAGAGTTGGCGAGGCCAGGCTCACGCAGAAGGTGCTGTGATGGAGGTCTGGGACTCTGCTGCCAGAGATGCAATGACTCAAACTGCAGTCCTAGGGTTCTGGCAGACACCCGAATCCTGCTACTCAGCTACAAGCACAGGAGGCAGTAGCGTACACACAGCAAATCAGAAACCCCTATTTCCTGAAGCGACACCAGATCCCTGATCTCTGGTCCTCTGGAGACCTACAATATACCTACTGCCTTTCTTTCCAGCTGAGCGCTGAATGCCTGGAGTGGATCAATCGGTTACTTGATCAGGAGAAGTCAACCTGGCTTTCCTGTCTGCCTGGAAGACCAGGAGGACTGTGGCTGTCAGACACAGCGGACAGGCAGACAGATGGACAGACGGACAGATGGACAGGGTGCTGTGGGTCTCACACACCCAGACACAAGCACAGCAGTGCTGCTGGTGCAGCCGGTGCCAGTGGGTCAGGATGCCCTTGCCTCCCTGCCTGCCTCTCCTTTCACCCTCAGAGAGAAATAAATACGCCTTCTGTCACTCTGAGTCCAATACTGTGATGCTGGTGACCCGCGATGATCGGACATCTATAGCCTGCAGTCACAGCCAGGAAGATGGCTTTGAGATACTGGAGGGGCTGATTTCACTCATAATAAATAATATTTGACATTATTATTACGTTTATTTAAATTAACATAATCGGTTAATTATGTTAATCAAAATGAACTAAACAACAGGGTATAAAAACCAGTGTAACACCTAGTGAATTTGCTTTTACATATACCAACGTTAAAGATATGCATAAAGGACACAACTTCCAAAAGATCTCTGTAGATTTCCTGCCCCGTCATAGTTCCCCGAAAGAGAGATACTGTTGCTCAGTTTCGAGATCAAATCTCAGTTTGGCAGTTTTGAAGGTCAGAGGTAAAGGCAGCCTTTCTGAATTGTAATCTTACAGAAGTACTGTGTGTGGTGGTGTTTATGCCAATTTGTATCCTAGTCCTTAATGAATTGATTTCCATCTTCTTTCTGCTTTACAGGGACCAGAGGACACAAGTAGAAACTACAGTACCTGTAGGTGCATTTTAAAACAGGAGGTGCTTCTTTACACAAGGGGTTTTGTGAGTCTGCAACAAGCCGATACCCTGACCTCTTTCTAGAAACAGCTCCATGAGATCACTGGATGAAGGGGCTGTTTACTACCCCATCTGCTGCATGGGATGGACGACTTTGTCTTCTCATTTAGACATGTTCTTACACTCTCAGAACTCAAATCAAGTCAAGCTGTGTTAAAATGATACAATGTAGTAGTTGGACCTTAATTCTAGTCAACACACTACAGGAGTGGCGTTGCTACTCTAGAGGCAGCGCAAAAGAAACTAAAGTGCAAGTTATGTTTAGGAGCATAACCAAGCGGACGTTCTTTACACAGAGAGTAGGGGATGACAGGAGAAAAGCCCAGAACCATACTCTTGAAGCTGGCTCTGTGGAATCCTTCAAGAAACACCCTGAAAGGCTCTTGGACAGTTAAGCTACCTGCCATGATAAGAACAAAATGGACTCATGGCTTCCTTTCTTCAGCTCTGATGTTCTAATTATTTGCCTTTCAATGCCCAGGAGATTTGACTAAGGTGGCTAAAATCCTGGAAATAGACTGGATCACATATGCTCCAGCTTTTAAATGCAGACAGAAACAGAAAAGCTCCAGAGCACACTGAGAAATTATACACAGGACTGAGCACAGGAGGCATTTGGCTGCACAGAGCTGCTGGGAATAAAGTCATCAGAATCTGGTACCGTCCAGGAAGGGCGTGATCAATAAGCCACATGCAGTTAGGCCTGGGTCATGGGCGGAACGCCTGCTCATTTATACATTTTTAAAGACTTTTTTTGCCAGGATAATTAAGGCGAATAACAGTTGTAGACAGCAGACTATTCTCAGTCGCACCAATTCTAGAGCTCTCTAAAGCTCTAATGTATTTATTGAGTGGTTCCTAGTTTCAAAGTTATGTTATGGTGATAGCCTCTTACATACAGCACGCCTATTAAGAGATTCGTATGACAAGATAAAAGCTTTGTAATGTCATTATCATCTCTATTGCAGCCTGTCCACAACAGACAGGATATAAAACTGGCGTTGGAGACAGAAAGTCTAAGACGTTCGCTGAAACGATATAATACAGACTCACTGCACAATCCGAGATTCTGAAAAACAATACCTCTCTCCTGGCATTAAGGCTTCCCTTACGATGTAAAAGTTCTGGTCCCAGCATGCTAATCGCCCCTCGTTTCATTATGACATTATTACCACATCAAGAGGAAGAAGATCAAGGCACAAACCAATCTTTGACTGGAAATCTGGCTGTCGTGCCATTCTTCTGACCACTACCTTGTTTTTACCCAGAGATCTGACTTAAAAACAGGAAACCAAAAAAAAAAAATACAACAACCCAGATCTCTGCATTCGGTGTTGCATCTTCCCTCCTGCTCTCCCATGTGACTGAAATGCACGAGCGAACTCCTGCTGCTTCTGATGCTGCTCACATGCTCCCTGTCAGCCCGCCTGCTGCCCCCCTTCCTCTCCCCGTGCCTCTCTGTCGCTCCGTCGTCTCCTTCGCGGTGCTCCCCGCCTCCCCTCTCTCACACACAGCGGTCCTCCATGTGGCGGCGGAGTGTTTCCCAAACCCTGCCTGCCTCCATTTTGAGGAGGGCTGAGCCTCCTCCCTGTCTGCTCGGCTCCCGCCCCCCCGCCCCCACTCTCCCCCAGACACCTGGGAGCTGAGCGGTGCAGACGCCCCCCCGACACATCTGGAACACAGCTCCCAGCGACTGCACGCGCAAGTCTGCCCCCTCCAAACACGCCGCGGTGGCCTCCTCTCGGCGGCGATCGCTCGGTGTTTCAGAGACCTTCTCTCAGCTTCTGTGCAGAGAAAAGCCTCTGCGATTCCGAAAGCTTCTCTCCGAATCCCGGCAATCCGCCTGCTGAACGTGTTTTCCACAAACACCCTGGGGGGGGGGGGGGCCCTCGTTAACCTTTGAGAGGAGAATAAAAGAGGGTGCTTCCTACCACTTCGGGGTGAGAGTCTGGAACTTCTTTACACAAAGGGTTGTAGATGTATGGAGCGGGCTAACCAGTCCATGTTGTTGAAGCCTATGCCGTGAGATGACATACTCACAGGAAGGTGTGTTTTTACACAAAGGGTTGTGGGGGGCGTAGAACAAGCCATGTTGCCGAAAGTGACATTCTGGCTTCTTTCAAGACATGGCTGGAAGAGATCCTAGATTCCAGATAGGAGGCACTTCTTTACACAGAGAGTTGTGGAAGTATGGAACAAGGTGCCCTGCCATGTTGAGGAAGCTGATATCCTGGTATCCTTGGATCAATTAGCTACTAACTACCAAATGGGCTAAATGGGTTGAATGGCTTGCTCTAATTACCCTTCCTATGTTTTATGCAAATGTCTGCAGAGATCTTTTATTTAATATTTTGTAGGCACCTTGGTAACCATGAAGACAGCTTGGAGCACGCTCTCACTGGTGGTGGAACTGGCATTTCCAATATAACGCAGTATCACTGTCAGCCATTTTTGATCTACAGTTCTGCCCCAGATGATGGATATAAGAAAGGTTCAAAATCCTCCGAAAAATTGATCAAGTCAACCTTAACCACAGAACACAGGTGGAGACTGAGTAAAAGTACATTTAGATCTGAGAAACAGAAGGCCCTTCTTTACACAAAGGGTTGAGAGAGTACGGAACAAAACTACTCAACCTGGATGTTGAATCCAGAGCCCTGGTTTCTTTCAAGAAGCATCTGGATGAGACTCGGATCCCCAATGTCTTACCCAGTGATCCTCATTAGTGGTCCTGGATCTTCATCTGAGTTTTTAGTGAGATGATATCAATTACGAACTCCATTGAGTAAATTCTGATGACCACTGCAAAGTGTTTAGCCCTGGGACAGCCAATCAGATCCACAGTTTGGCAAATGTTCTAGGTCTGTTTCATGTCTTAGCTGTCAAGGACTAGGGAAGGAAAACAGCCATTTAATTTAAGTAATTTGCAGTCTCAGGTCTTCTTGGGTTTTGGGCCATCATTGGCCTGAGTGATTAGTTTGAGGTGGCTGCAAATCATCCCTGATTGGCTGCACTTCAAGAGCCACAGAGAGTTTCACTGTTCAGCTAATCTGGACTCTCAGTTTCTTAACTGACCTAAGCACATAGTGGTGTACTTAGTGGTGTACATAGCAGTGGTGGGTGGCTCTGTTGGTAAGGATCTGCGCCTGTGGCTGGAAGGTTGCTGGTTCGTATCCTATGGCCAGCAGAGGAATCCTACTCTGTCGGGCCCCTGGGCAAGGCCCTTAACCCAAGGTGCTCCAGGGGTGCTGTATAAATGGCTGACCCTGCGCTCTGACCCCAAGCTTCTCTCCCTGTCTGTGTGTCTCATGGAGAGCAAGCACGGGTATGTGAAAAGACAAATTCCTAATATGAGAAATTGTATATGGCCAATAAAGTGATCTTATCTTACATTGGTTCTTTGCTTTGTCATTGTCCACATCTATAACTACCGAGGATTTCCCAGTGACTAGAGGCCCAGCAGCGCTGTGGACCTCCAGAATGGAACTTGAGCATCACTGATTTTGCCTTTTGAGGAGCCTGAGTTTCCTTTACAGCTTGCTGCAGGCCGGTAGCTCTTGGACACCCCCGGATCGAGAGCCCTTGCTCTTTTACTTGCTGCCTCACACAAGAACTAAACAGACAGATCTTTAAGAGGACACAATGGAATTCTGAGTCGGCACTGAGATGTTATTACAAATCCAGGCTCATCTTGTGCCTCCAATCTAAAATGATGTTACCTGCTCTATGCTAAAGAGGGGAAGATGGAAATGTAGAACAGATGAGCCAGAGGAGGAGAGGAGGGAGAGGGGGGAGGAGACAGCACCAGCAGGAAAGAGACAGTAATATAGATAAAGAGCAAATAGAGGTTGCATGGTTGCACTGCAGCGAGCCCTGAGTGAAGGTTTTGTGTCATCTGTCAAGAGCCGGCCATATGCTCTCCTTAGATCCAAATGAATTTCTTCATCTTAAGCACTGTCTTTCCCCGGCCTCAAACTAGGGTTTTCATCCAACTGAGCACTCCGATGCTCAAGTGAAATAATTCTGAGTTTCAGTGCTTTAAATAATTTGTTTCTGATTGCATTTACCCGTAGTGGCTTTTAGGTTGTCTAATAAAACTGGATGGAAATTTGGAAACTTCAAAAGCTTTCACAGAGGAGAACGGTTGCACACTTAGTGTTAAATGAAGGGTGGGATGAACTAACATGAAATCGATTGAGTCCAAAAGTACAGGTTTGCTGAGAGACACTCCCATCGGAGGCACAGCGTCCATGAACGCCTTGAACCTCTATATCTGGCTCTTTGATGGTTTCTTTTCTTATCTGTCTGACGTAAGATCTGCCTTCAAAGCTGAGAACAGCAGGGGTTTCTTTACACAAAGGGTTGTGGGAGTGTGGAACAAAAGACCAAGCCAGGTTGTTGAAGCTTCGTCCGAGAACTGGCCCGGATGAGATTTCTGGATCAATTAACGACAAACTACCACACAGGCTAGATGGCCCAATGGCATCCGCTCATGTGTGAGCTTTCTTACTCTCATGTCCTCTCTTCTTAACTCTATATGAAGGCATGGGTCAACACACGCATTGGTTAGCCAACAGCACGTTTCTAATTGGGTACCAAGACGTTATCTTCGTCAGAGCACTTAAAGGAAGTTTGCAACACAGCACAAGCTTTCCTAAGTGTTGTGAATGGCCTACAGCACACAGACCCTATTCTCAGTGTGCCTTTATAGTCCTTTCTAATTGAAAAGAAGCAGAAAGGCTCTGGATTGCTCTGTTGATGATGAGGCTCGGTAATGTGATCTGCAGTCATAGACATGTGGTTGTCAGCAGGCTGCATCATCTCCAACAACGTTCTGCACTGATCTGTGTATTGTTGCTGGGAAAACGATTATTGGACAACAACATTGCTCCCAAGCCTATCGGATGCTTTAAACATCCGCGAAAATGGGACGATTTCTGCTGAATTGATTAGTTTAAGGCACGGGCTGTGAAGAGGCATACTGATTTCTGTGGCTGTATGTCTGTGCTCAGGAGACTTTCAAGTCTCTGGGGATCTTTTCAGCTTTGCCAGTGATTAAACATCGCCTGTCCTATTGCTAATCATCCGTGCTGTTTTCTAGGATAGCTGTAACAGCTGAGGAGGGTATGCGTGGGTTCTGAATGGAGACTGGCGAAAGGGAAAATTTGTCGTTTAACATTGTCTGTTTTTACGTGTGACAGGTTTCGCTACCTATTTATCAGAGACACGGACTGAAGGATGCAGTTGAACCTTGTTTTTATTTGGTCCTGCAGAATAACAAGCAGCTAACCGGTTCAGCACCACGGACAGCTCTTGACACGCTGGCTGCTGAGACTGCAGGGAGCGGGCACAAGTGCTGTACATGTCCCGGGGTACCAGCCGGGATACCAGCCTTAATGTTGCTGCAAGAACTGCTAAATAACCGCTAGCAATAACTTCTAAATTAAAAAAAAAATGCTCAAGACAGGTTATCTTACACCGTCCGCGGCTTCTGCGCGAATCTCGTACTTTACCAAGAGCACAAATTGACGCGATCCCATGTCCAGTCCACTTCCACAGGTGTCTGTAACTGTCAACACAAGCTCCAGGAAAACTACACACCGCAACGTGACTTGCGGACTGGTACAGACGCAGACTGGAGACACGGGTTGGCTCTGTTGTTCGCCAGCCCGCACAGAGGTGCTCACAAACCCTGCCGTGCTACACCAACTACTGATCATGGTCCTCACACCGGCAGCCGCCATCTCTTGGCGCGACACGCCACAAACGCGTCGTTTGAACTGCTCTGTCCTGGACTTATACATTTATCATCACTCTGAAGGGCTTTTTTTTGGGACTTCTAAAACATCGGGTTTTTGTTTTAGTTCCACAGGAAACACAACAGGTCTTAAAGCAGAATGTCCGTAAATGTGTGTTACGAATGTAGACCGAGGCGTCTAACATTTCGGGAATCTGTGAGTCAAAGAAACTCCTCCTGAAACCCAAACAATCAGATAACCAGCTCCTGTCAGCAGGTTCATCGATAGGGCTCCATGTTCCCCAATTACCCTATTTGCATATCTTTTTACCACCTTTCTGAGTCACAGCGGCCGGGGTACAGTATCTATTCGTGCAGCCGCTGACTCACGCACCCGGGCAGAGAGGGAGTGAGAGGCATGCGGTCCGGTCGCGGGACCCGGGCGCTCGTCTCCCAGGCAACAGGCACCCGGCTGCAGGCCGCCCCTGCCGGATCCGACAGCGGCTTGTCTGCGGTTTTGACACACTGCGTTCACATTCAGAAACACGGGGTTATTTTAAGCGCGGTTTCCAGACAAGGGGCTTTGCGCGTCGCTACACCTTTGTGGCCGCGACCCCAGGACCGCGAAACGACCGTTTCAGCCAAGACCACAAGTGCTCCCTGCTCTGCGGTATTATTGTGTCTGGTGTGGGTTTATTTTATGCACCACCAAGGGATGACAGAGTACAAAAACACCCCCCTCCCCTTCAATAATAATAATAATTATTATTATAATGATGAATATTATTTCCGGAAGGCTAACTCACCGGAGGCGAGCTGCATCCAGCCGCAGATCTTGTAGACGGTGGCGGTGCTGCAGAAGAAGAAGAGGGCGAAGCAGACGATGCAGGTGATGACCAGGACCATGGAGAGCCCGATGAAGAAGGACGCGGCCTTGAAGGCGCCGGAGGGGATGGAGCTGAACTCGGTGAAGCTGCCCTGGCAGGTCAGCTCCCGGGACATCCCGTTCCCGATGCAGTAGTGGAAGAGGCCGAAGTAGCCGGCCTGGGGCGTCTCCACGCCGTCCCCGATCCAGTAGGGCTGGATGAAGCACACCACGTTGACGATGGCGAAGAGGATGGTGAAGATGGCCCACAGGACGCCGATGGCGCGGGAGTTCCTCACGTAGTTGGTCCGGTAGATTTTGGCCGCCTCTTGGGCGGGGAGCATGGCGGCCGGCGTCCCCGGAACCATGCTGATCCAAAATAAAGCAGTACTTCTCCTTTTCTTTAAGGTGAAAAACAAGTCTTATTCGAGGACCATAAAGCAGAGCGAAAATAAAACAAACAAACAAACTGCTGTCGTCTTCGTTTGTCTCCTTCTGTACTGGAAGCAACAGTTTCAGACGGGGGCGGGGGTCTCGGCGGCTTGTGTCTTATTTAAATGGTCCCCCGCGTCGGGCAAGGACTGTGCTGCGGGAGGAGAGCCCACGGCCCACGGCCCGCGTCTCACGGCGCAGCCCACAGCCCGCTCCAGCCTCCGGCCGCTCCGGGGTCCCGCTGTCTCCTGGCTGGCCGATAGCCGCTCGCCCGCCGTGGCTCGGGAGGCGAGAGAGCTCTGACCCCTCACCCTTTGCCAGATATATCAGATAGTCTCGAAAAAGGGGGAAATGACAACAAACTGTAAGCACGTACTTTGTTCTGAGCAGGGCTTGCGCCGAAACGCCCGCCAAAGCTGTCTATATCATCATTATGAAAAAAAAACAACAAAATAAAAAGACTAGTCTGATTTTTTTTTTTTGGTGTGCTTTTAGACGCTATTAATTAAAACGACTTGCGAGGGAGTCAGAAAAAGCGAGAGAGGTTTTTTTTTACCTTGGAATCAGCCTGGTAGCCGCAGTCGTTTGGTTGCTACGGAGATTATTTTGAACAACCTTCAGTTTCGTCCGAAAAAAAACAAAACAAAACAAAACATTGATGTCAAAAAGAATCACAGGAAGACGGATACCAAAATGCAACATCCACCTGGTTTCCTCAGCTAGGAGTATGAATGAGACATGGTGTTCGGGTCCTTGATCCCAGCCGGTTAATCTGCTATGTATTCTTCACGAACACCTGTGTTCGAGCAAATCTGTCTGCCTCGTTAGCGGTCTGCTTCAGCAGCGAGAATCGCGGACCCTCCGTCGCACGGAGAGTGAAGACGGCCCCAGCAGCCGGTTACAATCCATTTTTATTAATCCAGATTACATTGCGTGTTTAGAGAAGGAGAAGAGAAGGGGGAGGAAAAATCAGACATACGCGGCGCACGATTTGCAACACAGAAGGAACGAGATTCCTCCCTCCCCTCCCGCCCCTTCTCCTCTGGGCCGGATCTTCAGTTTTAGACGGGGTCAGACGCAGCGACAGCCTCCTCTGTCGGTGTCCCGGTGCCCTCTAGCCGCGCACAGCCCGGCCCGTCTGCGGCGCCGAGCCGCCTCTGTGTCCGGGCGCGGAGGAGACAGCGGGGGATCGCTGGTCTCGGCTACGGGCGGTAACGCCGCAGAGCGCCCACTCTCTCCGCGGCCGTGCGTCCGTCCCTAGCTGGCCTGTCTACAGGTCCTGTCATCCACCCAGCGCCTGACTGTAAGAGCCAAGCAGCGCTCCCTCCTCTCTCTCTCTCTCTCTCTCTGCCTGTCCACCCCCTCCCCCCTCCCTTCTCTCCCCCCACCCTCTTCTCGGTGCGTGTTTACCCAGTAGCGGTTAAGGGCTCCACGGCACATGTATGTGACACATACAGTACACCGCACCGCACAGCTGCCGGCCGGGGCTGACGTCAGCGGGGAGGTTAGAGAACATTCCGCTCCTGCGACAGGTGGCTTTCTGTCAGGGAGAGGAGGAGACACTGATCGCCACGCTGCTGTCTTGATCGCCGTTTCTCCGCCGTGATTTGTAAGAGAGCGGGTAATAACGCCCCCCTCCCCGCTCCTCTGCACACACATGCACAACACCCCCGAGAAAGAAAGTGCGACAAGCAAGGCGACTTCACAATATACTTCAGGCTCCTGTGGCCATCAGCATACTGTCTACTGTATCACGTTAACGCAGTGCTACTGCAGTGTTCACTGGTAACCGTCTGACGTCTTCACAACGTTATCTGAAGCGGGAACAGCTCACATCTCAGAAACATAGTCTCCCTTCAGGGTTTGTAACCCTGGAGTAAAAACCCTTGCCAGAGCAGGTTTATCTTAGCAGTACAAGCCCTGGAAATCTGGGCCCAGCATGGTGCTCTAGCTGGGTCACCAGGGAAGTCAGAAGGAATCCAGAGCAGCATGAATACCATGTGCAATTCACAGGGCAGAGAACAAGTCTGCGAACCCCCATTACAATCTTGGGAATCACAGTTTCTGACCACGATACCCCTGCTGGCTTGTGATGGGGGGGTGTCCCGCCCAGGGTGTACCCTGTCTTGCACCCTTGGTTTGACGGAATAGGATCACGGCTCCCCTGTGACCCGGAAGTGGAACACATGGATAGACTATGGATGGATGGGTAACCTCATTTCATCAAAACCAGTCTTTCCTTAAATAACCAAAAGATTTGATATTTACCCATGCGATATGTAAGAGGATAAAAAAGACGTAAAAAATAATAATTAGGAATCACCCATCCATGTTCTAACCACTTTATCTAATTCACTGTGACGGGGGAGCTGGAGCCTATCCCAGCAAGCAATGGGCACAGGGCAGGATACACCCTGGATGGGAAGCCAGCCCACCCCAGGACACATACAGACGCAAACACACACACTCACACCAGGGCCAGATTTCCCAGTGGTCAATTAACCTACCAGCATGTCTTTGGACTGTGGTAACTCAGGACAACATGGGGAGAACTTACAAACTCCACACAGATAGGACTGAGCCCAGGACCCCAGCACTGCACCAGTGCTAACCACTGCACCATTGTACTGCCCAATTAAGAAACAGTATGTGAAATAATAACTGAACCCATGGTGTACTTAGCACAATTAAGAAATAGAATCAGGTGGTTAAATCATTGTAAATAACAAGTAAATGAGAGGTGAGCTTGGGCAGTACTGTCCCATACAATGGTCAAAAGGTTTGTGAATGTGGTCTTCATCATGCACATTACTGGGAATACTGTATGTCATGCCTTGACCAAAAGACATTATAGGGAACCTCAGATCAAGAGTACTTGACGATCTTCAGAAGGGATGGGATTACAAATCCGTTTCTAAACACCTGGAGCTCCATCCAGCCCCTGCCAGGCACACAAATGGAAAACATCAAGACTGCATTCTATCCAGGACAGGTCGGTCTGCCGGCATTTTCCCCTTAGAGCACCCAGACAATCAACAAGGAAGTCAGGAAGAACCCCAGAGTCACATTGAAGCTTGTAACGAAGCGTTCTTTCCGGACCCTATGCAGACGACACAATCCAGGGATGAGTGAGGAAAAATGGGGGGGGAAAGCATGCAGGAGTCGGGAATGAGAATAGGGGGCGTGTCCATGGGGCGCTGGTGTTCGGAAGGGGTGTGGCCGAGGCAAACAATCCAAAACTGAGTCCGAAGGGAAATCCGAGACGAGGCAAAAGTCCAGAGACGGGCGGTCCATCCGAGACGAAGACAAAGGGAATTAAAAACAGGAACCAGGTCGGAACCGGCACAGGAACAGGAACTAACAACGTGATGGGACCAGGCGCTCCAGGTCCCGGACTCGCCTGGTACAGGAACCAATGCAGAGCCCAGAACAGAGTGAGCGTCTGGCTTTTATAGGATGGGGGGCAGGAACAGGAGGCAGGTGCAGGGGATGAGTACAGAACAAGGAAGGGCTGGAGCATCCTTAAGAGGAGGGGTGTACGATCGTGACAAGCTAGGCTAGAGGCTAAAGTCAGTGTTCCTGTCTCAGGTATCAGGAAAAGGCTGAATGGGAACAGTTTTCATGGAAAGATGGCCAGGTAGAAACCATTGCTCTCTGAAAAGAACATTGCCATCCCATCCCACCAAAGGGCATCTGGATAATCCACAAGATGGTTGGAAGATTGTTGTCTGGACAGAGAGGTCACAAGTTTAACGTTTTGCCCATAACGAGAAACAATATCTGTGGCAAAAACCAAACCCTTCCTCCAAACAGAAAGGCCTTGTCCCAGCTGTCCAGCAAGGTAGTCAGGATATCAGGGCTTGGTGCTCTGCTGTCACAGGCCCTGGGTGGGATATAAGCATTGATGGAGCCTTGAATTCAGTCTTGTATTAGCACATTCTGGACGAGAATGTCAGAACATCCATTCATCAGCTAAAGCTGAAGTGAAAGAAAGTCAATAATAATAATAAAATACACTTACATAGCACTTTTCTGGACACTCCACTCAAAGCTCTTTACAGGTAATGGGGAGTCCACTCCCCAACCACCAGTGTGCAGCCCCACCTGGATGATGTCACAGCAGCCATAGTGCACCAGTACACTCCCCACATACCAGCTCTCAGTGGGGAGGAGAGCAGAGTGATGAAGCCAGTTCACAGATGGGGATTATTAGGAGGCCATGATTGATAAAGGCCAGGAGGAAATTTGGCCAGGACACTGGGGTAACATGGTTTTGAGAATCTCCTTGGGATTTTTAATGACCACAGAGAGTCAGGACCTCAGTTTTATGCCTCATCCAAGGGATGGTGCCTTTTTAAAGTACAGTGTCCCCGTCACTATACTGGGGCATTAGGACCCACACAGACTGCAGGGTGAGCACCCCCTGCTGGCCCCACTAACACCTCCTCCAGCAGCAACCTTAGTTTTTCCCAGGAGTCTCCCATCCAGGTACTGACCAGGCTCACACCTGCTGGATTATAAGGAGGTCATGACTGGTAAAAGCCAGGAGAAAATCTGGCCAGGACACTACTATCAACACCTCTGCTATTTTTGAGAAACACCCTGGGATTTTTAAAGACCACAGAGAGTCAGAACCTCAGTTTTACATCTCACCAGAAGGACAGCATTTGTTTGTGGGGCGTTAGTACCCACACAGACTGCATGGTGAGTGCCCTCTGGTCTCCCATCCAGGTACTGGCCAGGCTCACACCTGCTTAGTTACAGTTAGTTACAGGAAAAGTCTAGTTGAAGTCATTTCTGCTGAAGGATGATCTAACAGTTGTTGATATTAAGGGTTTAACAAACGTCTTCACTGTTGGATCTGTTGGATCATTTATTATCTCCAAATACTGTGTATATTTTGTCCTTGTGTTATACATTTAATCAGGTTATCTTGATCCTTTATTAAGACTTTCATGAAGATCTAATTATGTTTTAGGTCTATATCATTGTAACGTCCCAGTGTGTGTTCTGTGTGTGTTTTTTTCTGTTATGTCCACACTGCTGACCCTTGATTATTCTCCCTTCCCCATTGGCCCACCATTACACCACACTTTCAGTATGATGTCATCATCAATTAGCTCTCAGCCAATCAGAACACATCTTATTCAGCCTATAACATGGAGGTTTTCAGCAAGGAGAGGCCTTTTGTTTGACTTTGGTCCCGTTTGCTTCTGGTTATTGCTTCGGCTTTGTTTGTTTGTTGGTTTGTTTTGCTTTGTGTGTGTATTTTCGTATTAGCTTCGGCTTTGTTGTTTTGTTGGTTTTTTGTTAGTTTCTTTGTGCTTTTGTTTGTGTGTGTTCATCCTTGTTTTGCCATTACCTTGCCCCACTGTTACATGTTCAACTTTTGTGTTCTTTTGTACCCTGCTCCTGTTGATTACTCTTGTTTTCCCTTATTTGTATTCCTGCTTCACTTGTGTTTTTGTGTGAACTTTTGTATATAAGGTTAGTTTAGGTTGTTGGGTACACTTTACACACTCGGTTGATTTTGTATTAGTACACTAGTTTCGTACGGGTGAGTGCCATTTGTCTTGTATGGTTTTGGGTAGTCAGTTAGCTAGGGTGTTGAAGACGCCGAAGACCGTGTTTTGGGTTTTCTTTTGTAGTCCGATTAGCTTTCCCTCACTGTCCTAGCCAGCTCCATTTTGTTTATTATTTTCTTTCCTTTGGCACCACTCTAGTTCCTTACCCTTGTTATCACGCTTCCTAGTCCCTCGCCAAAACCCACCTGCTTCCAAAAGAATTATCCTAAATGTTACACCCCTTTACCCCTAGACACTTGGGGTCGTAGCAATCATACATGGGAATGCGTGTCTGTGTATAGGCCCACTGACTGGGATTCACAATCTTTTTCCCAGCACTGCATCGAAAGCCCAGCTACCTCTCATTATCTTTAAATCAACATAACTCACACTCATGTCATTTTCTCATTTGTGTCAGAATATGCCCACACAGCCATGGATGAAAGACTTAGTTAATGACCAACAGGATTTTCATACAGGGTAGCCTTTTTATGGTTTTGAAAAGTCTTTTTGAGGAGGCCCCCTCAGCGAGTTTCCCGGATCAGTCAGTGGATATTCACCTCTGTTTGGGTGTGAGGAAGAGAGAGGCCAGCTGGCGTACGTTCAACCTGGATTCCTGCACACCATTCCTGTAAGGGGAGCTGGTCCAGGCTCCCGTGAAGCATAGTTCAGGACCCTATGCAGACGGTATGATCCGGAAGTAACTGGAGAAGGACAGCAGGGAAAAGACGTTGAGGATCTGGAGAATGGACTGGAGTAGAGGACAATGGGATGGAACTGAATGTTGGGGCGTTAAAGAATAAAACGCATCTCAACCCTAATATTTGTTTTTTAGGGAACATCCCACCCTTCTGTGCACGCAGCTTGACAGCTCCTGACAATCACACGGTGAGATTCAGAGATTCAATCTCTATTGTCTATTGCACAGCTACGCCTTTACTGAGAAAACCCCCCGGCGCAGAGGAGAGAGGCTGAAGCAGCATAAACACCAGTGAAGCAGCAGCCGTCTGGAACTTGCAAGGGACAGCAAGGCTGTACCCCTCAGCTGCAGGGTGCGTTTACTGGGCTCCGGATCGCTCTCGTTTCCCAGTCCTCAATGGTGCGGCAGTATGATGTATACAAATCCAGAGTCGTCATTTATTATCCTATCCATCCTACCAATGTGGAAAATCATCCGCTGGGTCTTTGCCATCTGGATCCCAGAGGTGTCCCCTGCGCCCACAGGGGGAGAAGGAGGCAGTACAAAGGGCTCCCCTACCCTGCATCGCCCCCTGCTGGGCTGTTCCTTGATTCACATCCTCTGAGTCAGAGGGCAACTCATCTTGCAACCACTTGCTCTGACAAGCTCTGTTCGGTGGCTCTGGTTCACAGTGGAGCTCCTCTGATACTCATGGGGTTTCTAAGTTTTTTTTTTTTCCTCAGTGGAACCTTTTTCCTCCCATGTGCTGAAAGAAGCCGTGGAATTTGAAAGGCACGTCTTTCGCAAGAGCAAGGGGTGGTACAGTCCGCAAGAGAAATTACATTTTTTTAATCCAGTACTTGCACTGCAGAGCAACATCATTTAATGACGGGCAACAGTTGAGCACATTGTGCTCTGGGCTGAAAAGCAATAGACGCCCCCTCCAGCTGCTCTAAGTCTCTGGATCCTGAAAGGCTCTGACAAAATCAAGTCAACCCAGCAGGTCTCTTCGAAATTCCCAAAGGAGTGTGGGAGTTCTGAAAGAAATGAGTCTTTTTACTCCTGAATGGAGAAGACTACAAGGGGACCTGTTCCGCGTGTTCAGTTTTTTCAGCCTGGCGCAGAAGGACATAACTTTAATTCCAGAAATGTATTAGGCGGATCTTCTCTGGACTGATTCAGAGCAGCCATATCTAATTTGTAAGGGGGCAGCCAAAATTGTACACAGTATTCTAAATGGGGCCTAATTAGTGCATTGTACAATTAGGCCAAAGTTTGTCACTAGACGTCTACAGCCTCTCTCTCACAGCACATGAGCAGCTTGCTGGCTCCACAACAAAGTCTCCATCTGAGACTCTTCTCAGCTCTCACAGGTTCAAGTCAGCAGCTATATCATGCAACTCACAACTGGCAGTGCACTAAAGCTCAGTACGTATGAGCCTGACAGTACCTGGATGGGAGACCTCCTGAGAAAAACTAAGGTTGCTGTTGGAAGAGGTGTTAGTGAGACCAGTGGGGGGCACTCACCCTGCGGTCTGTGGGGGTCCTAATGCCCCAGTATAGTGATGGAGGCACTATACTGTAAAAAAGGCTCTGTCCTTTGGATGAGATGTAAAACCAAGGTCCTGACTCTCTGTGGTCAGTAAAAATCTCAAGAGTAGGGGTGTAACCCCGGCGTCCTGGCCAAATTTCCCATTGGCCCTTACCAATCATGGCCTCCTAATAATCCCCATCTATGAATAGGCTCATCACTCTGCTCTCTTCCCCAACGAGAGCTGGTGTGTGGGGAGTGTACTGGAGCACTATGGCTGCTGTCACATCATCCAGGTGGGGCTGCACACTGGTGGAGGGGAGCCCCCATTACCTGTAAAGAGTTTTGAGTGGAGTGTCCAGAAGAGCGCTGCGTAAGTGTGAGGAATTATTCATTATTATCATTCTGTCTAGGCAACCGTGGGGGCAGCTGGTTTGGACCCCATGCAAGGCCGCAGCAGAGTAATCCTGGGAAAAGTTCCAAATTAGTTACCAAATCCAAGAAACGTCAAGCGATGCCGTAGATCTTGGGATAGAGCAAGAACTTCAAGAGCCGAGAAAGACGATAAGGTTTAGAGTATTCATCCAAAGGGAAAAGCTAGGAAAGAGGGAAGCTCAGCAGTGAGCGGAGTGAGAGGGTGTAAGTAGGGAGGAGTGTTTGTGGAATGATAATTGATTAATTAGTGCAAGGAGAGAGGCGCTCGTGGGTATGCGGTGACGTCTAAGTGCTCACGTGCGGTTCATGGCAGCTTTCTTCTGGCCAGTTTCCTCCACTTTGAACTTTGAACCCCTGGAGCAGGGGAAATTGTTGCCTTTATTTCATATAGCGCCTTTTGTGACCGTCACAGTTCCTGCACAGGAATGCTTGATGCCCTCTGCCACCCGTTTTGTCCTGCAACACCTGGGGCGCGAACCTGGGTCTCCGGCGTAACGCCACAGGGAACCAGCCGCATGAGCTAAAGGGGACCTCCCTCAGCCCAGGCTGCTGAGGTCCCTGCTACGCCCAGGGAGGGCGATGACGTCACCGTGCCCGAACTAGCTCCGCTACACTTTCATGGTGCATAATCTCAAAGCGCCGGTGTTTTCTCAGCCCTTTGTTTCTCATGGAGTTAACTCTCAAATCGCTGAGGTCCAAGGAGTAAAATGCTCTGAACAATATTGGACTTTAAAGTACTTAAAAAATCAGCATAGATCCGTGACACGATTCCCTTTGATGTTGTATCACTATAATAAGTCAGTCCCTGCAAACTGTTTTTTAGTATCAACCAAGATTTTCCAAATACTATATCCTTTTATTTTTATCCAAATCTACTTGATGAAACAGTGTACCTTTCAATTTTCTGTATATATAATATCTATTACATAAACAAGGATATATGTCCTACAGTTCATTATTTTATATGAATACAGCGCAGTATGAAGTCATCTCTACAAGCATGCGTTCTCAGGGAATTTGTCAGCTGTCTTTGGGTCGTTCCAAGCATATCCTAAGGAAAGACTACAAATCCCAGAAGGCCAAGCAGCCCGTGGCCTCCAGACGAGCTCTGATTGGCCACTTTTCTGTTGTCATGTGACAGGAAGGAATTTGAGCTCTAACCTCGGCGTGGCGCGAAAGCATGTAGCAGCAGGGAGACACTGGGGGAATTGCTGAGAGATCAGGTGCAGTATGTGACGTTGTTTTGTTTGACTGAGCAATATTAGCTCGTCCAAACGTGGTGCATAAAAGCTTCGATACTGCCACATTATGTTATCACTTAATAATTCAGCAAAGCCCTTTGCTATTTAAGAATTTGTTACTATAATTTAAAGAAACACCGTTAGATTCGGTGAGCAGAGACTTCGGCTCTGCAGAATAGCTACAACGGGAAGCGAGACCGTAAAGAGCTCAGCTTGTATGCTGGCGGTACCGCACTCGCTCCTGGGACAGTGGTTCCCTGTGTGAGAGCCGTGACAGCCGAGTCGGCGCAGGAGTTTACTGTCGGGTCCGAGTCAAAAACCGGAGAGGTAGCGACAGAACCTGTGGTGCCACTGAGCTCACCGTTAGTGCTATGATATGGCGGTCTAGCAGACAAACAGGGTTTCTGTGACGGGTGTCTGTGCGCTGGAACCGCAGAGGTCTCCGCTGGTGTGATTTAAATGTTTCGGCTGCACTGTAGCACTCCTGCCTTTCCGATACAGTAAAACGGAGCTGAGTTCATTTCCACCAGTCTGTGCACCTGCGTTTCGGCGTTACTGATCAGAGCTCCATCGACAGCAGTGCGTCAGTACAGTGCGTCTCCCTTTCAGTAAGCAGCCTGATGTAAACTCACTTGCTGAGCGGTCAGTAATGAGTATTAATATACTAGTATATTATCTTAGACGTAATCGTATATAAAGGACGCCTGCTGTTTTCCACATACAGTACGCTGAGACTCTCTGAGTCAACGTGTCTGTGATGCTCACTCAAAAACCTTCAGCTCTCCAGCTGGTCTTTTTTACGCTTGTTCTATACAGCTTCTAAAAGGAGCAGAAATGTATAAAGACAACAGCTACTGTATATCACCCTGTACCTCACACCTGGAAGCCCCTTGAAGCTCCGCAGGTGTGAGCCTGGTCAGTACCTGGATGGGAGACTCCTGGGAAAGCTGAGGTTGATACTGGAAGTGGTGCTAGTGGGCCAGTAGGGGGAGCTCACTCTGCAGTCTGTGTGGGTCCTAATGCCCCAGTATAGTGATGGAAACACTATACTGTAAAAAAAAAAAAAAGGCTTCATCCTTGGGATGAGACATAACACAGGTCGTGACTCTCCATAGGTCGTGAAAAATCTCAGGGCTGTGCTCAAAAAGGGTAGGGGTGTTAATTCTGGAGTCCTGGCCAAATTTCCTCCTGGCCTATACCAGTCGTGGCCTCCTAATAACCCCCATCTGTGAACTGGCTTCACCACTCTGCTCTCCTCCCCACTGAGAGCTGGTGTGTGGGGAGTGTACTGGTGCACTATGGGTGCCGTCACATCTTCCAGGTGGGGCTGTACATGCCTGTATAGCTCTTTCGCCGGAGTGTCTGGAAGAGTGTTTTAGAAGTGTACGGATTATGCTGTGGATGATCAAGGAGTCCAGCTGCTCGCGCCTCTGACCTGGGCTTCACCGTGAGTGGACTGCAGTTCTGGTGGGGTCCAGTAGGGGGCGCAGTCTCCACACTGGAGAGCAGTAAGGGCCGTGGGAATAGGCGGTGGAGGCGGGGGAGCTGGGGTTTGTAGTCTCCCCCCCGTGTGGCCGCCTCCCGTGTCCAGTGTGTCCTCACCGCCGCGGGCCCCTCTGCCCCCTGTCTGTCCCTGCAGGATGCCGGCCCAGCTGCAGCACCCTGGCTACCCGGCGGCGCGCCTGCAGGCGGCGGAGGAGGCCGTGCCCTGCCGAGAGGCGCAGGCGGCCGCGCTGCTGGCGCTGTTCGGGGAGGTGAGAGGATTGGGCGGCGTGCGTGTGCGTGTGCGACTGGCGCGTGGCCTGCGTGCCGGGGTCTGGGCGGGGCAGGGCAGGTGTCGATCGGCGCCGGCCCTCAGCCCCTCTTCCTCCCTGTCCTGTCCCTGCAGCCCGAGCACTACAGCTACCCCTCCCTCTTCCTCTACGGGCACCGGGCGACCGGGAAGAGCCACGTCACGCTCACCCTGCTCCGAGAGCTGCAGGTAGGCCCGGGGCGCCGCTGGGTTTGGGCAGGGAAGGCCTGCACTGGGATGGGGCTGGGGCAGGGGCAGGGGTGGCCAGGGTGGGGTAGGGGCAGCTGGCCTGGGCCTGGGGCAGAGGCAGGGGCTGGGGTGGCCAGGGTGGGGTAGGGGCAGCTGGCCAGGGCCAGGGCCAGGGGCAGAGACAGGGGCTGGGGTGGCCAGGGTGGGGTAGGGGCAGCTGGCCTGAGTCTGGGGCGGGGGCAGGGGTGGGTGGCTGGGGTGGGGTAGGGGCAGCTGGCCTGAGTCTGGGGCAGGGACAGGGTCAGGGGTTGGTGGCTGGGGTGGGGTAGGGGCAGCTGGCCTGAGTCTGGGGCAGGGACAGGGTCAGGGGTGGGTGGCTGGGGTGGGGTAGGGGCAGCTGGCCTGAGTCTGGGGCAGGGACAGGGTCAGGGGTGGGTGGCTGGGGTGGGGTAGGGGCAGCTGGCCTGAGTCTGGGGCAGGGACAGGGTCAGGGGTGGGTGGCTGGGGTGGGGTAGGGGCAGCTAGCCTGTGTCTGGGACAGGGGCAGGGTCAGGGGTGGGTGGCCTGGGTCTGGGGCAGAGACAAGGGCAGGGCCAGTCTGTGCCCAGCTCACTGTCTCTCTCCTACAAATCAACGTTTAAAGTCCAGGAAAGGTCATCGGCAGGACTGGCCAGGCACAGTGTCATCACAGGACAGCATATGCAATTAAACTGGAGTTTGCATGAACAATACAATGAATATACTTCCGATCTTCTCATTTGTACTGAAACAAGTGCACGTCCACATATCTGCTGTGTGCACCAAATTGTGGGTCGCCATACGTGTGAACATGTGCAGTGCCCTCCAGAAGTACTGGGACAGCAAGGTGTCTGGTATTGTTGCTTACGGTCGGGCCATTTCTATTTGTGATCTCAAGATGGAAATGAATAAGTGCAATCTGAATTTACACTTCAGTTTAAAAACGCATACGTGTTGGGGGCACACTTTGCTCTACGTACGTTCCACAGTGGAAAGTCAGGGTGTGACCGTGGCGGTTCCGCGTGGGCTCGTGCCCTCTTCCACCCGTTCCGTCCCGCAGCACCTGGGGCGCGAACCCGGGTCACCAGCGTAACGCAACAGAGAACCAGCAGCCATATCACCCTGCAACTCACAGCTGGCAGCCCACTGAAGCTCAGCAGGTGTGAGCCTGGTCAGTACCTGGATGGGAGACCTCCTGGGAAAGACTAAGGTTGCTGCTGGAAGAGGTGTTAGTGGGGCCAGCAGGGGGCGCTCACCCTGCAGTCTGTGTGGGTCCTGATGCCCCAGTGACAGGGACACTGTACTGTAAACAGGCGCTGTCCTTCGGATGAGACGTAAAACTGAGGTTCTGACTCTCTGTGGTCATTAAAAATCCCAGGGCGTTTCTTGAAAAGAGCAGGGGTGTAACCCCGGCTTCCTGGCCAAATTTCCCATTGGCCCTTATCAATCATGGGCTCCTAATAATCCCCCTCTATGAATTGGCTTCATTACTCTCTGCTCTCCTCCCCACTGATAGCTGTGTGGTGTGTGGTGAGCGTTCTGGCGCACTATGGCTGCCGTCGCATCATCCAGGTGGGGCTGCACACTGGTGGTGGTGGAGGGAGTCCCCATTACCTGTACAGCGCTTTGAGTGGAGTGTCCAGAAAAGCGCTATATAAGTGTAAGCAATTATTATTATTATTATTATTATTATTATTATTATGAGCTAAAGGAGACCTCCTTCAGCCCAGGCGGCTGAGGTCCCTGCTACGCGCAGTGAGGGCGCTGACGTCACCGTATCTGAACCAGCTCTGCTACAAGGGCTAGTTTGCACATCCCTCTGATGCAATAACTGCACAATGCCTGTTACCCCCCGAGCTCACCAGTGGGTGTGAAATCATTCGAGGTCCCTTGTGGCCGTCACTTTGACTTCTTGCCTTGTCCTCGGGGTGATCTTGAGCCTCAGTGTTGTCCTCAGCATGTTCCATGCTGCTCAGACAGTTTTGAATCCAGAATCCAGAGTTCAGCGACGTGGCCAGTCCGGGATTTTCCGCTGTCTCTCTTGGTGTGAACGCCTGGACTGTACTGGTTTGTATTACAGCATTGTCATGCTGTATGGATGAAGCGTTTTCGAATACGCTTCGGCGCTACTTCAGAGTCCGTCCTGTGGGTGCCGTCGTTAATTACCCCCTCGTTACGGGCGAGCGAGCCAGTCTGAGAGCTCTCCAGGCTCGGACTTCACCTCCGGCACGCCTCGCCTCTCGGATGAGGCGGTGATCTTCGGATTGTCTGCAGTTCCTTTCTTTCTCCGCCCTCTAACCCTTCCGTCTCTGCGGTTAAGGTCTAGTCTGGTTGCACCCGCCTGTTTTCAAACGTTCCCGGCTCCTCTTTGCCGTTTTGAGCAGCTTCGGCTCTGGGTTTCCTGCTCCTGCTACTGAAGGGGGGCGTGCCTGGCGCAGAGCTGGTGTGTCGGTCTTCCGCGGGCTGTGCATCTCGAGGGCCTTCAGCCCTGCGCCCCGAGGGTGCTGGCAGCTGCGCTGACAGTCGCTTCAGGGCTTTCCTTGACAGCTCCGGTCATTTGGCTGTCCTCGACTGCGGGTGTCGTTTTTGGCTGATGAGCAGTTACGCCTGTGCAATCCTTCGTCTTCAGTGTGACCCTCATCGCCGGCTCTGGTCCGCCCTGTCTCCGTGCTGTGATCGAGTTGCTTTAAAACGCCCCGAGGTGGAGTGAGACGTGTTGCACATTGGCTCCTAATTACCCAATAACAAACACCTGTCAGCCTAGGGTCCCACAATCTCTGCCACTTCAGAATACAGGTCAAGCAGGATTGAGTGTTATTTCTTTAATTGACCCAAGAGGGTGGTAGTGAATTGACTAATGATGATGAAATAGGTCGGACTTGTACTTCATGGTCGCGTTTCTTTTCCACGGTGGTGAAAATCTGAGTTGGTCTTTCTTGTCCCAGTACTTTTGAGTGCACTGTGTACAAACATGCTAGCTACATGCTGTATTACATTAGTCCTGAATTTCTACCAGCAATATAAACTCATTACCAACAATTGGAAACATTAAATTATTTTCTTAAATATCTCCCTCAATTGCTTTGTCTGTTTTTTTGCTATTATTGTAACCTGTGACCCCCCTCTTCCTCACTCTCTGTGACCTCCTTCCTCACTTTAGTCTTCCTCTTCCCCCCAACTGTCTCTATAATCCCCTCTTCCTCACTGTTTCTATAACCTTCCTCTTCCTCCCTGCCCGTTTCTGTGAAAACCCCCTCTTCCTCACTGTTTCTATAACCTTCCTCTTCCTCCCTGCCCGTTTCTGTGAAAGCCCCCTCTTCCTCACTGTTTCTATAACTTTCCTCTTCCTCCCTGCCCGTCTCTGTGAAAACCCCCTCTTCTTCACTTTCTATAACCTTCCTCTTCCTCCCTGCCTGTTTCTGTGAAAACCCCCTCTTCCTCACTGTTTCTATAACCTTCCTCCCTGCCTGTTTCTGTGAAAACCCCCACCCCTCTCTTCCCGTTGCTGTTTCTCACGGTTCTAATAAACTTTATATATGTAAATATATATGTATATATTTGTATAGCGCCTTGAAAAGTGTGTTGACCTCCCTGGCTCTCCGCAGCTCCCTCATGCAGCGGTGAGCTGTGTGGAGTGTTTCTCGGCAGGGCTGCTGTTCGAGCAGGTGCTGGGGTCTCTCTTTGGCCACGAAGCCGTCTCCCAGTCCCTCGCCCGCTACTCCTCCTTCTCCGACTTTGTCCGCGTCTTCCAGCAGCTGTCCGCTCGGAGCTCCCTGCCTCGGCACACCCGCTACATTGTGAGTATGCGTCCCTGTGTAGCCGATGGCGGTGAAAACACCTGCCGTTTGACCCATCCAGAGTAGCTCATTGATCCCAGGGTCTCGTCCAGTTGTTTCTCGAAAGCAACCAGGATAGCTTGTTCCACTCTCCCACCACTCTTTGCGTAAAGAGCCTCTTGTTCTCAGTTTTAAATGCCAATTTTAGATTGTGGTTTCCACCTGTGTCCTTCAACTTGTGTTTTGACAACAGGCCACAATTATGAGCAGTTTGGAGGCCTTAGCCAGGAAACGTGCGTGCGTGCGTGCGTGTGTGTGTGCCCGTCCTAGATTGGGCTCTTATTCTGCGATTCTGTGCCTCCAGGTTCTGGACCGGGCCGAGCTGCTCAGGGACATGGATGCCAATCTGTTGCCAGGATTCCTGCGTCTGCAGGAGCTGGTGAGAGCGTGGGCAGGGGCGCAGGGGGTTGTGGGAGGGTGTAGTGTGTGTGTGTGTGTGTGTGTGTGTGTGTGGCGGGACAGGAGGAGAAGCAGTCTGGAAGTTTTTGCTTTCGAGTTTTCTAGTTTCGGGGACCCACTGGCAGCCTTGTTTTTTAATCCCCCCTCCCCCCCAGCACATTCACTGTAAATGACTGGCAGTCTGTCATCTCCAGCAGATGTTGGCGCGGTCTGCTCGCGGTGACGTCATCCCCTCTGGACTGCAGCCCGTGTGGGATTCGGCTGCAGGACGGGACCCGGTCTTTTCCCCTGGCGGAGCCGTGTTGTCTGGGGAGCGGCGCAGTGCGTGCTCGGATCCCAGCAGGGGCTCATCACACGGCCAGTTAACGAGTGGGGCGCTGTTACCCTGTTCGAGCCAGTCCCTAATGACTCCTGGGCCCACGTCTGTACTGCGGGCGTAGGTGGCTCTGTCGGCCTCTCCTCTTTCCCAGTGGGAAGCGGGGTGGGCGCTACATTTCTACCCCTTAACCCCCCTTCATCGTATCCCACAGCAGCATGAGAATTTAGCCCTGTGATGTATATTTAATGCCCGTTGCCCATTGAAATTCTGCCGGTGTTCTGTGTTACAGCACTGATGCGAGGCGCTAATCCTTGGGCCCAGATATAATCTGGCCCGGGGCTGCGGAGCAGGGCTCTGCCTGCTGCAGGTTTACAGTGCGAGGTGGGGGTACGGGCCAGGCTGCCATCCGGTTCGTGTTTTGCAGGCTGCCAGCTCTTCTGTATTCTGCGAGCTGGGAGAAGGTGCTGGGGTATTGTCTGAGGATGGGTTCTCGACTCAGCTTTGTTTTTTTCCTCTCAGAACCAGCAGATGCGTGCAGCCCGAGCAGTCAGGAGAGCGTTTGCTTTTCCGCTGTGTCGAATCCGACACGCGTCAAAGTCTGCCGTGGCGAGAGTTGAACAGGAAGTGGCGTGTGTGTGTGTGTGTGTGTGTGTGGTGTGTGTGTGTGTGGGTTGTGTGTGTGTGTGGGTGTGTGTGTGGGTGTGTGTGTGTGTGGGTGTGTGTGTGGGTGTGTGTGTGTGTGGGTGTGTGTGTGGGTGTGTGTGTGGGTGTGTGTGTGTGTGGGTGTGTGTGTGGGTGTGTGTGTGTGCGCGCGCCCAAAGCTTGCTCAGAACCTGCCGTGATTGAATAATTGCTGGAGCTTAGACGCAACCGCTCTGGAACGCTGGTGAAGTCCGAGCCAGGTTAACACCCTCTGGCCCCGTCGCCTCAGTTAGTGCCGAGCGGCTGTGTGTGTGCCCACTGGCGGGACAAGGTCAGTGCTCCTGGCACAGAGAGGTCGGCGGAGGAGGGGGATCTTGCCTGGTGATCAGAGAGCGATGAGCCCTGGTAATGACAAACGTTGATCGCCGTAATGTAACTATACAAGAGGGCGCAGTGCCTTGCTGTGCCTTGCGGGGTCCCGGGTTCAATTCCAGGTCTGGGGTGCTGTCTGCGTGGAGTTCGTATGTTCTCTGCGTTCGTTTCCTCCCACAGTGCAAAGACATGCTGGAGGGTGAATTGGCTTCTGGGAACACTGGCCCTGGAGTGAGTGTGTGTGTCTGAGTCTGTGTGTCCTGTGAGGGACTGGCGTCCTGTCCGGGGTGTACCCTGCCTTGCGCCCGTGGTTTGCCAGGGCAGGCTCCCCTGTGACTCCGCATTGGAGATGGAGGGGCGGACGTGTGTCTCCTAAATAAACTTCCAGCACTCCTGCTCCTAGAAAGGTGTGTGTGTGTGTGTGTGTGGCCTGTCCGCCAGGGCTCCTCAGCGGGGGTGGGGTTGAAACGGGGGTTCCCTGCTGCCTGGTTTCGTGTTCGGGGGGGTGGGGCCCGCGGTTGACCCCCTGTGTGTGTGTGCGTGTGCGCCCCCGCCAGGTCGAGGACAACGTGACGGTGATCCTGCTGAGCGAGATCGTCTGGGAGAAGTTCAGGCCCGGCACCGGCTGCTTCGAGCCTCTCGTGCTGCACTTCCCGGACTACAGCAAAGGTAGGGACTCGCGCCCTGAGCCGCCGCCGCCTGGCCCCCCCGTGGAGGAGAGCGAAGGGTCCCGATCCGTCGTCTGGAGAGAGAGACAGAGAGGGGCTTTATTATCCCCGAGGGGCAATGTGTCTTACAGCAGCGGTGTCGGTGTACAGACAGACAGAAAAATACCCACAGCAACAGCAGCAGTGTACTGTACGTGCATATTTGCACAGAAAATCAAGTGATAAGGAAGGATATGGCTGCAGATATGAATGAGAACTTGGATCTGTTGGGAAGTTGGCAGCTGTGTTCTGATGGGAGTCACTGGAATTCATTAGACAGGGGTGTGAGGGATCGGCACAGGTGGATTCTGCTTTATGCAGAACACGTGAATGATAGAAGGTTGAGAGGGCAGGAAGATCGGCGCCAGTGACCTTCTGGCATGTTTTCCCAAGGCTGCCCAGTTTGTTCTGTATTGCTCCTACCTTCCCTTGTGGCTGCTCGGCAGTGCCCTGGCATTGCTGGGTGCCTGCTGTGCTGTCCCGCGCTCTGCTGGCGTGACTGTAAGGAAGGGGGACCCTGTGCTCTGATTCCCTCAGCGGAGCTCCAGCTGATCCTGTCCCAGGACCCTTCCCCGGCCTACTCCCCAGAGCTGTACGGCACCTACATCAACATCCTGCTGGGCGTCTTCTTCACCGTGTGCAGGGACCTGCGCGAGCTCCGGCACCTGGTGAGGCACCGCCGCGCGCGCGCTGGGGGGGGGGGGGTTTCGGGCACGCGGAGCCGTAGGCCTGGTAATCGGCGCTCGGCAGAGAGACTCGTGGAGCGGTTGTTTCTGGCACACCCAGCCATGCTGTTGAAGCTGATACCCTGACGTGTTTCAGGAAACAGTCCAATGAGATCCCTCAGCCAGGACAGGAGGCACATCTTTACACAGAGTTGTGGGAGTGTGGAACGAGCTGCCCAGCCAGGCTGTTGAAGCTGATACCCTGGCTTCTTTCAAGAAAAGGCTGGATGAGATCCTTGGATCAATTAGCTGCTAACTAGCATTCGGGCTAGAAGTGTCACCTGGACCCCCTCTAGTAACTTTTCTCATGTAATATACTTGATCCACACAAGCTATTACTTGCAGCTCCCTGTAAAGACTGTGTCACGAGAACATTGTGGGATCTGGCCCAGATTTGAACCAGTGAAACCTGGACTGTACCTCCCAACACACTCTAGGGACACTCGAGTAATTGAACAGCTGGGGACGTCCCCCAGTGTTTGCGATCTTCAAGAACCGGGGGACCCCACAGACACTGCGCAACATCACCACCGACATGTCTTCTGTAAAAGGGGTCTTGTACTTGGTTCCTGGAGGGCCTCATGCCTTCTGGTGTTTGTTCACTGTGCTCAAGTAAACAACCTAATTCTTTCCTAATTTAGGAGACTCAAAAAGCCAGTGTAAGGTCTTTTACACTGGGGGTTCACTTCATTAATGCTACTACAAGTCCTGTCTCCGATCCTGATTATAATTATCAGGGTTCCGCAGCTCAGCAAATGAATGACTGATGTGGTTTGGAGCACAGACCGGAAGATACAGGGCTCTCCAGGGTGTGAGCTGGACCCCGCTGGGCACCTGTAGCTGTGTCTGAGACCGGGGCGCTCGACGCTGTAGTAAGGAATGGGGACTGTCCGACAGAGCCTCGAATCACGGGATTTGACGGCTTCAACGGGAAATGCAATCGGGCGATGCGTTGGTGAGGGAGAGAGAGGGAGAGATCCCACAGGATTTTTTTTTCCCTGCTCTTTACGGTCATTGTAAGTGAACCCTTCAATCTGGAGAAAATCCCATCAGGAAAAATGAGCTTAAAACTGATGATCAGAGACGATTAGTGCTGAACCAACGTAGCATCCAATTTGCCAAAACAGAAAAGGGAACTAAAGTGTGCATTTGCCCTCCTCAGGTCCGTAATCCCCACGTTTTCTGTTTTTTAAGAGGAGGCCTGCTATAGGTTACGTTCTCACTTCTGTGAGAAAACGCCAAGTGAGCTTTGTCCCAATGCACTGAACGAGTGCTTTCCACGTCCAGCCATCCCGCCTTTCCAGCTCTGCCCAGAACGTTGCGCGCAAGTCCCGTCCCCATCCTGGTGCGCGCGCCGAGCCTTCCTGGTCATGGGAACGAACCGGATTGGGACCATGGGTTCGGGGGAGAAGAGCCTCCCACGGGGGCCGGCCCAGTCGGGGGGGGGATCGGTCTTTGTTCTTTTACACGCTGCGGAAGGGCCCGCGTCACCTTGACAGCTCTGTGTTGGGACTGTCCAGTCCCGGTCCTAACGAGCCCCGCCGGCCCACGATGAGCTTCATGAGCCCGGTTTCACAGGTCCAGACCTGGACGCCGCCGGTGTGCGCGAAGTGACCGCCACAATCGTGGCAAGTGACTACCGTTTCAGATGTCGGGAGGTCTGCGCATCTCGCTCCTCTGTCGTTGTCACCTCCGAGATTTCGCAGAAAGCCAAGGGAGATCAGATAATTCCCGGGATTCTCAGGATTTCCAAACGCCGCGCAGTAGTGGAGGGACTAGAGCACCCAGAAGCGGACCGCCTCTCTCCTGGTTCTGTCGGTTTCTCCGTTTTAAGCCGTTGGATATTGATTTTGTTTGTGTTTTTTTTTAACAGGCTGCCCTTAATTTTCCGAAGTTCTGTGAGCCTCTGGAGAAGGGGGAAGGTAATGGCTCTGTTTCTCTCAGCCTGTCTAAAGGGAAGTGAGTCTTTCAGTCCCCCCCATCTCGTTCACAGCCTGTCTTTCTCAGTGACACTTAGGGTTTCTTCAGCATCTCTTTCTCTCGGCCCGTCTGTCATGTCAGCGACAGGAAGTGATACTGACACAGGTCCTCTCCTTCTCTCACTGTCTCTCAGCGACAGGAAGTGATACTGAAAGAGGTCCTCTCCTCTCCTCTCACTGTCCCTCAGCGACAGGAAGTGATACTGACACAGGTCCTCTCCTCTCCTCTCACTGTCCCTCAGCGAGAGGAAGTGATACTGACACAGGTCCTCTCCTCTCCTCTCACTGTCCCTCAGCGACAGGAAGTGATACTGACACAGGTCCTCTCCTCTCCTCTTCTCTCTCTGTCTCTCAGCGACAGGAAGTGATACTGACACAGGTCCTCTCCTCTCTGTCTCTCAGCGACAGGAAGTGAAACTGACTGTCTCCTCGCTGTCTCACATCGACAGGAAGTGATACTGACAGTCTCTCCTCACTGACTCATGGCGACAGGAAGTGATACTGACAGTCTCTCCTCACTGTCTCACGGCGACAGGAAGTGATACTGACAGTCTCTCCTCATGGTCTCTCGGCGACAGGAAGTGATACTGACAGTCTCTCCTCATGGTCTCTCGGCGACAGGAAGTGATACTGACAGTCTCTCCTCACTGTCTCAGCGACAGGAAGTGATACTGACAGTCTCTTCTCTCTGCTACAGCGAAGGAGGGCGACACTCACAAGCTGTGGAGGAACATCGAGCCGCACCTGAAGAGAGCCATGCAGACGGTATACCTGAGAGAGGTGTCCAGGTCAGTTGCCTTTCTGCGTGGCCTGGAGTCGATACCCTACATCCCGCCCCAACCACTGTCTTTCCACTCGCTCTCTCTTTTAAACTTTCTATACAAACTCCCTGTGCCCCGAAACCCGGGAGAAGAAGACCCAGACGGGTCGAAAACGTCGCGCCTCGCGCAGGAGAGAAAGAGAGCCTTCTCTGCTGACGGCATCAGGAGCCTGCTGCCACACGTCCTGCTCCACGCTCAGAAAGAGATGAAGGCACGGAGGTGGATCAGAAGCCCGGACACTCCCTTTCTGCTGGGACTGGACAAAGGAACAGCAATCCTCCCTTTTCCAAGTGATCCCCCCTTGAGGAAGATTTGGAAGGAGAAGAAGCTCTGCTCCCCTAGCCTAACTCCAGCCCTTGCACCCCGCCGCTGTCGTCTCATCTCAAACCATCTCGCCTTCCCCTGTGCTCAGACCCTCAGCCGGCAGCTGCTGCATGTCGATCTTTGCCGCTGGTGTGAGAGATCGCCTCTCCCTGTCCTTATTCATTTGTACAGATCCCGCGTCCTTTTTTAATTAGGGTTTTTAATTGGGAGTTCAGCCTTTTTGTCTGCTGTATACATTCTTTCAGTTCCATTCATGTGAATTATCTCAGGTCTCGTATCTCTAATTAGCGACTTTAATGTGAAATTGTTTCATTGTCGCTTAACTAATGGAGCTCAGAGATTCTCTTCTGCTCTTCCGCTTTCAGCTGTCGCCACTGGGGAATTGGCACTGTTAGACCCTCCCGTTAGGTTCTTCTTTTTTAATTGAACAGGAATTATTTTCCAAGTGGATCATCTGGTAAGGACGCTGCCCCGGGTGCAGATTGAACTCCGTGAGCGTGGGTTCGAGTCCTGACCCATTCCCTGGGTCCTGTCAGTAGCGGATGCTGAGGGGGGGGTGGGAGGAGTTGGACAGGGATCACGCGGCACTCAGTGACGCATCACTGTGAGTGACACCCCTCTCCTCTAATTAGGATCTCTGGTTGTCCAGAATGGGTTGGTGTTGACTGTGAGTGACACCCCTCTCCTCCAATTAGGATCTCTGGTTGTCCAGAATGGGTTGGTGTTGACTGTGAGTGACGCCCCTCTCCTCCAATTAGGATCTCTGGTTGTCCAGAATGGGTTGGTGTTGACTGTGAGTGACGCCCCTCTCCTCCAATTAGGATCTCTGGTTGTCCAGAATGGGTTGGTGTTGACTGTGAGTGACGCCCCTCTCCTCTAATTAGGATCTCTGGTCGTCCAGAATGGGGTGGTGTTGACTGTGAGTGACGTCCCTCTCCTCTAATTAGGATCTCTGGTCGTCCAGAATGGGGTGGTGTTGACTGTGAGTGACGCCCCTCTCCTCCAATTAGGCTCTCTGGTTGTCCAGAATGGGGTGGTGCTGACTGTGAGTGACGCCCCTCTCCTCCAATTAGGATCTCTGGTTGTCCAGAATGGGTTGGTGCTGACTGTGAGTGACACCCCTCTCCTCCAATCAGCACTGATCCTATATGTGTTGTGCGTCTGTGTCTCCGCAGTGTGCAGTGGGAGCGCCTGCAGCAGCAGACGGAGGACAGTGTCACCGGAGGCCTGCGAGGTAGAGTGTCTGGAATGGGCGCCCTGTACCCACCGACAGCCTGAGGCAGTCTTCCCTCTGTCTGTCTCTCTCGGGTCACCTCCCTGTGTGTCGTCCCCAGGCCTCTCTGTCCATGTCTGCTGTCTGTCTCTCTCTGGTCACCTCCCTGTGTGTCATCCCCAGGCCTCTCTGTCCATGTCTGCTGTCTGTCTCTCTCTGGTCACCTCCCTGTGTGTCGTCCCCAGACCTCTCTGTCCATGCCTGCTGTCTGTCTCTCTCTGGTCACCTCCCTGTGTGTCGTCCCCAGACCTCTCTGTCCATGCCTGCTGTCTGTCTCTCTCTGGTCACCTCCCTGTGTGTCGTCCCCAGACCTCTCTGTCCATGTCTGCTGTCTGTCTCTCTCTGGTCACCTCCCTGTGTGTCGTCCCCAGACCTCTCTGTCCATGTCTGCTGTCTGTCTCTCTCTGGTCACCTCCCTGTGTGTCGTCCCCAGACCTCTCTGTCCATGTCTGCTGTCTGTCTCTCTCTGGTCACCTCCCTGTGTGTCGTCCCCAGACCTCTCTGTCCATGTCTGCTGTCTGTCTCTCTCTGGTCACCTCCCTGTGTGTCATCCCCAGGCCTCTCTGTCCATGTCTGCTGTCTGTCTCTCTCTCTCTCTCTGGTCACCTCCCTGTGTGTCGTCCCCAGACCTCTCTGTCCATGTCTGCTGTCTGTCTCTCTCTGGTCACCTCCCTGTGTGTCGTCCCCAGGCCTCTCTGTCCATGTCTGCTGTCTGTCTCTCTCTGGTCACCTCCCTGTGCGTCGTCCCCAGACCTCTCTGTCCATGTCTGCTGTCTGTCTCTCTCTGGTCACCTCCCTGTGTGTCGTCCCCAGACCTCTCTGTCCATGTCTGCTGTCTGTCTCTCTCTGGTCACCTCCCTGTGCGTCGTCCCCAGACCTCTCTGTCCATGTCTGCTGTCTGTCTCTCTCTGGTCACCTCCCTGTGTGTCGTCCCCAGACCTCTCTGTCCATGCCTGCTGTCTGTCTCTCTCTGGTCACCTCCCTGTGTGTCGTCCCCAGACCTCTCTGTCCATGTCTGCTGTCTGTCTCTCTCTGGTCACCTCCCTGTGTGTCGTCCCCAGGCCTCTCTGTCCATGTCTGCTGTCTGTCTCTCTGGTCACCTCCCTGTGCGTCGTCCCCAGACCTCTCTGTCCATGTCTGCTGTCTGTCTCTCTCTGGTCACCTCCCTGTGTGTCGTCCCCAGACCTCTCTGTCCATGTCTGCTGTCTGTCTCTCTCTGGTCACCTCCCTGTGTGTCATCCCCAGGCCTCTCTGTCCATGTCTGCTGTCTGTCTCTCTCTCTCTCTCTGGTCACCTCCCTGTGTGTCGTCCCCAGACCTCTCTGTCCATGTCTGCTGTCTGTCTCTCTCTGGTCACCTCCCTGTGTGTCGTCCCCAGGCCTCTCTGTCCATGTCTGCTGTCTGTCTCTCTCTGGTCACCTCCCTGTGCGTCGTCCCCAGACCTCTCTGTCCATGTCTGCTGTCTGTCTCTCTCTGGTCACCTCCCTGTGTGTCGTCCCCAGACCTCTCTGTCCATGTCTGCTGTCTGTCTCTCTCTGGTCACCTCCCTGTGCGTCGTCCCCAGACCTCTCTGTCCATGTCTGCTGTCTGTCTCTCTCTGGTCACCTCCCTGTGTGTCGTCCCCAGACCTCTCTGTCCATGCCTGCTGTCTGTCTCTCTCTGGTCACCTCCCTGTGTGTCGTCCCCAGACCTCTCTGTCCATGTCTGCTGTCTGTCTCTCTCTGGTCACCTCCCTGTGTGTCGTCCCCAGGCCTCTCTGTCCATGTCTGCTGTCTGTCTCTCTGGTCACCTCCCTGTGCGTCGTCCCCAGACCTCTCTGTCCATGTCTGCTGTCTGTCTCTCTCTGGTCACCTCCCTGTGTGTCGTCCCCAGACCTCTCTGTCCACATCTGCTGTCTGTCTCTCTCTCTCTGGTCACCTCCCTGTGTGTCGTCCCCAGACCTCTCTGTCCATGCCTGCTGTCTGTCTCTCTCTGGTCACCTCCCTGTGTGTCGTCCCCAGACCTCTCTGTCCACATCTGCTGTCTGTCTCTCTCTCTCTGGTCACCTCCCTGTGTGTCGTCCCCAGACCTCTCTGTCCATGCCTGCTGTCTGTCTCTCTCTGGTCACCTCCCTGTGTGTCGTCCCCAGACCTCTCTGTCCATGTCTGCTGTCTGTCTCTCTCTGGTCACCTCCCTGTGTGTCGTCCCCAGACCTCTCTGTCCATGTCTGCTGTCTCTCTCTCTCTAGTCACCTCCCTGTGTGTCGTCCCCAGACCTCTCTGTCCATGCCTGCTGTCTGTCTCTCTCTGGTCACCTCCCTGTGTGTCGTCCCCAGACCTCTCTGTCCACATCTGCTGTCTGTCTCTCTCTCTCTGGTCACCTCCCTGTGTGTCGTCCCCAGACCTCTCTGTCCATGCCTGCTGTCTGTCTCTCTCTGGTCACCTCCCTGTGTGTCGTCCCCAGACCTCTCTGCCCATGTCTGCTGTCTCTCTCTCTCTGGTCACCTCCCTGTGTGTCGTCCCCAGGCCTCTCTGCCCATGTCTGCTGTCTGTCTCTCTCTGGTCACCTCCCTGTGTGTCGTCCCCAGGCCTCTCTGCCCATGTCTGCTGTCTGTCTCTCTCTAGTCACCTCCCTGTGTGTCGTCCCCAGACCTCTCTGTCCATGTCTGCTGTCTGTCTCTCTCTGGTCACCTCCCTGTGTGTCGTCCCCAGACCTCTCTGTCCATGTCTGCTGTCTTTCTCTCTCTGGTCACATCCCTGTGTGTCGTCCCCAGACCTCTCTGTCCATGTCTGCTGTCTGTCTCTCTGGTCACCTCCCTGTGTGTCGTCCCCAGACCTCTCTGTCCATGTCTGCTGTCTGTCTCTCTCTGGTCACCTCCCTGTGTGTCGTCCCCAGACCTCTCTGTCCATGTCTGCTGTCTGTCTCTCTCTGGTCACCTCCCTGTGTGTCGTCCCCAGACCTCTCTGTCCATGTCTGCTGTCTCTCTCTCTGGTCACCTCCCTGTGTGTCGTCCCCAGACCTCTCTGTCCATGTCTGCTGTCTGTCTCTCTCTGGTCACCTCCCTGTGTGTCGTCCCCAGACCTCTCTGCCCATGTCTGCTGTCTCTCTCTCTGGTCACCTCCCTGTGTGTCGTCCCCAGACCTCTCTGCCCATGTCTGCTGTCTCTCTCTCTGGTCACCTCCCTGTGTGTCGTCCCCAGACCTCTCTGTCCATGTCTGCTGTCTGTCTCTCTCTGGTCACCTCCCTGTGTGTCGTCCCCAGGCCTCTCTGCCCATGTCTGCTGTCTCTCTCTCTGGTCACCTCCCTGTGTGTCGTCCCCAGGCCTCTCTGTCCATGTCTGCTGTCTCTCTCGGGTCACCTCCCTGTGTGTCGTCCCCAGACCTCTCTGCCCATGTCTGCTGTCTCTCTCTCTGGTCACCTCCCTGTGTGTCGTCCCCAGACCTCTCTGCCCATGTCTGCTGTCTCTCTCTCTGGTCACCTCCCTGTGTGTCGTCCCCAGACCTCTCTGCCCATGTCTGCTGTCTGTCTCTCTCTGGTCACCTCCCTGTGTGTCGTCCCCAGGCCTCTCTGCCCATGTCTGCTGTCTCTCTCTCTCTAGTCACCTCCCTGTGTGTCGTCCCCAGACCTCTCTGTCCATGCCTGCTGTCTGTCTCTCTCTGGTCACCTCCCTGTGTGTCGTCCCCAGACCTCTCTGTCCATGTCTGCTGTCTGTCTCTCTCTGGTCACCTCCCTGTGTGTCGTCCCCAGACCTCTCTGTCCATGTCTGCTGTCTCTCTCTCTCTAGTCACCTCCCTGTGTGTCGTCCCCAGACCTCTCTGTCCATGCCTGCTGTCTGTCTCTCTCTGGTCACCTCCCTGTGTGTCGTCCCCAGACCTCTCTGTCCACATCTGCTGTCTGTCTCTCTCTCTCTGGTCACCTCCCTGTGTGTCGTCCCCAGACCTCTCTGTCCATGCCTGCTGTCTGTCTCTCTCTGGTCACCTCCCTGTGTGTCGTCCCCAGACCTCTCTGCCCATGTCTGCTGTCTCTCTCTCTCTGGTCACCTCCCTGTGTGTCGTCCCCAGGCCTCTCTGCCCATGTCTGCTGTCTGTCTCTCTCTGGTCACCTCCCTGTGTGTCGTCCCCAGGCCTCTCTGCCCATGTCTGCTGTCTGTCTCTCTCTAGTCACCTCCCTGTGTGTCGTCCCCAGACCTCTCTGTCCATGTCTGCTGTCTGTCTCTCTCTGGTCACCTCCCTGTGTGTCGTCCCCAGACCTCTCTGTCCATGTCTGCTGTCTTTCTCTCTCTGGTCACATCCCTGTGTGTCGTCCCCAGACCTCTCTGTCCATGTCTGCTGTCTGTCTCTCTGGTCACCTCCCTGTGTGTCGTCCCCAGACCTCTCTGTCCATGTCTGCTGTCTGTCTCTCTCTGGTCACCTCCCTGTGTGTCGTCCCCAGACCTCTCTGTCCATGTCTGCTGTCTGTCTCTCTCTGGTCACCTCCCTGTGTGTCGTCCCCAGACCTCTCTGTCCATGTCTGCTGTCTCTCTCTCTGGTCACCTCCCTGTGTGTCGTCCCCAGACCTCTCTGTCCATGTCTGCTGTCTGTCTCTCTCTGGTCACCTCCCTGTGTGTCGTCCCCAGACCTCTCTGCCCATGTCTGCTGTCTCTCTCTCTGGTCACCTCCCTGTGTGTCGTCCCCAGACCTCTCTGCCCATGTCTGCTGTCTCTCTCTCTGGTCACCTCCCTGTGTGTCGTCCCCAGACCTCTCTGTCCATGTCTGCTGTCTGTCTCTCTCTGGTCACCTCCCTGTGTGTCGTCCCCAGGCCTCTCTGCCCATGTCTGCTGTCTCTCTCTCTGGTCACCTCCCTGTGTGTCGTCCCCAGGCCTCTCTGTCCATGTCTGCTGTCTCTCTCGGGTCACCTCCCTGTGTGTCGTCCCCAGACCTCTCTGCCCATGTCTGCTGTCTCTCTCTCTGGTCACCTCCCTGTGTGTCGTCCCCAGACCTCTCTGCCCATGTCTGCTGTCTCTCTCTCTGGTCACCTCCCTGTGTGTCGTCCCCAGACCTCTCTGCCCATGTCTGCTGTCTCTCTCTCTCTAGTCACCTCCCTGTGTGTCGTCCCCAGACCTCTCTGTCCATGCCTGCTGTCTGTCTCTCTCTGGTCACCTCCCTGTGTGTCGTCCCCAGACCTCTCTGTCCATGTCTGCTGTCTGTCTCTCTCTGGTCACCTCCCTGTGTGTCGTCCCCAGACCTCTCTGTCCATGTCTGCTGTCTCTCTCTCTCTAGTCACCTCCCTGTGTGTCGTCCCCAGACCTCTCTGTCCATGCCTGCTGTCTGTCTCTCTCTGGTCACCTCCCTGTGTGTCGTCCCCAGACCTCTCTGTCCACATCTGCTGTCTGTCTCTCTCTCTCTGGTCACCTCCCTGTGTGTCGTCCCCAGACCTCTCTGTCCATGCCTGCTGTCTGTCTCTCTCTGGTCACCTCCCTGTGTGTCGTCCCCAGACCTCTCTGCCCATGTCTGCTGTCTCTCTCTCTCTGGTCACCTCCCTGTGTGTCGTCCCCAGGCCTCTCTGCCCATGTCTGCTGTCTGTCTCTCTCTGGTCACCTCCCTGTGTGTCGTCCCCAGGCCTCTCTGCCCATGTCTGCTGTCTGTCTCTCTCTAGTCACCTCCCTGTGTGTCGTCCCCAGACCTCTCTGTCCATGTCTGCTGTCTGTCTCTCTCTGGTCACCTCCCTGTGTGTCGTCCCCAGACCTCTCTGTCCATGTCTGCTGTCTTTCTCTCTCTGGTCACATCCCTGTGTGTCGTCCCCAGACCTCTCTGTCCATGTCTGCTGTCTGTCTCTCTGGTCACCTCCCTGTGTGTCGTCCCCAGACCTCTCTGTCCATGTCTGCTGTCTGTCTCTCTCTGGTCACCTCCCTGTGTGTCGTCCCCAGACCTCTCTGTCCATGTCTGCTGTCTGTCTCTCTCTGGTCACCTCCCTGTGTGTCGTCCCCAGACCTCTCTGTCCATGTCTGCTGTCTCTCTCTCTGGTCACCTCCCTGTGTGTCGTCCCCAGACCTCTCTGTCCATGTCTGCTGTCTGTCTCTCTCTGGTCACCTCCCTGTGTGTCGTCCCCAGACCTCTCTGCCCATGTCTGCTGTCTCTCTCTCTGGTCACCTCCCTGTGTGTCGTCCCCAGACCTCTCTGCCCATGTCTGCTGTCTCTCTCTCTGGTCACCTCCCTGTGTGTCGTCCCCAGACCTCTCTGTCCATGTCTGCTGTCTGTCTCTCTCTGGTCACCTCCCTGTGTGTCGTCCCCAGGCCTCTCTGCCCATGTCTGCTGTCTCTCTCTCTGGTCACCTCCCTGTGTGTCGTCCCCAGGCCTCTCTGTCCATGTCTGCTGTCTCTCTCGGGTCACCTCCCTGTGTGTCGTCCCCAGACCTCTCTGCCCATGTCTGCTGTCTCTCTCTCTGGTCACCTCCCTGTGTGTCGTCCCCAGACCTCTCTGCCCATGTCTGCTGTCTCTCTCTCTGGTCACCTCCCTGTGTGTCGTCCCCAGACCTCTCTGCCCATGTCTGCTGTCTGTCTCTCTCTGGTCACCTCCCTGTGTGTCGTCCCCAGGCCTCTCTGCCCATGTCTGCTGTCTCTCTCTCTCTAGTCACCTCCCTGTGTGTCGTCCCCAGGCCTCTCTGTCCATGTCTGCTGTCTCTCTCGGGTCACCTCCCTGTGTGTCGTCCCCAGACCTCTCTGTCCATGTCTGCTGTCTCTCTCTCTCTAGTCACCTCCCTGTGTGTCGTCCCCAGACCTCTCTGTCCATGTCTGCTGTCTCTCTCTGGTCACCTCCCTGTGTGTCGTCCCCAGACCTCTCTGTCCATGTCTGCTGTCTCTCTCTCTCTAGTCACCTCCCTGTGTGTCGTCCCCAGGCCTCTCTGCCCATGTCTGCTGTCTCTCTCTAGTCACCTCCCTGTGTGTCGTCCCCAGACCTCTCTGCCCATGTCTGCTGTCTGTCTCTCTCTGGTCACCTCCCTGTGTGTCGTCCCCAGGCCTCTCTGCCCATGTCTGCTGTCTGTCTCTTACTCTGGACACCTCCCTATGTGTCGTCCCCAGGCCTCTCTGCCCATGTCTGCTGTCTCTCTCTGGTCACCTCCCTATGTGTCGTCCCCAGGCCTCTCTGCCCATGTCTGCTGTCTGTCTCTCTCTGGTCACCTCCCTGTGTGTCGTCCCCAGGCCTCTCTGTCCATGTCTGCTGTCTGTCTCTCTCTGGTCACCTCCCTGTGTGTCGTCCCCAGGCCTCTCTGCCCATGTCTGCTGTCTGTCTCTCTCTAGTCACCTCCCTGTGTGTCATCCCCAGGCCTCTCTGCCCATGTCTGCTGTCTGTCTCTCTCTGGTCACCTCCCTGTGTGTCGTCCCCAGGCCTCTCTGCCCATGTCTGCTGTCTGTCTCTCTCTGGTCACCTCCCTGTGTGTCGTCCCCAGGCCTCTCTGCCCATGTCTGCTGTCTGTCTCTCTCTGGACACCTCCCTATGTGTCGTCCCCAGGCCTCTCTGCCCATGTCTGCTGTCTGTCTCTCTCTGGTCACCTCCCTGTGTGTCGTCCCCAGGCCTCTCTGCCCATGTCTGCTGTCTGTCTCTCTCTGGTCACCTCCCTGTGTGTCGTCCCCAGGCCTCTCTGCCCATGTCTGCTGTCTCTCTCTCTCTAGTCACCTCCCTGTGTGTCGTCCCCAGACCCCTCTGTCCATGTCTGCTGTCTGTCTCTCTCTGGTCACCTCCCTGTGTGTCGTCCCCAGACCTCTCTGTTCATGCCTGCTGTCTGTCTCTCTCTGGTCACCTCCCTGTGTGTCGTCCCCAGGCCTCTCTGCCCATGTCTGCTGTCTCTCTCTCTGGACACCTCCCTGTGTGTCGTCCCCAGGCCTCTCTGCCCATGTCTGCTGTCTCTCTCTAGTCACCTCCCTGTGTGTCGTCCCCAGGCCTCTCTGCCCATGCCTGCTGTCTGTCTCTCTCTGGTCACCTCCCTGTGTGTCGTCCCCAGACCTCTCTGCCCATGTCTGCTGTCTCTCTCTCTCTAGTCACCTCCCTGTGTGTCGTCCCCAGACCCCTCTGTCCATGTCTGCTGTCTGTCTCTCTCTGGTCACCTCCCTGTGTGTCGTCCCCAGGCCTCTCTGTCCATGTCTGCTGTCTCTCTCTCTCTAGTCACCTCCCTGTGTGTCGTCCCCAGACCTCTCTGTTCATGCCTGCTGTCTGTCTCTCTCTGGTCACCTCCCTGTGTGTCGTCCCCAGGCCTCTCTGCCCATGTCTGCTGTCTCTCTCTCTGGACGCCTCCCTGTGTGTCGTCCCCAGGCCTCTCTGCCCATGTCTGCTGTCTCTCTCTCTGGACGCCTCCCTATGTGTCGTCCCCAGACCTCTCTGTCCATGTCTGCTGTCTGTCTCTCTCTGGTCACCTCCCTGTGTGTCGTCCCCAGACCTCTCTGTCCATGTCTGCTGTCTGTCTCTCTCTGGTCACCTCCCTGTGTGTCGTCCCCAGACCTCTCTGTCCATGCCTGCTGTCTGTCTCTCTCTGGTCACCTCCCTGTGTGTCGTCCCCAGACCTCTCTGCCCATGTCTGCTGTCTCTCTCTCTCTAGTCACCTCCCTGTGTGTCGTCCCCAGACCCCTCTGTCCATGTCTGCTGTCTGTCTCTCTCTGGTCACCTCCCTGTGTGTCGTCCCCAGGCCTCTCTGTCCATGTCTGCTGTCTCTCTCTCTCTAGTCACCTCCCTGTGTGTCGTCCCCAGGCCTCTCTGCCCATGTCTGCTGTCTCTCTCTCTGGACGCCTCCCTGTGTGTCGTCCCCAGGCCTCTCTGCCCATGTCTGCTGTCTGTCTCTCTCTGGTCACCTCCCTGTGTGTCGTCCCCAGGCCTCTCTGCCCATGTCTGCTGTCTCTCTCTAGTCACCTCCCTGTGTGTCGTCCCCAGGCCTCTCTGCCCATGCCTGCTGTCTGTCTCTCTCTGGTCACCTCCCTGTGTGTCGTCCCCAGACCTCTCTGCCCATGTCTGCTGTCTCTCTCTCTCTAGTCACCTCCCTGTGTGTCGTCCCCAGACCCCTCTGTCCATGTCTGCTGTCTGTCTCTCTCTGGTCACCTCCCTGTGTGTCGTCCCCAGGCCTCTCTGTCCATGTCTGCTGTCTCTCTCTCTCTAGTCACCTCCCTGTGTGTCGTCCCCAGACCTCTCTGTTCATGCCTGCTGTCTGTCTCTCTCTGGTCACCTCCCTGTGTGTCGTCCCCAGGCCTCTCTGCCCATGTCTGCTGTCTCTCTCTCTGGACGCCTCCCTGTGTGTCGTCCCCAGGCCTCTCTGCCCATGTCTGCTGTCTCTCTCTCTGGACGCCTCCCTATGTGTCGTCCCCAGACCTCTCTGTCCATGTCTGCTGTCTGTCTCTCTCTGGTCACCTCCCTGTGTGTCGTCCCCAGACCTCTCTGTCCATGTCTGCTGTCTGTCTCTCTCTGGTCACCTCCCTGTGTGTCGTCCCCAGACCTCTCTGTCCATGCCTGCTGTCTGTCTCTCTCTGGTCACCTCCCTGTGTGTCGTCCCCAGACCTCTCTGCCCATGTCTGCTGTCTCTCTCTCTCTAGTCACCTCCCTGTGTGTCGTCCCCAGACCCCTCTGTCCATGTCTGCTGTCTGTCTCTCTCTGGTCACCTCCCTGTGTGTCGTCCCCAGGCCTCTCTGTCCATGTCTGCTGTCTCTCTCTCTCTAGTCACCTCCCTGTGTGTCGTCCCCAGGCCTCTCTGCCCATGTCTGCTGTCTCTCTCTCTGGACGCCTCCCTGTGTGTCGTCCCCAGGCCTCTCTGCCCATGTCTGCTGTCTGTCTCTCTCTGGTCACCTCCCTGTGTGTCGTCCCCAGACCTCTCTGCCCATGTCTGCTGTCTCTCTCTCTGGTCACCTCCCTGTGTGTCGTCCCCAGACCTCTCTGCCCATGTCTGCTGTCTCTCTCTCTGGTCACCTCCCTGTGTGTCGTCCCCAGACCTCTCTGCCCATGTCTGCTGTCTCTCTCTCTGGACACCTCCCTGTGTGTCGTCCCCAGACCTCTCTGCCCATGTCTGCTGTCTCTCTCTCTGGTCACCTCCCTGTGTGTCGTCCCCAGACCTCTCTGCCCATGTCTGCTGTCTCTCTCTCTGGTCACCTCCCTGTGTGTCGTCCCCAGACCTCTCTGCCCATGTCTGCTGTCTGTCTCTCTCTGGACACCTCCCTGTGTGTCGTCCCCAGGCCTCTCTGCCCATGTCTGCTGTCTCTCTCTCTCTAGTCACCTCCCTGTGTGTCGTCCCCAGGCCTCTCTGCCCATGTCTGCTGTCTCTCTCTCTGGACGCCTCCCTGTGTGTCGTCCCCAGGCCTCTCTGCCCATGTCTGCTGTCTGTCTCTCTCTGGTCACCTCCCTGTGTGTCGTCCCCAGACCTCTCTGCCCATGTCTGCTGTCTCTCTCTCTGGTCACCTCCCTGTGTGTCGTCCCCAGACCTCTCTGCCCATGTCTGCTGTCTCTCTCTCTGGTCACCTCCCTGTGTGTCGTCCCCAGACCTCTCTGCCCATGTCTGCTGTCTCTCTCTCTGGACACCTCCCTGTGTGTCGTCCCCAGACCTCTCTGCCCATGTCTGCTGTCTCTCTCTCTGGTCACCTCCCTGTGTGTCGTCCCCAGACCTCTCTGCCCATGTCTGCTGTCTCTCTCTCTGGTCACCTCCCTGTGTGTCGTCCCCAGACCTCTCTGCCCATGTCTGCTGTCTGTCTCTCTCTGGACACCTCCCTGTGTGTCGTCCCCAGGCCTCTCTGCCCATGTCTGCTGTCTCTCTCTCTCTAGTCACCTCCCTGTGTGTCGTCCCCAGGCCTCTCTGCCCATGTCTGCTGTCTCTCTCTCTAGTCACCTCTCTGTGTGTCGTCCCCAGACCTCTCTGCCCATGTCTGCTGTCTCTCTCTCTGGTCACCTCCCTGTGTGTCGTCCCCAGGCCTCTCTGCCCATGTCTGCTGTCTGTCTCTCTCTGGACACCTCCCTGTGTGTCGTCCCCAGACCTCTCTGCCCATGTCTGCTGTCTGTCTCTCTCTGGACACCTCCCTGTGTGTCGTCCCCAGGCCTCTCTGCCCATGTCTGCTGTCTGTCTCTCTCTAGTCACCTCCCTGTGTGTCGTCCCCAGGCCTCTCTGCCCATGTCTGCTGTCTCTCTCTAGTCACCTCCCTGTGTGTCGTCCCCAGGCCTCTCTGCCCATGTCTGCTGTCTCTCTCTCTCTAGTCACCTCCCTGTGTGTCGTCCCCAGACCTCTCTGCCCATGTCTGCTGTCTGTCTCTCTCTGGACACCTCCCTGTGTGTCGTCCCCAGACCTCTCTGTCCATGTCTGCTGTCTTTCTCTCTCTGGTCATCTCCCTGTGTGTCGTCCCCAGACCTCTCTGTCCATGTCTGCTGTCTGTCTCTCTCTGGTCACCTCCCTGTGTGTCGTCCCCAGACCTCTCTGCCCATGTCTGCTGTCTCTCTCTCTGGTCACCTCCCTGTGTGTCGTCCCCAGACCTCTCTGTCCATGTCTGCTGTCTGTCTCTCTGGTCACCTCCCTGTGTGTCGTCCCCAGGCCTCTCTGCCCATGTCTGCTGTCTCTCTCTGGTCACCTCCCTGTGTGTCGTCCCCAGACCTCTCTGCCCATGTCTGCTGTCTCTCTCTCTGGTCACCTCCCTGTGTGTCGTCCCCAGGCCTCTCTGCCCATGTCTGCTGTCTGTCTCTCTCTGGTCACCTCCCTGTGTGTCGTCCCCAGGCCTCTCTGCCCATGTCTGCTGTCTGTCTCTCTCTGGTCACCTCCCTGTGTGTCGTCCCCAGACCTCTCTGTCCATGTCTGCTGTCTGTCTCTCTCTGGTCACCTCCCTGTGTGTCGTCCCCAGACCTCTCTGTCCATGTCTGCTGTCTCTCTCTCTCTGGTCACCTCCCTGTGTGTCGTCCCCAGACCTCTCTGCCCATGTCTGCTGTCTCTCTCTGGTCACCTCCCTGTGTGTCGTCCCCAGACCTCTCTGTCCATGTCTGCTGTCTGTCTCTCTCTGGTCACCTCCCTGTGTGTCGTCCCCAGACCTCTCTGTCCATGTCTGCTGTCTGTCTCTCTGGTCACCTCCCTGTGTGTCGTCCCCAGGCCTCTCTGCCCATGTCTGCTGTCTGTCTCTCTCTGGTCACCTCCCTGTGTGTCGTCCCCAGACCTCTCTGTCCATGCCTGCTGTCTGTCTCTCTCTGGTCACCTCCCTGTGTGTCGTCCCCAGACCTCTCTGCCCATGTCTGCTGTCTCTCTCTGGTCACCTCCCTGTGTGTCGTCCCCAGACCTCTCTGCCCATGTCTGCTGTCTGTCTCTCTCTGGACACCTCCCTGTGTGTCGTCCCCAGACCTCTCTGTCCATGTCTGCTGTCTGTCTCTCTCTGGTCACCTCCCTGTGTGTCGTCCCCAGGCCTCTCTGCCCATGTCTGCTGTCTGTCTCTCTGGTCACCTCCCTGTGTGTCGTCCCCAGGCCTCTCTGTCCATGTCTGCTGTCTGTCTCTCTGGTCACCTCCCTGTGTGTCGTCCCCAGGCCTCTCTGCCCATGTCTGCTGTCTGTCTCTCTCTCTGGTCACCTCCCTATGTGTCGTCCCCAGACCTCTCTGTCCATGTCTGCTGTCTCTCTCTCTAGTCACCTCCCTATGTGTCGTCCCCAGACCTCTCTGTCCATGTCTGCTGTCTGTCTCTCTGGTCACCTCCCTATGTGTCGTCCCCAGACCTCTCTGTCCATGTCTGCTGTCTGTCTCTCTCTAGTCACCTCCCTATGTGTCGTCCCCAGGCCTCTCTGCCCATGTCTGCTGTCTCTCTCTAGTCACCTCCCTATGTGTCGTCCCCAGGCCTCTCTGCCCATGTCTGCTGTCTCTCTCTCTGGACGCCTCCCTATGTGTCGTCCCCAGACCTCTCTGTCCATGTCTGCTGTCTGTCTCTCTGGTCACCTCCCTGTGTGTCGTCCCCAGACCTCTCTGTCCATGTCTGCTGTCTGTCTCTCTCTGGTCACCTCCCTGTGTGTCGTCCCCAGGCCTCTCTGCCCATGTCTGCTGTCTCTCTCTCTCTAGTCACCTCTCTGTGTCGTCCCCAGGCCTCTCTGCCCATGTCTGCTGTCTGTCTCTCTCTGGTCACCTCCCTGTGTGTCGTCCCCAGGCCTCTCTGCCCATGCCCACGTGGAGCTGCCCTGCCACTCCAAGTTCCTGCTGATCGCGGCGTACCTGGCCTCCTACAACCCCGCCCGCACCGACCGCCGCTTCTTCCTCAAGGTACGCTCAGGTGTGCGGCAGGACCCTCACCTTCCTCACCTTGTTGCGAGCGGCTCGGGCCCATCACTCTCGCCCTGGGCTCATCGGCATGGCTGCTGGGAGAGCTGTGCTTATCGGTCTATTGCTCTCACGGCCAGCGTCCTGCTCTGCACTGCAAACTCCTGCAGACCACTGGAATCTCAAGCTGTGGTGACACACAAGCTTCCTGTATTTAAACACAACCTGCTTGAAAACATGGCCGAAAAGCACAGGGGACGGGTATTGAGTTTCAAGTGCACTCGCCTTCGGCGCAATGTTTTTTTTCTTAAAATACAAAGACTTTGCTTTTCTTCCGGAATGGGATTTTTCCGTTATCAGCTCAGGAATTGGATCGCTAGACCAGTTGACCGAGGCTGCGTGTAGTGTCTGAGGGATTTCCTCAGAATAAACAGCGAAACACATACCAGAGGGCGTCAGTGCAGGCTGCGTGGAAGTGCATTTAACCTGCATTCAGGAGGTGCTTCTTTACCCAAAGGGTGGTGGAAGTGTGGAACAAGCAAGCCCAGCCACGTTGTTGCAGCTGATACCCTGGCTGCTTTCAAGAAACGGCTGGATGGGGTTCTGGGATCTGTTCATGAACTACCAGTCAGGGTCGATGGGCTGGATGGCTCCCCTCGTTTGTGGCCTTGTGTTCCTAAAAACAGCAGTAACACTGCCAGTGCTTCTCTTCTGCTTCCTCCACTCCAGCACCATGGGAGAATAAAGAAGACCAACTTCCTGAAGAAGCACGAGAAGGTGAGGGTGGATGCAGGGGGCAGCAGACCCAGTCTCTCTCTCTTTCTCTTTCTCTGCACACTGACGCTCTGACTCGTGTGCTCCTGGTGCTTCTCTCACTGATCTCTCTCTCTCTCCACGCTGACGCTCTGACTCGTGTGCTCCTGGTGCTTCTCTCACTGATCTCTCTCTCTGCACACTGACGCTCTGACTCGTGTGCTCCTGGTGCTTCTCTCACTGATCTCTCTCTCTCTGCACACTGACGCTCTGACTCGTGTGCTCCTGGTGCTGCTTCTCTCACTGATCAATTCAATTCAATTCAATTCAAGGTGCTTTATTAGCATGACCGATGGGTACAATCAGTGTTGCCAAAGCAAATAAAAATAATAAAATTAACATAGAACAAAACAAAAAATAGAAGTAAAATAAAATCTACAGACATGTTACAGACATTTACAACAAAGACATATTATAAAATACTGACATATACTGTAGGCGGCTGGAGCATTATTGGGAGACGGACTCACTGTTCCTCAGGCTGTGACAGGAGATCACATACTGGGCTGCCAGATCAACTGAGTTCCCTCCTCCCTCTCCCAGTAGGATTGGGACCTGTTGTGGTTTTGGCAGGTGTGGGAACTCTGGGATTAGATTTCTGAATTTCGGGAAGAATGTTTCTCTAATCCCAGAGTATCTGTCACAGTGCAGTAGGAAGTGCACCTCTGTCTCTATTTCTCCCCGCTGGCAGTGGGAGCACAGCCTGTCCTCTCTGGGCAGCCAGGTCTGCCTGTGTCGCCCAGTTTCTATGGCCAGGTTGTGGTCACTGAGCCTGTACTTCGTCAGGGTCTGTTTCTGTTTGTTATTTTTTATTTTGGTCAAATATTCAGCTAGTGTGTATTGTCTGTTTAAGGTTCTGTAGCATTCCAGTTTATGTTGTGTTTGTGTGTGTGTGTCCCAGTGTGTGAGATATTGCTGTTTGATCTGTGCTGTGATGTGGTTGAGTCTGGGTTGTGGTGCTCTAGCAGTGCTGTCCTGAGGCTGGTTAGTGTTGGTGTGGCTCAGGTCGGTGAGCCTCAGGACCAGCTGGCTCAGGGGGCTCTGTTTTGGGCTCAGCTCTTGGCTGAGCAGGGCTTTGTGGTGGTAGGAATTTTGGTCACTGTTTTTTAGGTGTAGCCAATACTTTAATATTCTTTTCTGTATGTTTATCAATAGTGGGTACTGGCCTAATTCGGCCCTGCACCCGTTGTTAGGAGTTTTTCTCTGCACACGGAGGATGATTCTACAGATCTCCATGTGCAGAGTTTCTGTGGGGTGTTTGTCCCATTGGGTGTAATCCTGGTCTGTGAGGGGACCCCAAACTTCACTGCCGTATAGGGCAATGGGTTGGATTACACTTTCAAATATTTGGAGCCAGATTCTTGTTGGTGGGTTGATGTTGAAGAGCCTCCTTCTTATTGCGTAGAAAGCCCTGAGTGCCTTCTCCCTCAGTGCCTTCACTGCCAGGTCAAAACTCCCGGAAGAGCTGATGGTGAGACCGAGATATGTGTAGCTGGATGTGTGCTCCAATGTGTTGTTGTTCAGTGTGAATTTGTACCTGTTTCCCTGAGGTCTGGCTTTCTTCTGGAAAACCATAACTCTGGTCTTGTCCAGATTGACTGTCAGTGCCCAGGTCTGACAGTACTGCTCCAGCAGTGCCAGGTTCTGCTGCAGCCCCTGTTCTGTGGGCGACAGCAGGACCAGGTCATCTGCGTAGAGCAGGAACTTGATTTCTGTGTCGTGTAGTGTAAGACCACTGATCTCTCTCTCTCTCTGCACACTGACGCTCTGACTCGTGTGCTCCTGGTGCTTCTCTCACTGATCTCTCCCTCTCTCCACGCTGACGCTCTGACTCGTGTGCTCCTGGTGCTTCTCTCACTGATCTCTCTCTCTCTGCACACTGACGCTCTGACTCGTGTGCTCCTGGTGCTTCTCTCACTGATCTCCCTCTCTCTGCACACTGACGCTCTGACTCGTGTGCTCCTGGTGCTTCTCTCACTGATCTCCCTCTCTCTGCACACTGACACTCTGACTCGTGTGCTCCTGGTGCTTCTCTCACTGATCTCTCTCTCTCGGCACACTGACGCTCTGACTCGTGTGCTCCTGGTGCTGCTTCTCTCACTGATCTCTCTCTCTCTGCACACTGACGCTCTGACTCGTGTGCTCCTGGTGCTTCTCTCACTGATCTCCCTCTCTCTGCACACTGACGCTCTGACTCGTGTGCTCCTGGTGCTTCTCTCACTGATCTCTCTCTCTCTCTGCACACTGACGCTCTGACTCGTGTGCTCCTGGTGCTTCTCTCACTGATCTCCCTCTCTCTGCACACTGACGCTCTGACTCGTGTGCTCCTGGTGCTTCTCTCACTGATCTCTCAATTCAATTCAATTCAATTCAAGGTGCTTTATTAGCATGACCGATGGGTACAATCAGTGTTGCCAAAGCAAATAAAAATAATAAAATTAACATAGAACAAAACAAAAAATAGAAGTAAAATAAAATCTACAGACATGTTACAGACATTTACAACAAAGACATATTATATAGACATATCTCTCTCTCTCTGCACACTGACGCTCTGACTCGTGTGCTCCTGGTGCTTCTCTCACTGATCTCTCTCTCTCTGCACACTGACGCTCTGACTCGTGTGCTCCTGGTGCTTCTCTCACTGATCTCTCTCTCTCGGCACGCTGACGCTCTGACTCGTGTGCTCCTGGTGCTTCTCTCACTGATCTCTCTCTCTCGGCACACTGACGCTCTGACTCGTGTGCTCCTGGTGCTTCTCTCACTGATCTCTCTCTCTCTCTCTGCACACTGACGCTCTGACTCGTGTGCTCCTGGTGCTTCTCTCACTGATCTCTCTCTCTCTCTGCACACTGACGCTCTGACTCGTGTGCTCCTGGTGCTTCTCTCACTGATCTCTCTCTCTCTCTGCACACTGACGCTCTGACTCGTGTGCTCCTGGTGCTTCTCTCACTGATCTCTCCCTCTCTCCACGCTGACGCTCTGACTCATGTGCTCCTGGTGCTTCTCTCACTGATCTCTCTCTCTCTGCACACTGACGCTCTGACTCGTGTGCTCCTGGTGCTTCTCTCACTGATCTCTCTCTCTCTGCACACTGACGCTCTGACTCGTGTGCTCCTGGTGCTTCTCTCACTGATCTCTCTCTCTCTGCACACTGACGCTCTGACTTGTGTGCTCCTGGTGCTTCTCTCACTGATCTCTCTCTCTGCACACTGACGCTCTGACTCGTGTGCTCCTGGTGCTTCTCTCACTGATCTCTCTCTCTCTGCACACTGACGCTCTGACTCGTGTGCTCCTGGTGCTTCTCTCACTGATCTCTCTCTCTCTGCACACTGACGCTCTGACTTGTGTGCTCCTGGTGCTTCTCTCACTGATCTCTCTCTCTGCACACTGACGCTCTGACTCGTGTGCTCCTGGTGCTTCTCTCACTGATCTCTCTCTCTCTGCACACTGACGCTCTGACTCGTGTGCTCCTGGTGCTTCTCTCACTGATCTCTCTCTCTCTGCACACTGACGCTCTGACTTGTGTGCTCCTGGTGCTTCTCTCACTGATCTCTCTCTCTGCACACTGACGCTCTGATTCGTGTGCTCCTGGTGCTTCTCTCACTGATCTCTCTCTCTCTGCACACTGACGCTCTGACTTGTGTGCTCCTGGTGCTTCTCTCACTGATCTCTCTCTCTGCACACTGACGCTCTGATTCGTGTGCTCCTGGTGCTTCTCTCACTGATCTCTCCCTCTCTCCACGCTGACGCTCTGACTCATGTGCTCCTGGTGCTTCTCTCACTGATCTCTCTCTCTCTCTGCACACTGACGCTCTGACTCGTGTGCTCCTGGTGCTTCTCTCACTGATCTCTCCCTCTCTCCACGCTGACGCTCTGACTCGTGTGCTCCTGGTGCTTCTCTCACTGATCTCTCTCTCTCTGCACACTGTGTGCTCCTGGTGCTGCTCCTCTCACTGATCTCCCTCTCTGTCTCTCTCTCCCCCCCTGCCCCCCCAGACCAGCAATCACCTGCTGGGGCCCAAGCCCTTCCCTCTGGACCGACTGCTGGCCATCTTCTACAGCATCGTGGACAGCCGGGTGGCTCCCAGTGCCAGCATCTTCGCCCAGGTCAGCCCGGGCCCCGGCGCGCCCTTGTCTTCTCCTCCCTGCGCCCTGGCTGTACCGCTTTTGTCTGAACCCTTTCACCAGGGCTCCGAAATGATTGCTCGCTTGGGGTATAAAGTCAGTTTGTGCACCACTCGGGGAGCTGCGTCAGCATGCGTAGGCTGCAAAGAAACAGGTAAAGGTTTATTCCATGCTGTAAAGAGCAAAAAAGGAAACAGCGTTTTGGCTGAAGGTGAAGAAGGGGGCTCCACAGTCGAAACATTGTTTCCTTTCTTCTCTTTTTAGCGTGGAATAAATCTTTTACTTGTTCCTCCATCTCACCTCTGTGTAGAAACCCAGCTGCTTTTCTCCCTCTTGTCCACAAGGTGGCAGTGCAGGTCTGTCCAGTTCAGCAGGCTTTGTTGGCGTGACTGATTTACAATACAGGCGTAGGACCAAAGCACGTTTGCATATAACACACAACACACAGAGCATTACTGGGAGACGGGCTCACTGCTTATGAGGCTTTGCTTCAGAGGTTGCGCTTGTTGCGCAGTATAATCACTGTGGTTGTGTGCAGTATGTCCTTGTGTGTGTGTGTGTGTGTGTGTGTGTGTGTGTGTGGACGCGCATATCACTGTCAATGTGGGACGGGATCTGAGAAAATGTACCCACCAAGGTAAGAACTCCCGACAAACAGGCAGTGTGTGGGCATTCCTCTGGTGTCAATCACTTTTCTTCATAAAACAAACACCGTCTTTCAAATCTTGCATTCCCAGGAACGTTGGTGGACCAGTAGGGTCCAGTAGGGTCCCAGTCCTCTGAAACTGAGTTTCCTAGCCAGCACTCCGGGGGACATGGCTGTAAGAGGGTCCTCATGAAGGGATGTTAATCTGCTTGTTGGCTGTTAGAGATCGCACAAGAGTTCTTGTGAGAGCAGGGGTGTTAACCCAGGTGTCCTGGCTCCGTGCTGCTCTGGGCTCCCCGGGTTTCCCCCGTAATTCAGGGGGTGGGACGTCTTCGCCCTCCTCCCCCTGATCCGCTGTCCGGCCCCCCTCTCCCGCGCGCTGATCTTGGTGATGAAGGAGGTTGTGAGCGCTGTGGAGGCGCCGATACGAGGGGTCTCAGCCGGACGTCCCGCGGGCAGGTGAGCTTGGGGGGGGGTGGGGTGTTGATGGCCCTAGCATGGCGGCCCCCTGAGGGGCCAGCGCACAGCACCAATAAAGTACACCTCGATCAAAACCTTCATGCGCAGACTGAAGACTTTTGTGTGTGAAAGAAGCCCCGAGTCGGGAAACACAGCAAAGAAAAATCCAGATGTAGACTGGTGTGGGAAGGGAGGGCAGTGGTCTGACTGGTTAGTAAAGGGTGGCGTGGGCCCAGTAAGCCGGGCTGTGTGACTGGCCTCCAGGCTGTGCTCTGTGCAGGCGCCCTGGCACTGAGCTGTGTGTTTGGATTAGGCTCATTAGCTAGATAAGAGGACAGGGCTTAGAGGGGCGAATATCTGTGTAACTACTTCCCACTCCCCCTTCTGTCTTGGGACATCAGCCACCCTCTTTCAGCCATGTCCGTTGTCCTGGCTGTGGTGCCGGTCAGTCCCTCCCAGTGTCCAGATTCTGATATCCCTTCCGCTGGAGTGGGCTGCCGACTCATGGGGTTACTGAAGAGCCTGTCGGCTCCCAGGCACTGCATGAGTTACACCTTATGCGTAAAGAAACTGTAAGTATCAAAACAAACAAGAGACTGGTAGTAAAGTACACAGCGGTCATGGTGCAGGAGGGACTGGTAGTAAAGTACACAGCGGTCATGGTACAGGAGGGACTGGTAGTAAAGTACCAGTAAGGTCATGGTGCAGGAGAGACTGGTAGTAAAGTACACAGCGGTCATGGTGCAGGAGGGACTGGTAGTAAAGTACCAGTAAGGTCATGGTGCAGGAGAGACTGGTAGTAAAGTACACAGCGGTCATGGTGCAGAAGAGACTGGTAGTAAAGTACACAGCGGTCATGGTACAGGAGGGACTGGTAGTAAAGTACACAGCGGTCATGGTGCAGGAGGGACTGGTAGTAAAGTACCAGTAAGGTCATGGTGCAGGAGAGACTGGTAGTAAAGTACCAGTAAGGTCATGGTACAGGAGGGACTGGTAGTAAAGTACACAGCGGTCATGGTGCAGGAGGGACTGGTAGTAAAGTACCAGTAAGGTCATGGTGCAGGAGAGACTGGTAGTAAAGTACACAGCGGTCATGGTGCAGAAGAGACTGGTAGTAAAGTACCAGTAAGGTCATGGTGCAGGAGAGACTGGTAGTAAAGTACACAGCGGTCATGGTGCAGGAGAGACTGGTAGTAAAGTACCAGTAAGGTCATGGTGCAGGAGGGACTGGTAGTAAAGTACACAGCGGTCATGGTGCAGGAGGGACTGGTAGTAAAGTACCAGTAAGGTCATGGTGCAGGAGAGACTGGTAGTAAAGTACACAGCGGTCATGGTGCAGAAGAGACTGGTAGTAAAGTACCAGTAAGGTCATGGTGCAGGAGGGACTGGTAGTAAAGTACACAGCGGTCATGGTGCAGGAGGGACTTGTAGTAAAGTAAACAGCGGTCATGGTGCAGGAGAGACTGGTAGTAAAGTAAACAGCGGTCATGGTGCAGGAGAGACTGGTAGTAAAGTACACAGCGGTCATGGTGCAGGAGGGACTGGTAGTAAAGTACCAGTGAGGTCATGGTGCAGGAGAGACTGGTAGTAAAGTACCAGTGAGGTCATGGTGCAGGAGGGACTGGTAGTAAAGTACACAGCGGTCATGGTGCAGGAGGGACTGGTAGTAAAGTACACAGCGGTCATGGTGCAGGAGGGACTGGTAGTAAAGTACCAGTAAGGTCATGGTGCAGGAGGGACTGGTAGTAAAGTACACAGCGGTCATGGTGCAGGAGGGACTGGTAGTAAAGTACCAGTGAGGTCATGGTGCAGGAGGGACTGGTAGTAAAGTACCAGTAAGGTCATGGCGCAGGAGGGACTGGTAGTAAAGTACACAGCGGTCATGGTGCAGGAGGGACTGGTAGTAAAGTACCAGTAAGGTCATGGTGCAGGAGGGACTGGTAGTAAAGTACACAGCGGTCATGGTGCAGGAGAGACTGGTAGTAAAGTACACAGTGGTCATGGTGCAGGAGGGACTGGTAGTAAAGTACCAGTGAGGTAATGGTGCAGGAGAGACTGGTAGTAAAGTACCAGTGAGGTCATGGTACAGGAGAGACTGGTAGTAAAGTACCAGTGAGGTCATGGTGCAGGAGGGACTGGTAGTAAAGTACACAGCGATCATGGTACAGGAGAGACTGGTAGTAAAGTACACAGCGGTCATGGTGCAGGAGGGACTGGTAGTAAAGTACACAGTGGTCATGGTGCAGGCGGGACTGGTAGTAAAGTACCAGTAAGGTCATGGTGCAGGAGGGACTGGTAGTAAAGTACCAGTGAGGTCATGGTGCAGGAGAGACTGGTAGTAAAGTACCAGTGAGGTCATGGTGCAGGAGGGACTGGTAGTAAAGTACCAGTGAGGTCATGGTGCAGGAGAGACTGGTAGTAAAGTACCAGTGAGGTCATGGTACAGGAGAGACTGGTAGTAAAGTACCAGTGAGGTCATGGTGCAGGAGGGACTGGTAGTAAAGTACACAGCGGTCATGGTGCAGGAGGGACTGGTAGTAAAGTACACAGCGGTCATGGTGCAGGAGGGACTGGTAGTAAAGTACCAGTAAGGTCATGGCGCAGGAGAGACTGGTAGTAAAGTACCAGTGAGGTCATGGTACAGGAGAGACTGGTAGTAAAGTACCAGTGAGGTCATGGTGCAGGAGGGACTGGTAGTAAAGTACACAGCGGTCATGGTGCAGGAGGGACTGGTAGTAAAGTACCAGTGAGGTCATGGTGCAGGAGGGACTGGTAGTAAAGTACCAGTGAGGTCATGGTGCCTTATTCAGTAATGGAAAGAAATGGGTTTGTAGTAAAAATAATCTTAGAACTGTGAAGTTACTGTTGTAGTGAAATCACGGTACTGTACTTACGCCCACAACCTGCAAGGTTCTAAGAATAATGACTACAATTCCTTCTGTTAGAGGAGCGTGTGCACAGCATGGGGGGGCACCCCCAGTACTCCAGGGGCGCGGTCCTGTGGGTAATTCAGGTACTAGCAGTTAAAAACTGCAGCTGACGAAGAGCCTCAAACCAGGTGATCCGAGTGTGCAGTCCAGGTTCAGTAATGAGGATCGGAGACGGAATGAAAACCAGCAGGGCCCTCAGGCCGGAGTCGTCCTATAGAACCGTGAAAGTCGTGATCACAGCGTACTGGTAAAAAGAAGGCCAGCAATTATTGGAAAAGGAACAGGACACCTTTTCAATGAGGGGAAAGACCCCATTAAAATCCCGCAGTGAGGACTGATCGTCACCACTGTAGACCCCAGCCAGCATGGTCGGTCTGTCCATCTGCCTTAACTGAACCCAGCGGGATCTGGAAGCTTGCAGTCAGGTTGTGTCCAGCTTGCAGGGGCTATGGCACGGATCAGACACTAGGTGGCAGTGTGCTCCAGGCAAGAGGGGGAGAGAAGGGCCCAGCTACGATCTTGCTGTCTTTTCTTCCTCTTCTAAAGGCTGCGGGTCTGAACTTCTCCTTGTTTCTTCTGGCTCTGGCTTGTCTGTGTTGACGTGGAGGATTTATGACTCCTTTTAGTGCATTGACCAGGGCAGAAATAGGTAAACGAGTAGACACTGACGGAGGAATCCAAGTGCTGTATCACAGCTGCGTGGCACGTTGTGTACTTGTGCTCTGTGTGTACCGAAGCTCACTCCTGGCATTCCTCGCCCGGGTGTTGTGCGTGCCTGCCTCGCTGTTCTGAGGAGGCGCTCTCCTCTGCCCGCACAGCTGTGTGTACAGTGAGGGACTGCGGACAAGTGGCGGCGCCTGGCCTCCGCCAGGCAGGGCAGGGAAACGTCTTGACTGGCTCCCAAGGCTGTGTATTACTGGAGGCTCATCGGGCACTGCAAGAGCACACTTGACACCACTGCACTGCTGTGATTCTGACTCACAATGGCACTACCAGTGACCCACACTGCCTCCCTCTCTCAGCTCTCCCAGTGACCCACACTGCCTCCCTCTCTCAGCTTTACCAGTGACCCACACTGCCTCCCTCTCTCAGCTCTCCCAGTGACCCACACTGCCTCCCTCTCTCAGCTCTCCCAGTGACCCACACTGCCTCCCTCTCTCAGCTTTACCAGTGACCCACACTGCCTCCCTCTCTCAGCTTTACCAGTGACCCACACTGCCTCCCTCTCTCAGCTCTCCCAGTGACCCACACTGTCTCCCCCCCTGAGCTCTCCCAGTGACCCACACTGCCTCCCTCTCTCAGCTCTCCCAGTGACCCACACTGCCTCCCTCTCTCAGCTCTCCCAGTGACCCACACTGTCTCCCCCCCTGAGCTCTCCCAGTGACCCACACTGCCTCTCTCAGGTCTCCCAGTGACCCACACTGCCTCCCTCCCTCAGCTCTCCCAGTGACCCACACTGCCTCCCTCTCTCAGCTCTCCCAGTGACCCACACTGCCTCCCTCTCTCAGCTCTCCCAGTGACCCACACTGCCTCCCTCTCTCAGCTCTCCCAGTGACCCACACTGCCTCCCTCTCTCAGCTCTCCCAGTGACCCACACTGCCTCTCTCAGGTCTCCCAGTGACCCACACTGCCTCCCTCCCTCAGGTCTCCCAGTGACCCACACTGCCTCCCTCCCTCAGGTCTCCCAGTGACCCACACTGCCTCTCTCAGGTCTCCCAGTGACCCACACTGCCTCTCTCAGGTCTCCCAGTGACCCACACTGCCTCTCTCAGGTCTCCCAGTGACCCACACCGCCTCTCTCAGGTCTCCCAGTGACCCACACTGCCTCCCTCCCTCAGCTCTCCCAGTAACCCAGAGTGACTCAGCTCATACCACAGCACGTTCCCTCCCTCGTTGTGCCCAAGTCTCTCAGCTCAATCATACCACCCTGTCTCTTTTCTTAGCGAAGCGTTTCTCATACATTATTGAATGAAGTTTTTTTTATGACTTTCAGAATAAGGTAGAAGAAGAGATCCTTTAAATTTTTAATATTCTACATGAAATATACATGATCTAGTTTTCCTCAAAGTACTGGCACTAAACCTTTAGCAGATCATGCTGTCCGAAACAACTCTGGCATGGAAGAACTGGGAGCTAGGAATGGAGGAGTGTGGAGGGGAGGAGGAGAGGGCGGAGGAGTGTGGATGAGGGAAGGAGGGGAGGGTGGAGGAGTGTGGATGAGGGGAGGAGAGGAGGGCGGAGGAGTGTGGATGAGGGGAGGAGGGGAGGGCGGAGGAGTGTGGATGGAGGGGAGGGCGGAGGAGTGTGGATGAGGGGAGGAGGGGAGGGCGGAGGAGTGTGGATGGAGGGGAGGAGGGGAGGGCGGAGGAGTGTGGATGGAGGGGAGGAGGGGAGGGCGGAGGAGTGTGGATGAGGGGAGAACTGAACTGGAAGATGCTGGGGGTCAGGGGCAGGAATCCAGGGCTGACTCCCTGCACCAAACTCCTCAAGGAAACACGTCACTCTGATTGATCCTCGGCTGTCCTTGTGACTGTGCCATAACTTCCCGCGCTCGTCACGTCTGTAGAATGCCGTTAAGTAACTCGGTAGCTCATTCGTACCACCAAGGTCAAACCCATAAAACTGAGGGGGGCTCATTGCTGTGCCCCCGGAGCTCTGTGCTCTGCATGTGACGTGAGTTCCAGTCTCTCACACAGCTGTGCAGGTGTGCTGGGACACCAGGTGAGCTGCCTCCCTCCCTGTTCCCCTCTCCCCTCTCTCTCCTATCGCTGCCTCCCTCCCTGCTCCTCTCTTTCTCCTATCGCTGCCTCCCTCTCTCCCTGCTCCTCTCTCTCTCCTATCGCTGCCTCCCTCTCTCCCTGCTCCTCTCTCTCTCTGTCTCTCTCCTATCGCTGCCTGCCTCCCCTCTGTCCCAGCTCTTGATAGATGTGTTTGTCCCTGCGGCGGGAGGGCTCGTGTTTTGGATTTAGTGTCTGTGTTAGTACAGTGTGCTTGTTGGAATGTGTTAGAATGTGTGTGCGATTCTCCAGCAAGTCACTTCATCTTCCCAGTCATCTGAAGACCATAAACACCCCCCAGCCCATCACTGCTCTCCTGGGCTGACCCTCAGAGAGTGCAATTACCTTGTAGTGCAGGGGAGAGGGTTAAATCACTGCAAGGAGATCCATATATCCCGTCAGTGGGCTGCAGTTGTAGACTTGATTTGTTTCAGTGCAGTGCCAGGAGAGGGTCAGTGATGATAAATCAGCATCGTTTATCACGTGTTTGACCAATTTCCCATCAACTTGCAATCACGCTAGCTCAATGGCAGGGCTTTGGTGTTCCTTATCACCTATAAAAGGAAGAGTTCATGACCTGCTTTTAGGTTTGTCAGGATTATTCTGTTAATAGTGTTCAATATTCGTCATGGGCAAAAGAACAGTTTGGTGTGCTGTGCTCGCCCCTGCGATTATAGAGAATTCGGTGTTCGTGTTGTGAGCTTGGACATCGCTTCGCACTGTGTGGTTGGTTTTGTCGATTTATTGTCATGTTTGTGTGCTGCGCTCCGGGTTGTCTTGCTGGGAAGCTCTGTTTGTTTCGTTTTTCATGTGCCCATATGCAGCTCTTTAGTGGGGCTGTTGTCCGAGCTATACTGTGCTGCAGGAGAGTGTCGCAACCTGGGTCTGCTCTTCCAGGGTGAGGTGTAGACGTGAGGTGAAGGAGGGGGTAGGGCTGGGGTGGAGCAGGGGCTGATGTGGAGTAGAGGTGGGGCTGGGTGGGGTGGGGTAGAGGCAGGGCTGGGTTGAGAGGACAGACTGAGGTGGAGTAGGGGTGGGGCTGAGGTGGAGTAGGGGAGGGGCTGGGTGGGGCAGAGAGGCTGAGGTGGAGTAGGGGTGGAGCTGAGGTGGAGTAGGGGGGGGGCTGGGTGGGGCAGAGAGGCTGAGGTGGAGTAGGGGTGGGGCTGGGTGGGTAGGAGAGGCTGAGGTGGAGTAGGGGTGGGGCTGAGGTGGAGTAGGGGTGGGGCTGGGTGGGGCAGAGAGGCTGAGGTGGAGTAGGGGTGGGGCTGGGTGGGGCAGAGAGGCTGAGGTGGAGTAGGGGAGGGGCTGGGTGGGGCAGAGAGGCTGAGGTGGAGTAGGGGTGGGGCTGGGTGGGGCAGAGAGGCTGAGGTGGAGTAGGGGAGGGGCTGGGTGGGGAGGAGAGGCTGAGGTGGAGTAGGGGAGGGGCTGAGGTGGCGTAGGGGAGGGGCTGGGTGGGGAGGAGAGGCTGAGGTGGAGTAGGGGAGGGGCTGAGGTGGAGTAGGGGTGGGGCTGAGGTGGGGCAGAGAGGCTGAGGTGGAGTAGGGGAGGGGCTGGGTGGGGAGGAGGGGCTGAGGTGGAGTAGGGGTGGGGCTGAGGTGGAGTAGGGGAGGGGCTGGGTGGGGAGGCGAGACTGAGGTGGAGTAGGGGTGGGGCTGGGTGGGGAGGTCGGAACAGGGGTTGAACCTTGCTGTGAGTTTGCATCTCCCAGCCAACTTGCTTAGCTTGTCATATACATGGCTTTTCATCATGTTTCATAAAGGATTTCCGAGAGCTTCACGGGCAGGAGAGGCAGCCTCAAGCCTTCCTCATCCAGGTCCTGCTAGGCCTCCTTGACCCCCTCTGGCCGGTTAAAACCCACGACCGGCTAGCTGAGAGGCAGCACCGCCCTCGGGAGCCTGTTTTTCCCAGGCGCGGGGTTGGTAGGTGGGCCTTGCTCTGATTTTCCCTGGGCCTGTGCCTGTGATTCGTGCCCATGCTTGGCTGACGCTCGGAGGATGTCAGAGATGAATCTGCTGGAAAGTTTTCCGAGATGCCCTCTGCTGAAGCAGATCATCGGTGTCATATTCTCCACCCCCCCCGTCTCTCTGGTGCGGAGCGAACAGCTTGTAAAACAGGTTAATTTACTCGGGCTCGTTATTCATGTCTAATTATGCAGCTCATTTGTGGCTGATCAGATTGCCGGGTTTTGAGAGAGGTGCTGAACAATCTGCGCTGAGAACCGCAGAGAAATGCAGATTTGGTCCGCCGTCGCCTGTGAAGAACACAGGACTCGTGGTTCCCTCTCTCCTGTCTCCTCTCTGTCTTTCGCTTCATTTCAAGGGTTTTTGTTGACCCTTCCAGTGCTGCCCAAGCACGACAACAGGCGGTTCACTCTAGCGGTGACGGGTAACTGGCCTGCAGTCCTCGGAACAAGTGGATAAAGCAGAATAGTCAATAAGATTAAAATACACGGTCTTCTGATCAGCCGGAAGAGAACGTTAAATTGAAATCAATGAGCAAATATTCACATGATCTTCAGTGTGGCAGAAACAATGGTTTCATTCCTACAAGTCCTGGCAGCACAGTCAAAGTCAGCAGACACGTCAGAGCCGGTGGGAAAGAGCTTTCTCTCCTTCGATCTTCTCCTCCCCACACTCTGTGTACTCGCTCCCCCTGTTCATCGCTGCGCGTCTTCCTGGGCCCCGCCAGCGGGCGGCGTGCATAGATCTGGGGATCTGCGCGGGTTCCTCTCGGGATCGGTAGAGCCGCAGTCGGGATCTCCTTCGCTGCTCACTGACACAGGCTGACAAGCACACACAGCACACACCACACCCCCCATCACACACACCACACAAACAACACAAACACCACACACCACACCACACAAACACCACACACCACACCACACAAACAACACAAACACCACACACCACACCCCCCATCACACACACCACACAAACACCACACACCACACCCCCCATCACACACACCACACAAACACCACACACCACACCCCCCATCACACACACCACACAAACACCACACACCACACCCCCCATCACACACACCACACAAACAACACAAACACCACACCCCCCATCACACACACCACACAAACACCACACACCACACCCCCCATCACACACACCACACAAACACCACACACCACACCCCCCATCACACACACCACACAAACACCACACACCACACCCCCCATCACACACACCACACAAACAACACAAACACCACACACCACACCCCCCATCACACACACCACACAAACACCACACACCACACCCCCCATCACACACACCACACAAACAACACAAACACCACACACCACACCCCCCATCACACACACCACACAAACACCACACACCACACCCCCCATCACACACACCACACAAACACCACACACCACACCCCCCATCACACACACCACACAAACAACACAAACACCACACACCACACCCCCCATCACACACACCACACAAACACCACACACCACACCCCCCATCACACACACCACACAAACAACACAAACACCACACACCACACCCCCCATCACACACACCACACAAACACCACACACCACACCCCCCATCACACACACCACACAAACACCACAAACACCACACACCACACCCCCCATCACACACACCACACAAACACCACACACCACACCCCCCATCACACACACCACACAAACACCACAAACACCACACCCCCCATCACACACACCACACAAACAACACAAACACCACACCCCCCATCACACACACCACACAAACAACACAAACACCACACACCACACCCCCCATCACACACACCACACAAACAACACAAACACCACACACCACACCCCCCATCACACACACCACACAAACAACACAAACACCACACACCACACCCCCCATCACACACACCACACAAACACCACACACCACACCCCCATCACACACACCACACAAACACCACACACCACACCCCCCATCACACACACCACACAAACACCACAAACACCACACCCCCCATCACACACACCACACAAACACCACACACCACACCCCCCATCACACACACCACACAAACACCACAAACACCACACCCCCCATCACACACACCACACAAACACCACACACCACACCCCCCATCACACACACCACACAAACACCACAAACACCACACACCACACCCCCCATCACACACACCACACAAACAACACAAACACCACACCCCCCATCACACACACCACACAAACACCACACACCACACCCCCCATCACACACACCACACAAACACCACACACCACACCCCCCATCACACACACCACACAAACACCACACACCACACCCCCCATCACACACACCACACAAACACCACAAACACCACACACCACACCCCCCATCACACACACCACACAAACAACACAAACACCACACCCCCCATCACACACACCACACAAACACCACACACCACACCCCCCATCACACACACCACACAAACACCACACACCACACCCCCC